>NC_135225.1:21179830-21492330 GCF_052324685.1 Brachyhypopomus gauderio
TTAAACAACCTCACTTACACATTGGTAGTCATTCTTTTGGCATGGGATTCATGAACCCACTTGTTGCTGAGCTGCTTTCTGACAACCTATCAGGGGCTGAGTTTGGTAACATGAGCATGCCATCATTTGGGATATTTACCTAATTTCATTATTGTCTAAAGCCGTTCTGGAGGATGAAAATGTGGAGGAAATGCCCATGAGGGTTGATTATTGGAGCCCACCCATGCAGAGGTAGACTAAACAACATGAAATGACTACGCTGGTGTTTGAAACTGATGGTAGCCTTTTGGTGTCTTTATCTAGATCAAAACACCAGTGACCAGAAGCAAGCCTGCAAAAAGCACGAGCTTTACGTGAGCTTTCGTGACTTAGGATGGCAGGTACGGAGTGTGAACATGTCAGCCAAGCTTAAAGAAAAAGTGAGACATAATGTATAACATAAATGTGTGTAGACTGTTGATTAAACATCATTCTCTATTTCTCTCATTCATTTTTTTTTCCCTCGTCCCAAGGACTGGATTATTGCTCCCGAGGGCTATGCAGCTTTTTACTGTGATGGAGAATGTTCATTCCCACTCAATGCACATATGAACGCAACAAATCATGCAATTGTGCAGACGTTGGTGAGTCTCGTTAACGGCTTGTACAATATCTCATAGCTACAAAATTGAGACAAGTATTGGAATGAGACATTTGTCAATAATAATATCATTTAATATCATTGAATATTCTGATTCTGATTTTTGTTGGTCTTGCAACAACAGGTCCATCTTATGTTTCCTGATAATGTGCCGAAGCCCTGCTGTGCCCCAACCAAGCTGAATGCTATATCTGTGCTGTACTTTGACGACAGCTCCAATGTAATTCTGAAGAAATACCGAAACATGGTAGTCAGGTCATGTGGGTGTCACTGAGGGTGAAGTGCATATACATCTGGCAGGTGCAGCTCCAGCCTGGTCTATGGCTAAATTACATTGCCATCTATTGAATGTTATGTTAAATCTGTGTATAAACTGCTTCTCTGCGATATTGTTGGACTTCCATCCATACCAAATAGATAATTTTGACATTTGATGTACAGTGTTATGTATATATTAGCTCATTAATGCTGTTATTTATTTGTCTTTACTTTGAAATAACTGTTTTACTAAACATTATGTAGAACAAAATTACCACTTGCAGATACATGTCCAATATAGAATTTTTTACAATACTTTATTAAATGATAACTAAAATGACCCAGTTGAGGAACTGACCGCTTTGGGTAAGTCATAGAAAAGGATTATTAAATATGGTCATGTAGTACGATTAAATCTCCCCCCTCAACACAGTACCATTTTGAGTGACTTTCAGAAGGTTAAAAAAAACTGATAATAGTTCAGATATCAGTGAATGCATGTGTCTAGGGAACCTGGAGTGAACCTTGAACCTAGGGAACATTTGTTTGAGGTGATTGTCTTTAAAGATGCTCCTGAATTTTGTATAACATTTAAGTTAGTAATTGAGTAATATATTTTGGAAAACATTTTTTCAACACTTTATTGTATTAGAACAATGTTTATGTATTATTAAATATATGTATATATATTTTCAAATAATGATATTCATGTGTTTCTTTGTTGTGCTTTAGCAAGGCATTTTGGTAAAAGTTGACATGCAGTGAGCACAGAAATTATTGAAAGAAATAAGTAAAGTAACAAAAAAGTAAGTAAGACAATTAAAGTAAATAAATGAACCAAATCAAGGAAGCAAAGAAATTAAAGTAAAGACAGTATATCAAAGTTTATTACAGTGAAAGCTTGATTTTTTTCTCCACTCCCATTTAATGAACTTTTACATGAGTAAAAATAAATAAATACAGCCCTATAGAATTTACATTTTCAGAATATGGAATCTTATCCAGAGTGACAGCATTTTAACAGTAACAGTGGCATTTTGACCTGTAGCATGGCAGTGTGTGTTGAATCCCTGACCTTTATGCCGTTACCACCTTACTCCACCTGTGTTACTCGGTAAGGTCCAGCACTCCTTTGTTTGCACCAACACTCACACCAGTTGGTTTCACCTCATTTGGTCTTGCATCTACGCTTCTGAATTAGGACTGGCATAACATCAAATCAAACAGATTAGGCTAGATCTTAACATGCATCCACACAGCTATGCTTGCCCACTGTGAGTGTAGACTACCCTCTGAGATGGACCCCTCTCTGGATTTTGACCCATGGGTTATGTCTTTATTGTGTCACATTTTTCATGGTGTGTCGGGAAGTCGAGTGACCGTAGTTCACTTAATTAAAAGCAGCGGTGGAGGCGGCCAGATGTTAAGCAGGCTAAGTCTGAAAAAGAGTGTTGACGTGGGATGAATAGAAGAGGCCACCTGCTAACTTTTGGCGCTGTGGATGGTTTGCATTCCTGTGGCCTGCTGCCTTGTGTGATTACTCCTGCCACTTCACAACCCCATCTACTGTTTAATATCATGGATTCCTTCCAATTCTGCTAAATGTCTTCCTTTCTGTAACACTGGGTCCAGATGAATGGATTCCTATTTTAGGGGACTCTCCACCAATGAGCAGACCTCTTAGCCCTAAGCCTGTACCCACATGAAAGGGTATTGGGGGACCAGTCACCATACTGACAACGGACTGATATAGAGTTCTATAACCTCTTGAGATACTCTCTCAATATCCATGTGTACATGGACACGCGTATGCAGCTGTAGAAATATCTGAAATGAGTCAGAGATGTTCTGAGACCTATTCCCCTCACACTCAAATGGCAGCTTCTCTAAACAGCTGTTAAACTTCCCAGGAAAGTCAAAGTGAAGTAATATTTGGATTTGGGGTTTCTTAAGCCATAACACCAAGGGACATTGCCTGCTGAATTACACAGTGTTAGGGCTGTGCTCTGTAAATCATGGTTTTACCTTGAATCGAGGCTCTGTTCGTGCTCTTTGAGTTCATTGTGCTTTATGAACTTCACGTCTTGGTTGATACGTGTGTTATACTGGGTCAGTTGCCAGAACTTCTTTTTTTTTTGCACTACCATATTGTGACCATGAGAACTGACATGCTTGAAATGAAACCATGAACGAACGATTCTTTCTTTTTTTTTCACTGAAAGCCACCAGTTTTGAATTTAAGTAGTTACAGCTACATGTTCAAGTAACTTAGAATCCATATGGAAAACACAGAAAGGACAACACAGCTTTCTGGGAATATTTACAAGATTGTACAAGTAATGAGCTTTTCTTTCAAGAATCTGCTACTCGTCAGGATAGTGCAAGCTTTGCCAAAGTTGTGAGGGTATGTATGTTATGCATGAGCCTGTATGGTGGTTACCACAACAACCACATAAAATAATCACACAGTCAGATTCAATCATAGAATTGTATGCAATCAATGTAATTGAAGGACAAAGATAACAATCACACTTGAAGATCTTCAGGTTAATTTGCCAAGGCAAGCTTGATTAGTATATAATTGAAATGAACAAACAGTAATCTGAAAACTCGTGCCTGCTGTGTTAGCAATAGAATAACATTTCAACAGTGTTACTTGCCTCACAATCTAAATGATGATTGATCAGCTACTTCACTCCTTTCTTTCTTTTTCATAATTTAATTAGCAGAGTTCAATCACAGCTTATTTTCACATTTACTCCAGTTAACACTGGGTAATTTTATGAAATTCTACCTCTGTCATTTTATTGTAAAGTACATGTTTTCCATGTTCATTCTACTCTCTCTCTCTCTCTCTCTCTCTCTCTCTCTCTCTCTCTCTCTCTCTCTCTCTCTCTCTCTCTCTCTCTCTCTCTCTCTCTCCCTTTCTCCTTGACCTGACAGTTTATTTTCATGGTGTCAACTTACAGTTAGACCACAAGGTTGCTGAAACAATATCCAATCAAAATGTTTTGTAGTTTGCCTTACTCATCTTTCCGATATTCTTATTTGGATCTGTGGGTGGGCTCTGTAGCCTTCCGTTATGCTCAGTCAGTATCCTGTCAATGGCCCGACCATCTGGGTCACATTTTTACATGTTAGCTGGGACAAGGCCAAGAACACAAAACTGAAAGAATGCGTCCTCGTTGAGACGCCAGGAGTGCGTGTGAATGTGCTCAGAGCACATTTGTTTTAGCTGTAAAATGGAATGTAAGAATGGAACTCTGTATGTGACTTGTGTAAAAAGGAGCACCTGTACACCACAGCATCAAACAGAAATGTTTAGCCCAGCAGATTGCTGACGGAGAGGGTATTTCAAGGTCTCCATGTGCAGTTTATTCCTTTTCTGATTCATCTTTTGTTCCATACTTAAATAAAGCAGTCCGTGTCAAAGTGTCTTTTGCGTTGCACATTGAACAAGAACACAAGAATCATTTCAAGGAGGCAGGCAGACAAAAATATTACCTCATATTTGAAAGAGGTTTGGGTTTTTCAGCATTGTTTACTTTTGTAGCCATAGTCAACATATTTGGGATTAGAAGAGGCTCTCCGTGCCATTAACCTTGCACAGCATATTTTTTTTAACATAAAATGGTTCTTTTCATCCTCATTGCACGTAACCACCTTTAACACACTTATAATTCCAAGGATAAAGATGAATGCTGCAACATGACACTGAGGTTATGTGGCATCGTTTTTCAATAAAACAGCACCAGTTCTTTCAACTAGGTGGGCTGGAGAAAGCACAGTTGCTGATCTGTGATCAAGTGTTTTAACATAAGCAGGGTGGGTGTTTAGCAAAAGAGAAGATACTGTGTTTCCCAAAATGAAATATACCCAACAGCAGCCCTCTGACTCAGTTTATGCATTTTGTGACTTGTAAACGATATGCTCAAACTGACATCAAATGGTCAAAGGAGGACTGGGATAAAACCCACCGGAGGTCAAACTTGTGTGGAGGCAAATCTTCTCATAGTATCCTTTAAAGTGCAATTAATCAATCGGCACATCACATCTTTAAAACATCTGTCTACATATTTCACTTATTTCACAGATATGTGAATACTGAGCCTTGTCTTGAATAGTTGAAGAGTTCTTTCTCAGAGCATATTGCCTATATTGTAACTACATTATAGTCCATCCATCATGCAACGTATGAAGTCATTTTATCATACTTTTATCATAATGGGAGATGAAATTAAGAACAGGATGCAGCATATTTGTAAAGCTATGGTACCAGGATCACAATGGGTTTATTTCATGATGATTGGCATTATATTGTAAACATTCTCCTCAGTTTATCTCATTCCTCAGGATATCGTTTTGACTTAGTTATTTCTTTTATTATAGACCAAATCTTCAATAAAATGGTCTTTCACTCAACACTTAGCTTTGAGATATTCATTTATAATGCATCATCTTTGAATATGTTTGTTCATGGGCTTAAGTAGTTCATTAAGACTTATGTGTTTCCCAGTTTCATAAAGTTCATCCTGAGATCTTGCATGAGCTAACTTGCATTAATACGGCATCCTACCATTTTGTCCCTGGTTCTGGCATGTTTCTTTATTTCCTGTCTTTGCTCTTGCCTGTGATTTTGGTTAATGATAATGGATTCACCTGTGTTATGTTTGTCTGCATGTGTTTTGCGCCCTTCGATCCTCTGAGACCCAGTAAACTCTTCTACCCTTCGCCTCAAACATCGTTGTGTTCCAGAAGACCTTGTCAATCCAGACTGTGGTGAATGCACTTCTGCTACAAGCACAGAAGATGGAACAACAGAAATGCTCAAGACGACGCTAAATCACATCAGCAGAGAGGTTTATCAGCTCAGTTCCTCCACTAGACCCAGACACTACTGTGAATAGTTGAGCAGAGAGAAAGTCAATAGATTCTCAAAAACTGCTCCTGAGTCCACTTCATCTTCTTCACTCTAGGATTCCCCAGTGAATGTGAAAGTTCTTGGTGGATGTGGAGTGGGTGTGTTACTTCTACAGTGTTCTCTTTACTTTACAGCTGCCTTTACTTTACAGCTCCTTCTTTACAGTTGCCTGATAAAGCTAAACTAGCCTCCATCATTTCCAGGCTTTTGCCTACTCTTGACCAGAAGGGAAATAATATGACCAAGGCAGAGTCCACGTTTAGCCAGTCCGCTGTACTACTCATTCCTATCCTGGTTTCTTTTACAGTGATACACCCTACATCACCTCTGGTCATGGGTTCCAACTACCACAGTAGCTCCTTCACGTGCGGTTGCTACAGATCCTTTGGCCCAGTCCAAGAGTTGCAGTCTACGTTTCTCATCATCACTCTGGTTTTACAGCACATTATGTAGTGGGTTTTGTTCTAGTTCCCATTGCCATCCTGTGTCAAGGATGCTGGTTTCCATTCCATGTCTCAGGTCCAGTTGTCCTACTTGCCTGGGATCTCGTCCCTGTACAGCATTCTGCCACCTCTGCTGTACCAGACTAACTTTCCCATGTTAGCCTGTCTATGCAGTTACCACTAATACTGACAAAAATTAAGGCCTACTATATGTAATCAGTGCTAATATCCTGCTGCTCTGACTCACCACCGTTACTGCTTCATAGCAGAACTTTTGGAAAATGTGAGGATTGAGGAGAATGAAGTTTTTATGCTGCAATCAGAGCTTGAATCTCTTCATTCACTTTTAGGGAGGGAGAACTGGTGTGGGATATGGGACAATGAAAATAGTTTTAATCTGGACTGAATTTTCTGTAGTTTCAGTCCATTTTCAGGATTTATCTGATGGCTTGAAATCTCTTTGATGCTCAACTAAAGCCTGCTCCCCATAAAGGGCTTTTCCCCTCACATCTGTTTCATCCTTAAGATGAAAAAGAGAATAGTCACACACTTCTACTGACACAATAGTCAGCATTAAGGCAACAGTGCAAATCCAATGTCCAAGAGAGATCTTATTAAAAACCTGTCACATATCATTTATGCTCAGTCTCTGTTCAGTATTTGTATATATATATATATATATATATATATATATATATATATATATATATACACAAAGAATGTGTGTGTGGTTGTAAACTCTTTGTAATTATCCGGATTTCTGCATGAATGGCATTTAAAAATCAGCTGTAGCTATGTAAGTATCATTACAGTACTAACCTTGTCCTTGTTACTGTTCTCTTCATATTGGTATTCAATGACTGAAAGCTTTTCCTCAAAATCCACTGGAACAACACAGCACAACAGCAATTACCAAAGCCATGATTCACTGGTTTATCAACATTAAAACTACATGTGACGACAATGTGTACATGTATATTTTAGAAATTGAGTTTACTGACACAAAGGTTAATTTGCAAGAGCACAACTTCGAATTTTTAGCTGTTGTACACCGTACTAAACATTGGCCTGACTACAAAGGAATCTAGTGATGGATAACTTCTGAGAGCTAGGGTTAATGCTATTGGTTCTAGGCTGTCCAATTAAATTAAATGTTATTAAATATTTGATCTCAAAGTTCCACTGCTAATTCAAAAATTTGGTGATGCAATGTTGCACCACTGGGACTTATCAACACAAAGGCCACACAACCCCTCTCACCTGCACTGTGTTGTGTAACATTACCTAGTCTGGCCTAGAGGCCTTATGTCTTTGAAGTTAAGCTCAACAGCTGGTATTTGTCAAGTCAAATGTTTTGTCCTTAGCCACTCAGCATTTATAGAAATGGAATGCTAAATGGTTGAAAATGTACCTGAATCTGGCATTGTCTGCTCCAGCTGGGGATGATTCTGAATCATATGTTTCCAACTACAAAAGTATTGCAATTGATCATTGAGTAGAAACCCTTTTACAATATAGAAAATCTAGTTTGTAAGGTGAACCTTTTTAAAATTATGGCAATTTTTCAATACAGAAATTCAAATGCATTCCAGAAGTCCCCCTTACTGATGACTGAGAGGCTGGTTCTCACAGTCTTATTGAGGGGAATCTCAGCACAAGGGCTTCCTTAAACCCCTCTATTGTTAACACCTGGGCTTGAAAGAATGGCCCTTTCACAAGCAAATTGTGCCCCAGCTTTACAGAGAGATTTTATAACAGAGCACAGTTGACATTGGCAGGAATGGCATGGCTGGCTATGGAAACTTGCATCTCGCTCAATTCGCAGGAGATCAATCATGGCAGCGTGTTTCCCCAAAGCTGCACATTTCCAGAGAGCAGGGAGGCAAGGGCCTGTAAAATAAGCTGCTTGTGGTTTGGGCTTTTACCCTAGACCTGAGGATCCCAGACGGTCCACGTTTCCTCTTCGGCTTCCACACAAAGCTCCCTGTAACACTGTCAGTCTCATACCGACAAAAGTGCCAAGACATGCCTGCGAGCAGCCTCCACTCCTCCCTTCCCCCTCCCTTCAAATCCCATTCGATGCTAGGGATGCAGTTACCATAGCAACTGCTGAGTCACTCCACGACTCCTGGCCGTAGATCCTTTGATGTAACCTCCTCAGGCAGCCGGGCCCTGTGTGTTCACTGCGTCACTTCGCCCATACGTCTTAGCCTGCGGGAGACGCCGCATGAGAGGACAAATCGCCGCGGGTCCTGGGGGGAGCGGCGCTAGCTGGCCGACAGAGCTAGCCTGATGGGTAACATCCCCACTGCGGTGAAGCACTGCCTCAGCTATGAGAATCTCATGAGGGAATCCTTCTGGCTGCAACAGCCCCTGCGGGAGAACAAGGTGGGGGTGTGCTTCTGTGTGTGTCCATTACTTGATTTATACATGACTCAAGGGTAAATGGTAGCACAGAGAGATATGGCTGCAGAGAGATACGGAGAGATGTGTGATTGCAGACATCTTATTAACATCGAGGCTTTGCAATAATTTCATTTAGGAGTATTATTATATAGACAATAAGAAAATGAGGAAATAATCAAGGAATGCTAGTGGTGCATCGCTTTCTGCCTCAGCTGCTGAGAAACGATCTCAGTAAGAGTTTTGTACTCTGTTCAAATTTTCCATGCACTTACTGCATTTCCCAATGCTATTCCTGTATCTCTGAACTTAAACTTGACTTTTACTGTTAACACAAAATAATTTAAATTCTAACTGGCCTGGCAGTGAGCTGAGGATCTGGACCCTTTGAGTCAAAGCCCATATTCGCACACATCATATGTGAGGAAACAGCATGGAAAATTCCCTACATTTCAGGTTTTGTTGAGATTTGGGTGCTTCGTTGTGTCATGTACCCTTTTTGCAGTGGCCTGAATTACACAAGTTTCCAGAGTTCGTCAAAATTGTGGAGGTTGGGCCCAGAGATGGGCTTCAAAATGAAAAGGTACTTAATTTTTTTTACCTAAAATAGTAAATAGTAAAATAGCTAATCTTTCCAATTCCATGTAGTCAATGAATCATATACTTCAGTTTCACAATATGATGTTTTTATCCCAGTTCACATTTCATCCCATTTTGATATATTTGTTATATAAGAATATTGTTAAATAAGAATTTTCTTATTTTCTTATTTTATCAAAGTATTCTAGTTAGTATTGATCTTTTAACATCTCACTTAAATATAAAAAAAAAATTGTGTGTGGGGTCAGTGTAAACAGGACTTGTATTAGTATCCTTTATGTGTGCTTTGTTATATATCATTCTAGTCTTTGTGTTCTTGCAGTGTGTTGAAGTTTTGATTTTCTTTATATATTACATGTTTGGCTACTGGTTTGCCCAGAAACTGCATATTTTTAAAGAACTAACATGGTTTCACACATGGTTAAAATTTTCTTTTTCCTATTGTATAACTGAAACGAATACAAACTAACCTTGAAAAATCTCAGAAACATGACATGATACAACCATCTGGCTCACATGTTATGCATTTTGCATGAGGCATTCACATCTTATCATTCCCATATTCACATATGCTGTAACTCAGGGGAATGGCTTGATGAGTTAGTTCCTTGAGTGATGACACACTGTCATACCAAGACCATCACTTTGGAAAGAAAACTCTCAAGAAGTGATTGTAGGCAGGTGAGCGTAGTTACTGTGTGCACAATTACAAGCCAGTGGAGGCGCATGTGTGCCATCCTTATATATGCCTTTATCCAAAGCCAAACTTCAAACATACATCACATTGCATTTTCTCCATTTTCATCTCCCAGGAAATGGTGCCCACAGAGATCAAGATCCAGCTCATTGACATGCTCTCCCAGACGGGCCTACCTGTGATAGAAGTCACTAGCTTTGTGTCCTCAAAGTGGGTCGCACAGGTAATAACCCGCATTGTGAGCTCGTGGGGCACGCTGAGTGATTTACTATGGACTCATTGTCCTGCTCAGGAAGGCTGAGAACAATCTGCACTTGGAGTATTCCAGCTATGCCTGTATTCTTGCAGATGTTTTGCTGGGGGGACTTAAACAGATTTCTATCATAGTTTTTTCTGCATTAAAAGGTTCACTGCAGAGGACAGAGGCTATTTACCAAATTCACAAACAAAATTGATCAAAGGTATTAAGAAACCCCGAAGCAGATACAATCATTGTTAAAAGCAACTTTTCACACAAAACATGGAAACACTTGACTATCGCTATTACAATAATTTATGTCAGTGGCATGACTCTTTGGGACAGTTGTGATACAGACACAATTGTGGAGTCGCACAAATTTCAAATGGTTCAATATGGAGCATATCATAGACACTATATGAAGCTCTATCTGTATCAACCTGAGCTTCTGCCTTTAAGCCACACAGGCTTGTGGTGCAGAACACTAGAGAAACTGACAAACTGAAACTAATCTTCACAGTGTTGTCTGATTGTCAAAATAAGAGAAGTCTCTGTTCAACAGATAAGTATCCGTATCCCAAACTCGAATGTAATCCTGGGAAAGAGGTTACAGGGCCTCTGCGTCGTTGACCATCGGTTGAAGGTGAGGCGTTATCTACTTCTGTATCTGACCTGTGCATTTTTCTCTGGTCTTTTAAAGATGGCAGATCACACTGAAGTGCTGAAAGGGATTAACAAGTCACCTCATGTTAGGTACCCTGTCCTCACACCCAACATTCAGGGCTTTCAAGCTGCAGTAAGTGAATATTTACAACATTAACATTTGTTTACCTGTGACATTTTCTATTGCTTAACTGTAAAAGGTCAATCATGCTGTATGTTTCTTCTTAAATAAACTACTCTGGGTTTACTGGCCCTTTGCGTTGCTTCTAGACTTGATAACATGTTGGAGCCCTAAACAACACTGCATCATTGATTTTTAAAACACATTTATAAATGACATTTATAAATCTCTCTTAATACCTTAGATTCTAATAGGACAAATAGTGTTTGCAAAACTGCATATGCTTTTTCGTGATCTCCTTTATGGCAAGTTTTTCAATAGGTTTGACCATGTACACTTTAATCTTATTAGTCTGCTCAGCTCCGAAACTGAGAGCATATCTCTGACAGTTATTTTGTATCGTTAGTGGTCCCTAAGATTCTAAGTTTTACATGGTGCACCTTCTTTAAGTGACTTCTGTTGTCATGAAATATTATAGAACTTATAAAGATGACAGACCTATTGTCAAAAGGTTAACAACTTTAAACAACAACAATGCAGATTAATTTGTCTGTTCTGTTGTATCTATATTTCCTGCGTATGAAATCCAGTATTATTCATGTTCACCCTGGTTCTCTTAACAATCCTGACATTCCATATACAGCACTGGCCTCAAATGATATGTATTTTGCTTATTTTTATACCGGTAATAATATGGGTTCTCTGCATGTAAATGCAAGAAACTTAATGCCCAAAATGGATCAGCTCAGAATATGCATTGAAAGCTCAAAACCAGATATTTTAGTATATTCTAAACCACAGTTACATTATTCCATTTCCTGTACTGACTTGAAACATGTCTGGTTTTAATCTTGTTTTGGCAAGATAGGTAGTCTAGTGATAGATAGGTAGTCTAGTGATGAATTGCCATTTTTACTATCTTCACTATACTGTTGCTTTAGGTATGTCTGTTCCCAAGCAATTTTATTTATTGGTTAACATTGAGCTATCAGACAGCTTCTTGTGGACAGCTGGAAAGATATTATTGGTCTCCATCAACACCTGTTTGTACATTTGTTTGTACCCTGAGCTGGTTTTACTGAGCAATATTGATTGGGACATGCTAAGACCTTCTGAAAAATCGGATTCCTCAACTTAATGTGATAACTCATTCAAAATGTGATCCTCGTATTCTCTATAGGGCTATACTGGCTGATGTCATTAACAAATCACACTGGTACCGTACAGATGTGTTTTGTAATGACCTTAGAGATTATTGCTTTGTTGCTATTTGCAAAAGTCACTATGATAATGCTTCACTATGTATGTTTGGTGATCTGGTGATCTCACTGGGGGAAATATGTAATTGAATGAAATGTATGGAAGGACATTTCACAACATGTGTTGCTGTTGTCAGTATTGTGAACAGTTTAGTTAGCAGAATGTACCGTTCTGTAGAAAGCTATGCCAAAACAATCAAAACAATATGTATGTGCTGTGCATCAAAACTACCATTTGTCGGAATATCAATGTTTAATCCCCTGAGAAACATCATTCATTTAGAAACAGGTTAGCAAGCTCGTCATTATTAATCATGTGCTATCTTGATATTTTTATTCAAGCTAAAAATTCAGGTTCATTTGACAAAGACAAGAAAACATAGCTACATTTTGAAGTAAGAATGCATCTTGTGCGTATAGCACTGTTGTCACGGTAGGCGGGACCAGCCCCACAGGAGATCCACCCACTCCACTTCACTCCACCTCCCGTTCACTCCCACAGTCTAACTCACCCACTTATTCTATCACCTGTACCTCATCAGTCTCATGCCCTGATTTAAGCCCACAGGTCTTACGCAGTGCTGCGTATTCTTTGCGCCTACAGGAATGAGCCTGCTTGCGACATCTACGCTGCATCTGTTCCTAACGCCAACTTTAGTGACTTTGCACGTTAACGCGTTTGTTCTGCCACATGTTGTTTGCGTCTGCTGCATCTGTCACCCTGTCACAATTGTTTACAGAATGACAGACAAAGGTAACCATGGACATGTTCTGAGAATAATAGCTAGCCTGGTTTGTCAAGCAAAGAAAAAAGACTAAGCAAATTAACCAGCTAATGATAGCTATATAGCTAAAACAACTTCACAACTTCAGTAGCTATCCAGCAAACCAACAACATAATAAAAATAAGCTTTATTTTTTTATATTTCTTCAGTCCCTAAGAGGATATCAGTAATCACACAATTACAAATGACTATAGCAAAAACAATCAATTTCTAAATCCTATATCATCCCTGAAACAGTCCTATCAATTCAATCTTCTCCCAATCCCTGAGAGGATGCCAGTCTTCACTCAATCATTGAGAGAATAACACACTCAATGCATGATAAGACTAACAACATGGAGGATAACACAATCCTCTCAATCCCTGAGAGAACATCGGTCATCTCTCTGTCCCTGAGAGGATATAATTCTTCTTCCAATCCCTGAGAGAATATCAGTATTAACCCAGTCCAGAGCGTTTTAAGTAAAGGCCTCTCAAAATAGAAAAGTTTAAACTTTCTTTTTCATGGTTTATGTTGCTATGGTCTCCTGGCAGTGAATTCCATAGTTATTTTACTGACTATTGTGGCCAGTGGAAGCAAATAGACATTAAAGAGTGCTGGCCCTAAAATTTACCCCTAGGGGACACCACAGGTGGTTGGTGTTTAGAGATACTTCACTACTCATGATTGGTTAGATATGACTGAAACCAGTTAGGCCATCCCAATCTCTGAGGCAGTTTAGCTGTAAATGGTCTGTTGTACCAAATGCAGCACTGAGATGAAGAAGAACTAAAAGAGAAAGGTTAAAGGCAACAAGGTTAGTATCACTGAGGACATTAGTTAGCATAGTGTCTATGCTGTGATGGATTCTAAAGCCAGACTGAAGGACACATTTTGTCCATTACTCTTTCCTAGGATGTTCCTGGGATTTTAAAGATCTTTTAGTGAGGTTATTGGCATCTAGTTTATTCTTCTTAGGAAGAGCTCTGATAATGTTTTTTTGTTTAACATTGTTTTTTAGACTTTGCAGGTAAATTCTTTAAGTGTCAGATTGAAATATATCAATATTTTTTGATAATGGTCTGAAGGCTTGTTTAAAGAATATTACATGTACGTGACCTAAAGAACAGCAAGAAGCATTTAATAATGAGATCACAATAATAACATAAATGACATACCGGTCATTTCAATGTCAGAATTCTAAGAATTCAGTTAAGGTGTATCCTGGTGTGCTATCACCTAGGAAGATCTTTTAGTATTTATACATTCATTTATTCTTAATACAAAGAAACCAGGCTGTCACAAGTTATGGCCTTGATAGAAGGTAGTGGGCTAAAATGTTAGATAATGTCACAAGTTGTGTGTAAAGTACTGCTTTTGAGGTTTTAAGACTGTAAGAGACTGTAAAGAAACGAGTTGTCCGTAAAGTACTGCTTTTGAGGTTTTGAGACTAAGAGAATGTAAAGAAAACACTGTAATGGTCTCAGAGGTCTACTCAGAGGTATTCTTGATACCTTGGACTCTACCCAAGGATTATTATTAGGTCTAAAGTATAGCCATATTTATGTTAAAGTCTGATTACATTATGCAAGGCCCCCCACCTGTTTTATTAGACTTGGTAACACTGAGAGACCAATATTGAGGTGAGGCACCTTATCTCCAGCACAGTCCTAGGACACTTTGGTTTAGTTGCCGACTTCCCTTCAATCAGTTTATAACTGCCAACTTGTGGACTTGTGCCAAACGTACAGCATTTAATGTAAAATGTCTCAGACAGCTGCGCAGTTTCATGTGGAGCATCGAATAATAGAATTCCTGATTAGCAGAGTAATTGGTTGTGGTAGGGAGGATCTATTTTTCTGGGTGATTATTCCTAACTCATTGTTGGTGATTTCAGCATTTCCACTATTATGAGACATTGTCTGAGTGTCCTCTGCAGGTTGCTGGGTGGGTTCTTTACTTTGGGTCTTTGAGGTCAGTTTTGCTGTTCAATGATACTTGGTCGAAGTAGTCCAAGTATTGTTCATTGTCCCCTATCAAGTGCAGTGTAGAGAGTCTCAATCAATCAATCAATCAAATTTTATTTATATAGCGCTTTTTACAACAGTTGTTGTCACAAAGCAGCTTTACAAGTGCCGAGTCCTAGCCCCCAGTGAGCAAGCCAAGGGCGACAGTGGCAAGGAAAAACTCCCTAGTTTTTTGCATGAGGAAGAAACCTTGAGAGGAACCAAGACTCAGGGGGGGAACCCATCCTCCTCTGGCCGACACCGAAGTCAATAATCCGTCTAACTAGAGATTCTGCTGCTTTTTCTGGTGGTGGCTGGAGGCTGAAGAAACCGATCATGCATAAAAAAGGCATCTCGGTATCATTATAGGGCGTCATGTCACGGAGCTCCCAGTGCATCTGAACAGCCACATCCTAGCGTCTCTCCTGGTCTTCTCTCTGAACAGACACATCCTAGCGTCTATCCTGGTCGTCTCTCTGAACAGACACATCCTAGCGTCTCTCCTGGTCGTCTCTCTGAACAGACACATCCTAGCGTCTATCCTGGTCGTCTCTCTGAACAGACACATCCTAGCGTCTCTCCTGGTCGTGTTATGATATCCCCATATTAAGCTTATCTCTCGTCTCCTGTTTAATACAGTACAGAGCAACACCTTGACCCATGACACCACTAACATTACTCAGGTAACCAGCTCATTCAACTGGACCATCTTTCTGAGCTTGTGCATGTGATGTTAATATGTAAAGACATTTGACATGGTCTGAAAAAATCCTGCAAAATTCAACCCAACTGTTCTGACTTTTGAATGAATATTTCATGCTTCACAGGGTGAAAGAAGTTCACTATATTTAAAAAAAAAATTTCTTGACTCTGTAATGCGATTTCAATTTAACAATTTTCTTTTTTTATATTCAAACATACTAAACTGATATGGAATGTGAGTGTGTTGGTCTGGTTCCTACTGTGAATTATACATGGAATTTGTTTTTGTATGGTTATTGACAAACATGCTCCCATAAACAATAAAAAGAAAATGTCTTTGATTTTTATCATAGTTTTACAATCCTGTTTCAGCAAATGTAAATATTGTTTGTAACAAAACCAAACTGGACCCCGGGTGGACAGAACTGTATTTCATCAGATTCTGAACAAGGCAACACAAACAATACTACAGTGGAAATCCAAAGGATAAATTTAAAACTGCCTGTTTCAAGACTGCCTGTTTCATTATGCTGGCTTAAACTATTACAGGCCTGTATTTATTTTGTCATCCTCAGAAAAGAAACCTGTCAACAATGAGCTAACTATTGAGGATGATAACGACCGTTTTGCAGTCTGGTGATCATTCAGGTTACGGGTGGTACTGTCATTTTGAAAGGTGTACCCAATATCTGTATTGGATGGCACACAACAGTGTGCAGTAATATTTGTTGTCCTAGCAAAAGCCCTTGATTGAGGCCTTTGGATCATGATATTAAATAAAGTGTGTATATTTAGACCATGTCACCCAGGGCTAAATATGTTCCCCACGGCTCAATACTAAGTCCTAAGTCCCACTTTCTTCTCTGTATTTATTAATGAATTTATTAATCACTTCAGGATTGCTTCCCAAAGTTATGTGGTCTGGTCAGAAGGGCGTTTGTGCGTCCTCCTACCTCTGACACTACCTCTGGTGATGACCTCTATGGCTGACAAAAACCTAGGAAGAGCACATTATAGCACTAGATAGCACATTGTTCTTCTCTCACTCACTACATTGCAATCAATGATTGAAGTAAAGTTTGGTTTTCTGTATAGGAATCCTCCTTTACACCTGCTGTCAAATGTATTGTTGCTTCCTTCGTTTGATTTGCATGAAGAGGCACCATTCAAAAACTTGCACTATTTATCATTCTGCGTTTGATTTGCTACGAATGCTCCCTTCAGAACACTCAACTGCTCCCTGTATTCTCTGCTTAAGCAGCCCTCTATATACACTTGCAGAGAGATCCACTCGGTCACACTAATTTATCAAATTCTTCATGGATACTCACGCCCCATTTCAGTCATTTATTTCAGACAGTCTCTGTGGCCAAGTACAATACCAAGACTTTTCTTTACATCACACAAAAGTCCCTAAACTCAATACATCCTTTGATCTGTGTCAGTTGGTTACTGTTAACGACTAGAATCTGTTACAGAAAACAGATGAATTTATCTCAGTTACTGTTTTTAAGGTCCTACATATGGGATGTTTTAACAATACATGTTTTACTTCTTCTAGATTTATTTGACTTCTGTTTTATTCTCTTTTGCTTTTTGCTGTTTCTCCTCCCCTTTTCGCCCTTCTCCACAAGTCAGGCACATGTCAGGCCATCACTGCATGTAATCATTTATTCCCAAAAACAAAATAAAGGTTAAATGAAGAAAACACTGTAGTATGCACACATGCCTGACTGAATGTCTTTCCTCACAGGTCGATGCGGGCGCCTCCGAAGTGGCCGTGTTTGGTTCCGCTTCTGAGACATTCAGCAGGAAGAACATCAACTGCTCCGTGGAGGAGAGCATGCAGAGGTTTGAGCGGGTCATCTCCGCAGCCAGACAGGCCTGCATACCAGTGCGGGGGTGAGATTCGCGGGCCGACTGCCCCCTGCTTCCGAGCCCGTCCCCGTGCACGTCCAGTCCCCATGCTCCTTCCTTTCCGTTCTTAAGTTACGAAGGCCCTGAATTGTTCGTCTGCCATTTTGCTTGTAAAGTTCTGACATGGGGGCACCTGAGCAGCAATGAGATGATTCTTAAATTAATGAATAAATAAGTCATGTTCCAGATGTGCTTGCATCCTGGTGCTTTCGTATCAGTCCAGATGTGTCCTAGTCTTTCATTTACTCAAAAAATCAAAATAGATAAACCAGAGGTGTGCAGTGAGCGCAGCCACTCGACTACCACACATGAGCCTGACTCTGCCATTCTGGCAAAAGTTACTAAATACCTGCTGGTTGAGATGACTGAACGGCTTTGCCTTCTCGCGGGGCCCAGAAGAGTCTATGGAAATTCCAGTAGCAAAACTGAGGTATCGTCTGACGGACGAAGGCCCAGGAGAAACATTCTCAACTTTTCACTTGTTTGTCCGTTGGTTCAAGCAGTAAATTTCCCCCTTTCACATATGGAAAGCACATATAGCTTTTAACTCTGTTCTCCTGCATCATTTCTCATTGGCCACTGTCAACACTATTGGAACTATTTAACACGAAGGTTGACACCAGCCATATGTTTTGCGTGCTCTAGCACATTTGGTTTTATTCTGTGATGAATGTAATCCGTTGTAAGGGGACTTTTGGCAGCTGTGGACTTGCCGTTGCTATAAAATAACATTTGACGTTACGGCGGTGACTTTCTTTCTAACACAAACAATGCGGTGTGCGGCACTCCCGCTGTCTCTGACTGTATGTCGTGCTTGTTCACAGCTATGTTTCCTGCGTGCTAGGCTGTCCATACGAAGGACAAGTGCAACCAGCCCAAGTAACAAAGGTAAAGTCCAAACCTGGCCAAGCCTAAAATGTAAGCCTTCCCACATTCCAGTTCTTAAACCCGAACGAGGCTTTGGGCATTTGGAGCCATAGACGTACCAAACCATAAACCCACAGACCATCCAAGCAACACTTGTCCTTTCCTCCCCTCTTTCCACCAGTCTCCTGGTCCCCAGAGGCCCTTATTACCGTGTTTGCTGTAGAAGCCACAGTGCCTCTCCGGCCCTCAGACTGGGCCCTCTCTGTGCTCCTCGACCCCACCCCATTGCCCACACTGTTTGTTTACCTTTCCTTGGGGGGGGGGATTATGTTTTTATGGGCTCCTCTTCCCTATCGTTCTGGCCCAGGTGGCAAAGCGGCTGCACGAGCTAGGCTGCTACGAGGTGTCCCTCGGGGACACGACCGGCATGGGTACGGCCGGCTCCATGGCCGCGATGCTGCGGGCCGTCATGGCCGAAGTGCCCGTCAGCGCCCTGGCTGTGCACTGCCACGACACTTACGGCCAGGCCTTGGCCAACGTCCTGACCGCACTGCAGGTGAGCGGAGCACACAGGCCTCAATGCTCTCTTTATGCTCCACACGAGAAGCGATGGCCCTTGAGCCAAGATAACTTGTGTAATAGTTTGTGTCAGGCACAGACTGTATTAAAAAATACAAACTTTAGCATGCTGTGCTGACCCAGGGACAATTAGTTAAGACAAAATCTCATTTGTGTTTTTACACTTTTTAAATTGAAATTCTGAGAGTTGAAAAGAATCAGCTGGTTAAATATCAAATATGATGGATGAAATATGCTTGCAGACAAAAAAATAAGGGAAAATATTTGTGGTATATTTGGGTGTTTGTGGGATTTGGGTAAGAGGAGAACATGATAAAAAAGTCCAAAAATCCCCTTTTGGGGAAAAACACACACACACAAACCCTCAAATGTGGTCCAGAAATCCCCAGAATAGTGATAAACCTAAAACAAGTTTTGCGCTCTCATAATTTAAAAAAGAAATGCACCACATGACAGTAGATCACACCTGCCCTGCAGCTCATAACATGTGCTTCCATGGTTGATTCCAAACTCCCCCCTCCTACCCCGACCATCTCTTCTACTTTTTTTCCCATTTCACCACCTCTCCCTTTGCGAACCTAAAACCACAGGGGCTCCGGACGTGAAGCTCTGTCATAGCTTTATCAGGCCCTCCACGGGCCCTTTTGTCCTCTCTTTCATGGTTTGTCTTTACTTGCCGTGCTGCGATGCTGTTTGGGGGCTGGGTGGGTCGGCAGATGTGAAGGACCGGAGACAAAGACCTACCTATTGGATGTCTGTTTCATATGACAGTGGCCTGGTCTTGACAAAGCCCAAGAACTGGAGGGGACCATAGACCTTTGGGGGTTTGTGTAGGGACTGAGGGGGTGTGGGGGGTGAGGGGGGGTTGGCTCAGACTCATCTGTCGCTTGGCCACCGAACCCCCATGACAACGCTTTACTTAAAGGGCAAGAGAGAAATTATCCTTTCATCACCCGCTACTATCCACATGGAGAACAGGGAGTAAGGAAAACCCCAGACTCTAGTATCCCTCCCTCCTCCCCCCAACCCCTTTCCATCTCGCTCTGTCTGTTTATCTATCTATCCCCAGCTGGAACTTTGTAATCTTAACTGTGGCCAGTGCGCTATGAAAGTGGCCATGAATCTCCATGGCCAATATTTTAGAGAATTAAGTAACATGACAGAAGGATCTAAATGAAAAGGCTGGAAAAGGAGGAATGATATGGTTTGTAAATGAGAACTGAAATGTAAAATAATTCCCATTTGAACAGTTTTAAATGCTCAGTCCTCTTTGAGCCTTTTTTTTTTTTTGCTGTTGTGCGAAAAATCTCCTTTTTTCACAGATGTTTTTTAAATGTTCAGAAATGAAGGCTGACCTTTATTCTGTTTGGACATTTGTTTCTCAAAGAGCTAATAAAATCTGCTCTTAACACCTAAATGTGATGATTAGGTGAAACCAGAGGAAAGCCCAGATGGACTTTCTGCTGTCTTTGAGGTAGCTAGGGATCATGAAAGGTTTGTAGTAACTTCACAGTAATTTATGGCTCATATTATTCATTCATCATAATCATTTAATCATTGCAAATTAATTTTCATTTAAATACTCTAATTTCAGAAATTTCAAGTACCAGTTAGAGGCAAAAAGTATAAACAGACAAATATGATAAACTATTCTTATTTTGTACACTATGTAGTGTGACATTTAATACTTTTACATTACGTTTAGCATTTAGCAGTCTTCATGGAAGTAGTCTTTGTGCTAGTATGCTAAAAACCAGAATAGTATTAGAGCACAGTATTATGGTACAACATGCAAATTTTTTCAGTTTTTCCCAGTTTTCCCACATCCATTTATCCTCAGGAAGGGCTTGGTAATAATCTGATGTAGGATCAGAACAGGTCAGAGTTCCTCCAGTACCTTTGAGAAGTGTTGCCTTAGAGCAAGATGAGATCTAATCCCCATTAAATTAATTCCATACTAAATTCTAACAAAATACTTTAAAAAATCATACATGCAAAGCAAAGGTGGTATATGTTGATATGTTTTGTTCTTATGCTTTCTTGGAACTTTTTGTAGGTAAGCCTGCTTTAGAAATAAATGCTTTTAAGGTCAGTTAAACATATGGAAGGTTACGTCTCTTTGCACTGAAGCATGACAATGTTACAGTTTTGCCATTCACCATGACTGAGAGCTTCATTGGTGCTCCACGAAACTCTGCATCCCTGACAGTGCTGATAATAGACAGAAAGGAGCCAGACTGCCTGGGAGGGTATCAGCATTTGCAATGATTCATCACACGCACACACGGTATATATATATATATATATATATATATATATATATATATATATATATATATATATATATATATATATATATATATATATATATATATACACGCATATATATATATATATATATATATATATATATATATATATATATATATATATATATATATATACACACACACGCATATATATATATATATATATATATATATATATATATATATATATATATATATATATATATATATATATATATATGCGTGTGTGTGTATATATATATATATATATATATATATATATATATATATATATATATATATATATATATATATATATATATATATATATATACACATACCTGCCAATTGGTCTCAAAACCATAAAGAACAGTAGAGGAAATTAAAGATTTTATCATAGTTTCATTAGTTCCTCCCACCAGCTGAGCTAGAAATGAATTGTGCTCACCCATGAGCCCCAATCTCCACTGCCTATTGTTCCCCCTAAAACTGTGTTGTGCCCTCTGTGCCCTACAAGTCATGACCCCTCTGACTGGATGAAGACAAAACAAAGGATTTGTCCCAGCCAAGTAAACTCTAAATGCCTTGGCCAACCTGTTATGGTTCTGGGGGAAAAAGTCTTGATATGAAACACAGGGAACATATTGATAGAGCTTGAGCGGCCCGACAGCTCTCAGTAGAGGTGCTCTGTTCCTGCTCGTTTCTGACAGCTTTGATTAGCAAACAGCAAGAGGGAACATATTCTTCTTTTCTTAAAAACCACAAATTAGTTTTCAATAACCCTAATTTTACCTCCAGAATTTTTACAGAAGAAACCTTACAGTTCTTTAAACTGTGTGGTTAGTGATTGGAAAATTGCACTTTTTTATGGTAAGAGGGAAAATGGTGTATAATATACATTTAAAACTGTAACATTAATCATAATATTTTATTTAATACAAAGTCAGGCACCGTGTCATTAAATAAACCACATAAAAGCAGCATGAAACAAACATAAAACAAAAAGAAAAAAACATGATAAATCACTTCTGCAATTTTAAAAAGAAAGTTAACGTAGCTTGTTACACAACATAAATTTGTAGCTGGTGTCAGACATCATCAGTGTCGTTGTTTTGTTTCCAGGCTGCCCCTCACCTAAATACCACATTTATTTCATGTTGAAACTCGATGCACTGTAAACACATTTTACAGAGCTCAGTGGGCAGAAGCAGTTCTCCGTTACTGGATGATAAGCACATTTTCTGTTCCTGAGAAAACAAACCAGGAAAGACGAAGGAGAGTGCACCCACGTTCTCACTCCTGCACCTCTATGGGAAGCAGGACATATATCTAACCATGGCGGGGAGTCTGACCTAACAGGAAGTGTGTGACCTGAGAGCAGACGAAATGACCCACGTTTATGTGGCCCACGCTTTCAGTGTGGCGGGTCAGAATGCGGGCCAGCACGGTCTCGGGGGTCCTGTGGTTGCGGCTGGGAAACAAACCCGTCACTCAGTTTCCTTTTCAATTTTTTTAACGAAAACAGAAGGACTCCTAACACATGAAGCTTTTGCCCTCTGAATATTTTGGTTGCATGTTGCAGAACTGGAATTGGGTTTTAGTTCTTTGTGTGTTTAAAAGGGTCCAGAAGGGCTTCTGGATAGTTAGTTTAAGAGAAAGCTAGGGAGGGAGCTGTCTGAAATCAGCAGGAGTTCAAGTCAGACTAGGAGAAAGAGAACCACACCTTTAATCACCTTATTAATCTTTCAGGGCATATCCTGTAGCTTGTGACAATTGATCTTAATTTAGCACAATGAACACTCAGTACCGTGCTGACTTATTGTAGTGGTGGACAACATCTATCCCAGAGGTTAGCCCTGAGGTAGCATTCTTACTTTACTCTTCATGTTGCTATGGTGATGGCATTGCAGTTCTCCCCATGTAATCCTTCAGACAGGTCATCTCTCGCCTGTACTAACTCATTTATGAGCTATTACACACTGGGCGGTCTGGAGAAAAGGCAGAGCGGTGCTAAATTAGGAAAGTCAAAGCAAAAAAAAATGTTTTTGTTCATATTTCTTATTCAAAACAAATTACCCACAGTAATTTTTCATAGTTTGAACCTGTCACGTGTTGTGTTTTCATACACTGGAATCATTTCAGTCGGTTTCTTCATGATTCCATGTGCATGTAGTATAGGTGTTTACATTCTTGTTTATGTTTGAGTCACTTGTATCTATGGAGAAACTTCTTTGCCTTGGCCTGTGGACACAAACCTATATCAGAGGTTCTCATGGTCTTGGCCTGTGGACACAAACCTATATCAGAGGTTCTCATGGTCTTGGCCTGTGGACACAAACCTATATCAGAGGTTCTCGTGGTCTTGGGCCTCCTGAGTCAAGATTTCCAGCTTCTCTACAAAATAAGTCATTTGTTTCTTTCTTATGTTCAGTTTTTTTTGCTCTATCTAATGATTGGCCAAAAATATGGTACCAAGGAATGATTGTGGCCTCATATGGGCAGCTATGAGGTATTTATAGCAGTGTATTTTAATGCAGTCCTGGGTCGGAAAACTGTCAGCAGTCTGAGGTACCCAACAACATCAACTAAGAGAAATGGTGGCTTTAAATCCATCACTGTGCTGCAGAGGGGAGAAATCTCAGTACCCCACTGTCAGATTTTAGCTCTTAAATCTTTGCACCGTTTACATCAACATTTCTCCTCCCACACCCGCATCACACCATAACTTAATGCATGTCTTTGCAAGAACTCCAAGGTCCTGAGGCCTACCCAGAATCCACGAATCTTAACACCGCCTATGCCTCATTGACCGCAGCCCTGCAAGGAGTCCACATCTGTTTTTTGGGCCGGGTTGGGCTAACTGAATGCTGCCAATTTGGAGTTCCGGACCACCACTCCCTGATCCTGGGCCCATGATTCAGGTCTCTTCCTGACTTTGCCTTTCTTTATAGCATCGCCTAAACCCGGCCCCTCTGGCTCCTTGCCATTAGCTGACAGGGCTGATGAGAAGATCGGTACAGTAAATTAACGCTCGCTGTTTATGTGGCAGAAACCATCTGTCCGGTACAATATCCGGTGTTGTCTTGAGTCAAAAGGCCTGAAACTGTGCGGTGCACAGTGTGCTCCCCCACCCCCCACCCCCCGCCAACACAAACAGTAATTACAGCCCAGCTCAGACAGCCCCTTGCTCTGAAACAGGACCTGGGCCGTGAGAGAAAGCTGGCAATTAGGGCCGCATTGTTCGCTGTCGTGAAGGGAGACCTCTTTGATTTTTCTTCCTGCGGTGATGGACCCCGGATGCATCTCCGTATTGATGGGTCCTGACGCTTCGGGCCGGATTGCCGAGGCAATTTCACCACTCCTTAGTTCACGCCTCCCACCATTCCAGCGCCTCCACCGCCACCACCCTCCTCCACCCTCCTCCACCCTCCTCCGTTCTCTCCTCCAACATCTGGCTTTGCCTGGAAAGCTGGAAAACGTATTTAATATTCTCCCGACAGTCGACATGTGGAAAACATTCTGATATCTTAATCTGCAATGCCTCAGCAAGAGAGAGAAAGATACATGCTCAACTTCATAATTTGTCGGGACACATACAAAGGGTTCCGGAAACTTCTGTAACAATCCCAGTGGTCATAAGCCCACAGTCTCCAAAGGGCTGTTTGCCCTACCTGCATAGAGTCAGACAGGCAGTAGGCCTTTCAGGGGTCAAGTGACTGAAAGGAACATAATCAAGTAAACAGGTAAATCAAATGTCTGTTTCCTATCCAACTATATAGATAACATCAGACTGCAGAGTAAGCAATCCAAGTTTAATCCCAAATGTTGTTTTTAAAAAAACAAGTATTTAGAAATGAATGTAATAACCTAACACCCCAAAGTAAGTATTGTATCTAAATATTCCACTGTATAATTTTCAGTGTACTGAAACATTTTGGAATATGTATCTCTTTTACATGGCTTAGTTTCATTAAAATATTGCATTTTTGAACTCACAACTCACAGAGCATTCAAAGTAGTACAAAATCTATAGTATTTGAACAGCTTCTGGTTCATTTGTTTTCACTCAGCACAGAATGAGCTCAAATGAACTCAGTAAAGGTTAGGTTAACATATGAGATTTTATTATGCTGTGATGCTTTTGGGAAATGTCTAGTCTAGATTGATTCCTGTTTCCTATCTGTAAAAAGTCATATCAGCAGTTTTGCCAGAGCAAACACAAAGAGAGTATGTGTTGTTGAAGTAAAAATGAATATTTGAGTGAAAT
The DNA here is from genome assembly GCF_052324685.1 of Brachyhypopomus gauderio. Taxonomy (NCBI): domain Eukaryota; kingdom Metazoa; phylum Chordata; class Actinopteri; order Gymnotiformes; family Hypopomidae; genus Brachyhypopomus; species Brachyhypopomus gauderio. The sequence goes on from NC_135225.1 coordinate 21,205,465, forward strand.
GTCAAATCCTTCTCTAAGCAACATTTTTGTAGAAATCTGGTCAAATGGTCCAACAAAAGCAGAAAAACAGAATGCACCGTTAATTCTGACACGGAGGCCTGTGGTCGGAGAAAACGACGTGCTGCAGCAAATTGAAAATTTCTACAATAACAGTGATTAAAGACATCGTACAATTCTGAGTGACACTGCTGAAGCTCGGAAAGACATGGACACATTTTACAGGGATTTATTTTCTGATATGAGAAGTGTATTTCTCCAGGACCTTGAGAAAACGTAAGTTATTGGGCCCAAGGCTATACCGTAATACCTTGGTACAATTTATTCGATTGTGTTTGGTTTAAATTTTCCAGTTACCAAAAAAACAAGCATTAGGGCTGATATTTTGTGAAGGGATGGCAAAGTTGCTCAGTTACTTTTTCAAATTGTGGCCTCTGTTTTGTGTCACTTTAAGTTCAAATAAACTGTAAGAATAAATTTGTCACTTGAATGAATCTTTATATTCACCTGTTTGCTTCCCTTCGCATGTTTATAATCCCCAGTGTAGAATTACAGCAGCAACATACCCAGGGTCGTATAACCCCTGGTTTGGTTGAACATCCAATAAAAGTGTCAGCAGAAGGTGCAGGTTTTACCTTTACAGCAGACCAAATGTTCCATACGTGGCTATTTCCAAGAAACGGAGGTGCAGAGGAGAGCATACACTATGTCAGAAGATAATGGCCAGTATTGTTCTGGAGCCTTACACCCTGCAGCCGTGGAGCTGGGTATTGATTGCCCGTTTTCATGTCTCATTGGCAGATGGGGGTTTCTGTGGTGGATTCCTCAGTCGCAGGCCTTGGAGGCTGTCCATACGCCGAGGGGGCATCCGGTAATGTTTCCACAGAGGACGTTGTATATATGCTGCATGGACTGGGTATTCAAACAGTGAGTGCGTTCTTCTGTTACTTCAACCACAAAGGGAGCATTGATCGTTGCTAAGCATTTAAAATGCTTGAAAACAAACTTTCTCTCTCAGTATTACTGTATTTCAGTGCAGCCTCTAGACATAACTGATAACAAATGCAGTGTGGATGAGTGCTTGCAGTCAATCTGTTTTTAAACTCACGGAGATGTATTTATGCATACATAAAGCAGATCCTTTAGTGTGCACTGTGCTTTTAAAGCATTTGAGAACAAAGAATGCTTTAAGTCTTTAAAATGAAAAAAAAAAAGCTTAACTGAAAGACAAGAGGCTTTGTTTTACTGAGCTGCTCCCAGCACCTATGAACCTGATATACTGGTGGAATTGTGTTTGTGGTAATTATGGTCTGTAGTTTCTCACACCCTTATCCACACCCACCTAAGCTCTTTGACCAACCAGAGAGTTTTGAGAATCAACCAAGTTTCCTTTTCTATTGCACCCCCTGCTGTAGATGAGAACTAACTGCTCTATCTATCTTTGGTTCATCTACAGGGAGTGGATCTGACCAAAGTGATTGAAGCAGGAGACTTTATTTGTCGAGCTTTAAACCGTCCCACCAACTCCAAAGTCTCCCAAGCTACTAGCAGGTCTCAGCCATCATTCAAAGAAATATATGAGTAATGATTTCACTTACTGTACTGTATTCTTGCTTCATGTCCTGCTTATATGTATATATGGTCCAACAAACAGTTCAGCCTTGTTTGACAACCGTAGATTTGATAGTTTTATAGGAGGTGTCAGCTCACCTTCTCCAGGGTCCTAGTCCCTGCTTCGTTTGTTGAAGTGAAGGACACCGAGCAGGCTGCTCTTGGGAAAGTTAATCTTCATGTTGCAGTGGGGGTCTCCGCCAGTTCATTTCCTGCCTAATGTGGTTGCAATTAGACAGAAGCCCACTCAGGGTCACGCAGGTCACAGCAGGTCTGAACCAGCAAGAGCCTGATCATTATTTTCCTCACTAAACATTTTCATTTCCTTAAGAGACTGGAGGGAGTACGTCTGTGATGGTTGACATGTTGAACTCTGAGTCCTCCTTTCAGAGTAACTGTGGCATGTCACTACGTCTACCGCATAACTGAGTTTTACAGTTAATTTATTCTTTTACAGAAACTAAATGCTGCCTACTAAAATATGTGCCATGTAGTACTTACTTAATGATGCATATCAATATTGTAATTATCTTTGGAGTGATTCCTGTTCCGCCTTAACCAACAGCTTATTCCTGAAAACTTGTATTAACATTTTGAATCATTCCCTGGATCCTGAAAATATAAAAAAGTGTTTACCATTGTATGCCTTAACTTTTAAAAAGTAAAGAAAAATTAAAAGGAAAAGGAAAAAAAGTGAAATATTTCTATTATTAAGAATTCCCATTATTAAAGTAATGACAATTTGTCACATTCTCTGTGTACATATGTGTTGATGGTGGTCTACCAAATGCAGGTAATGCACCTTGTTTATGCGCTTTCCTCCGTGTCTGCTCTGTATACAGGATTTCTTATGCCTATTTTTATCTCAACTGATCCTTTTAATGCCTGATGTCACATTCCTATTACAAATGTATTCACCTAATGTCTATCACACACTGCAGTCTGCACCCTGGTCTCCGAGATCAAATGTTTGAACGGTTAACCACCTGTGTGTTTACATCCATTTGAAAGGGGTAATAGATATGCAGGCCTTTTCAGTCTTTGGCTCAATAGAAGGGGAGGTGAAGGCAAACAGAACAGTACATCTGTTTATTGCAGAAGACTATTATGCCTTGATCCCTGAATTGTGTGCCATATTGGGCAAGGCAAAACTCATTACACAGAATACACACTTGTGTGTTTGCAGGGCTAGACAGGGGATACACAGCTTGGCATGTGGTGTGTCATTCAAGATCATTGCTAGAGAAATGTACAAGCTGTATTTTCTGTATTTCAAACCCCCCCCACCCCCCCACCTCCTCAAGTTCTGACACACAGAAATAAATGGAGCTCATGACAATAACTTGAACTGTGAGTCTATGTTCTGCTTGTACACCACATCTTACTTTTAGGTGGACAATTATTTGCGCTCCCACATAGTCTGCATCAGCAACACTAGATGAAGTTTGACATTCCAAGCCTATGTCTGCTTACAGGTGTGTACTGATATGAAATCATTTGGGCTATAACCCTTAACTTAAAGGATTTGCTCCAACTCTCAGGGTACCGTAAGCTACAGCTGCTTTAGTATAAGAACCACACAACCGCTACAATCACGATGTACCATACAAGAAAAGTGATGTTATTTAGTTCACATATCAATTAAATAACATATACAAAATGCTAACTCTCTGGTAAATAACAACAACAACACAATTTATCAATAAGGGATGGTGGGCCCGTGGTCTAAAATTATTAACATCTGTATTTACATCTGAAACAATTATTCATAAAACACAAGCTTCTGCTTCTCACAAACAAACCATTTTATATATCTTTGTGCATAACTAAAGGTTTAATATGACCAGGGATTTACAACACAAGAGATTTTGTGGAGTCTTGTGGTGGGTTGAATCTTGCTTTTTTGGACAAGCTGTGCATTCTCCTACGCGCAATCAAAGGAAGACAAACATAGTGAGGTTAAACATGGAGAGGTCTTTTCAACAGCAATGCTCCAGAACATCTTTGAAAAGTATAATTATAAAAGCAGCTTTACTGACACCATGCTCACAAAATGACAGTCAGAGCTTACCCGAGTTTGTACCAAATAATAATCACTGCAGCTAAGATTACCAGTACCGCAAAGATGTACACCAAAACGTACCACAGCTGATCTGTCATGAATAAAAAAAGACATTAAATGGAAGACAACAGTGAGGTAAACAGTTCAAGGGCATTTTTTATTTGCAAGGGCCTGTTATAAAAGATGGGAGTGCATCAATAGTGCAAAATCATCTCACCATTGAACTGTGAGTGGCCTGGGTCTGGTCTGTTTACTCGGGATTGCAATGAGGCATTTCTGTTTGCCCCATGAAGCCCTAGAATTAGCACAAGCCAGTCAAAATAAAATCATGAGGGTACATGCACTGACATTAGCACACAGATATATTTACAGTGCTGCAGAATCATAGCTCAGCACACTTCGGTGTTTCCTGTACCCATGCACACCTGATTGATGTAGTGAAATGACTAATGACTGACTGGTTGAACCAGGACAGATCGATCATAGCACTCCTGTGGTCCACAAAGCCAGAAGCTTGGCATCACTAGACATAGAAAAAACATGAACAATGCTCATAAATACTTACTGAAGTGGGACCTGTTTTGAATGGCTTGTTGCACCATGTTGCACTTGTATAGATCGTGGTGATACAGCTGCTGACAGGTGCAACGTCTCTGCAGTATTGACCCCATTGTGGCCACAAAAGCCTTTCTGCACTCTTTGTCATCGCTGAAAAAATGGTTAAGATCTATGACATCTATCAAGTCCTTGGTTGAATATTCACTGTATGGCGTGTCCTCTGGCCCAAAGCATTTAGACAGAAATGCTTCAAATGTTTCCCTGTGGACATAAGAGAGTGCATTTTACTAGCAAATCATGTTCATCAGTGCAGCTCTGCGACAGTGAGCACAAGTAAACAAACCATCTACCACTCGTGACAATCTGGAGGGAGCTGTTGGGTTTAATGTTAGAATACGTGTATATAAAACCAAAGCCATGTTTCAAAAGTAGAGTATAAAACGTTAATAGGTTTTATGTTTGAGGTAGTAATGGCCAAACCTGCACGGTGCGGTTCTAACGCAGCTGTCTAGCATCTCCAAGCAGCTCTGCAGGGGCACCTGAGTCTCCGAGCAGAAGGCAGACTGCAGCGTGGACGAGACCTGCTGGCAGTCATGCTCCCCTCTTGCGCACCGACAGAACACCAGCATCTCAGCCACGTTCTGGGGCAGGCGCGAGTAAAAGCGTCTTGCCGCCAGCCTGCAGTGGGAGTCCTCGCAGCGAGGCGCGGAGCAGGACTGTACAAACGGCACGAGGTGCCTGTTGCAGACTTCATCCTGGATGCAGAGCATCATCTCTTGAAGGCAGGATGCGTTTGGGCCAGGCACTAAATCAGGGTGATTGAGGGAAGATTCGTCATGCTGAAATCCATCAGATATTTGGCATGCCTATTAAAGCTCAGATCCAGATATTACCATATCCAGAAAGTCTGCTTGATTTCCATTCTGCCCTTAGTTTCACGTTCTCTTGAACTAAAAAACAGTGAACATGGCCGTGCTATGCAAATACAACGAACAACACAGTTTTAATGAGCTACAGGAGTACAATTTGATGATTTAAATACGTGAGGATGTGAGACCACGGCCTTGGCTGGTCCCCTGTGGGGCTGTCACGGCCCTCTGCTGGGCTGCCACGCTCGACTCATCAGGTGAACCTGGAGCCCAATCACCTGCTGCAAAAATCACAGCTTTAACTTCACAGCCATTTCACTGTGGTCAGAAATCCTTCATGACATATACCGTACCTGAGCCCGAACAGCACAGGGACGTCAGAAGCCGCAGGGTGATACATGGGTCTTCGGTACAGACGCACTCTCTCCTCCAGAGGGGCCAGTGCTCAAATAAGACCTGGATGGTCACATTACAGCACTCAGAATCCTGCGTCTGGCAACTGTCGCCTGTTAGAAAGGAGAAGGGAAAATAACAATAAGGAAAATAATAATACGGTTTGGTTTTACTTGAAGGATGTCCAGTGTGCACTGATCCATCGACTCATTCATTAATAGATCACTGGCTTTCTATATTCCTGATGACATAAAATTATGTCATTTGTCTCAATTGGAAACATGAATTACATATTTTTATATGTCTGTTTCTCCTTTCCAAGATTAAATTGCAGCAAAGCATTGATTTCAAATAAATGTACAGAAAGCAAACAACAGTCCTGACTTTTGTGTGCTCCCAACCTGAGTAACCAACACCATCATTTCAAATGTTCATGAGTTTGCTGTGGTAAATTCCAAATGGCTTACCGCAATATAGATGATTGATTTTCAAACCTAATGGTCCACAGGAAATTGTAAGAAATCTTTTCTGTTATTACCTTCTAACAAGGAAGCATGATACCTTAGAATTTGATGTGTGCTATCGCTATTAAGACGTAGCCTAGAGACATTGTTTCTTCAAATTTGCCATGGGCCATCACTGTTATGAAGCATGAAGAGCCAATGGTTTCTTCGAATTTGCAGGGTGCAATTGCTTTTAAAATGCATCAGCTATATTGAATGAGACATTTTAACAAGCTGCTGCAATATGTCAATCATCTGCAGTGATTACACAAGAGACAAGATTGTCGAAACTGCTCTGAGCAACACCACACACACCCACACACACACACACACACACACACACACACACACACGATTGCATACATTGCAGTATGGCACAAAAACATATGTTTACTTTTAGAGTCACAGATGTTTCTCAGAAGGGTCTCATCACTCTTGCAGAGGTCTGGTGAAATACATGACTCCAGCATTGACAAACAGTCTGTAGGTATCCTGGAGCAAACGGTCTGCAAAGCCAGATATACCCCTAAACCAAAAGTAAAATGTGTCAATGTTTGCAGTCAGCTTGCACTGCATCATTATAATAAACTTACCAGACACTTTTTCTGAAATAAGTTGCACATATACAGGAAAGATACTTTGCCCATACTGTCAGGTGCAAATGACATGACATGGTCTATACCTATAAACTTTATACTAAACTTTATCCTTCACTATGTACCTGCAAGATATGTGACAAAACGTAGTAACGCTTCTAATAGCAGCGTGCCTCAGAAATGTCCATCCAACTTGCAGTGTAGAATATGCAGGTAAGTTAAATCTCTCTCTCTCTCTCTCTCTCTCTCTCTCTCTCTCTCTCTCTCTCTCTCTCTCTCTCTCTCTCTCTCTCTCTCTCTCTCTCTCTCTCTCTCTCTCTCTCTCTCTCTCTCTCTCTCTCTCTCTCTCTCTGATCAACAGCATAAAGGTGGCAAATCACCATATCATAATATTTTAACAGTCTTAAAGGATCTTAATTTCCAAGTCTCAGCTTTCAGTCTGCTTTCATTCTGGTGCACATCGAAATGAGTACTCACCAGTGACTAATGTTGCTTTCATAGCCCCCATTGAGGTTGTTGCTGTCGGATAGTGTCTCTTCCAGTGGGCTGTTTGAGTGGAGTCAGTGTCTCTTCCAGTGGGCTGTTTGAGTGGAGTCAGTGTCTCTTCCAGTGGGCTGTTTGAGTGGAGTCAGTGTCTCTTCCGGTGGGCTGTTTGAGTGGACAGCTCCAGTCTAGGCTGCTCCGTTTACCAAGGCAACGCAAGCTGCAAAACATGACGTCAAGTCAAATGAAGTTAGTTTGCAGAGTGGTGACTGTGCTTGTTAGAGTACGTATTATTATCTTTGTGACAGATAATAACTGTATAATCAGGAACATTATAGTCCAAATGTTATCAGTACGCTAAGAATTTGTGACCGTAGTTTCAGTTAGACTAACGTTTAGCCTTAATGCTTTGTATTGCAAGAGAGTTCTCGGTAAAACCAATAACACGTCTTGTGGCAGGGATCAGTTACAAGAACTTGTAATGCACGTAATACATATACACACATACATAGTGCATAATTTTCACTTGATGGTGAAAATTCAACAACTTTATTGTTTATTGTTTTATTTTGTTAAAATACCGTTATTGACCTCAAATAAGATTTGAGGACATTTACTTTGACAAATCAATTAGTTTCAATCAACTGGGCTTTTGCATTAGTTTTTATTTATATTTATATTGTATTTCAGCTTGTCAAACAATTGTTTGTGAAAAAATATTGAAACTACACATTTTGCTGCAGAAACGTTTTCACACATTAGGACACATCTAACAGGTAGATTATGTGATATTGAGTCAACTTCACATTTAATTATAGAATGCTTACACCAGAACATGTAGAAGTGTTCTATCTGTTCTGGTTTTATTGACTTTATTTTAACAAAGTAATGCTTTGCGTTCATGAGAAAAATATTAATACATAACCAAATATAGAGACTGATAACAGTGAGTCCACGTTTGTCTTCATAGCAACACAATGTAACACACATATGAATTCAAGCATTTAAAGTCACCAAGTGAAAAATTATCCATATAAAAATAATAAATAATAATGGAAAACATAACTTCAACTATCATTATGCAAATTATTTCCCTAGTATTTTAGTCAGGTCCCACCAGGAAAGAATTTACAATCACACATTTACCATGAGAAACAGCAAAAGGCCTATAAAGCACTTTCACAAAAGCAATTTTCTACACCATGGCTCAGGTTTTGACATTCAAAGGTGCCAAATCAGAAATACAAATCTGCCATCAGCCTTTATTTACTGTCCGATCCTAAAATGAGACTTTGCAAATAGCTAATACATCAAGCAGATGTCTCCAGCCATGCACTATAAAGTCAACAGATGAATAACACGAGCTTGCACACTTTAGAAACAATCCCAGCCCAATCCCATGTACAAGAGCACACTTTTCAAACGATGTGGCACTTTTCTATTGGCTAAATGATCAGTCATGACATGCTTCAAATTTGTAAAGTGATCTATCAAGGTGTGCTATCATCAGCTGATGGTGTAAATTTTCACAAAGCACTCATGAAAATAACAAATGGCCCACAGTCCAACTATGATCTTTGAACAACTGTGACTTATGATGCCACAAAGCATTACTGTGAATTATACAAACACCATTATTTCTGATACAAGGACTTTTCATCACAATTAAATTGCACAAGGTGTGACCCCCTCACCAGACTGCTTTCTGTTTTGTGTTTACTTGTAATTCAATATTTCTCATATTTCTATTCATTGTCACAGTTTATTCTTTAATTGTTAAGTTTCCACCATTGATGTCGAGCAAAGCAAATAAATACCAGGAATATCAAAGCCATGTCAAGATTTTGTAAACATAATTTCTGTGGATTACACTGTTCATCACTTGCTTGTGCAGTAGTCAAGAATCAAGCTGGAAAAGCCATCCTTGAAAATGCAATTTGGCTGGTTGCTTCTGCTATGCTTTGATGCAGAATGTCAGTTTCAGTGTGTGTGGGTAATGCTCTGGATCTAATATGCCTTTGCTGAAACCTTCCACGCGTTCCAAACAGGCGAGGCTGAGAAAGAATGAGCCTTTCAAATCTTCTCCGGTCTGTGTTTTGCCCTTTTTGCCAGCTGTCATGCCCATTGAAGTGGATTAGCTGTTCCAGATTAGGGCTACACAGCCTGGTCCGAGAGTCGCGACACATTGTCAAAATGGCTGACTTGCGTGGACAGGGACTTGTGGCTGTCTGTGCTCATCTTGGTCCTTGTCCTCTCCTTCTTTTCCCCTCCACCTGAGCACTGACAGGCGAAGGCTGCTTTGAACTCCTCCCGAAATTTACCTGCATATAGAGTGTCAGAATGAAACCCAAGATCACAAAGCTGCATCTTACTTTAAAAAGCTGTCAGCCCTGAAGAATGATACTGATAGCACCCTTTTCGCGTTCAGTCGATAGCCAGCTCGATACAAACCTGAGTGGGAATGTTTTGTGCTTTCGGTCATTGTTCTTTCTAGCATGATTGTGCTCCACCTGTGGATGGAATAGCTTTCACAATGCCTACTGAACGTCATAGTCTGATATCTCTCATGCTGCTGCACGTTCATGCTAATGCAGGTTTACAGTCACATACAAATGTGACTCTCTCTGTATGGGCAAGCGGCTTTATGCCAATGTTGTTGCAAATACAAATATTGCCCTCGGTATAGAGAATTATCATGATATTGGATGATATTTGTGTTGAATATCTAACAGGAATTATAGAAATGGCACACCTTGAACCAATAATTCTATCTGAATGAATGCTATGGCTGTGTTGTAGCATAGACAGCGATTGTTGTCAGAGTTGCACAGTGGGGATTGGTTAACTATTAATTCAGTTGATCCTGTGTGCAATGAAACGGGAGTGAATGCTGACAGAGAACAATAGCCATATAAATGCTTTGAAGTCGCATTTTAAACTTGGCCGGCAGTGCTGAGTGATGTGTACGAGCTACAGCGATGCCTTGTTGCGTCCAGCAGATGGAGAAAACGTCTCACGGTGAGGCTGGCCAGAGCACGAGCTAGGAACGCTCACCACTGAGGAAGTTGTAGATGATTGGATTGGATGCACTGTTGGCATATATGAGCCAGTGGGAGAAGGTGAACCAGGCGTACACCATCTCTCTGTTGCCTGTGTTTTTAAAAGCCCCAAACACTCTGGAGATGAAAGACAAGTGAAAGCAAGAGTGAAGTTGAAGAGCCACAACAGCTAGACGTATCTCACAGAACAGAGAATGGCTTCGCACTCTTATGGAGACTCTTTAAAAAAATACAATTTAAAGTTTGATCATTTTACCCTGTATAGGTTGGAATTTCTTTGAATTACATAGTGAGCATTTTTCCTAAAGTTGATCAATCACTGCTTTCAAATAACAAGTGAACATACGTGATAAGTAAAACATTTTTTTCCATCTTTTAGGAAAAAAACATCAACACTCTACACCTGTTTTACCACTAGAGGACATTTTCAAAGATCTACATATGTGGTTTGTTGGTGATGAACTTTCGGATAAATAAAAATGAATGCAATTTGTAAACAAATCATTAGTTTTCCTGGGGAATGTTTCTGTGATGACGATATGATCCAAGATCAAACATGTTTCATGATCAAACATTTATATTTAAATTTGAATTTTAAACATAGAGATAAATGTAAATGTTGAAGTTTGTAAGTACCTCTTCATGATATTGAGGACACTAATGGGCAGATAACAGATGGCGAAGAAGAAGAGTACCACCATGAGCATGCGTGCTGTTTTACGCCTTGTCCTTGCTTGCTTGATCTCGGCCGACATTGTGCTTGTCTTGACCTTGACTGACTCACCGGGGGTCGCAGCCTGAGCCGAACACTGTAGAGACTTCCACTTCCTCTGCAGCACCGACGATGTCCCGGGAATCTTACCAAAGAAATCATCACAGTTCATCCTACTAAACATGCCTCTAAAACACAGTGCCAGGGGCAGGATGATAGATCTGATATCTTCTGAAGACTGAACCCATACAAACATACAATCTAGAATATTAGATGGCACCAAATTTCAGTTCTTATGACGATTTTTGAGGGGGTGTTACAAAACGTCCTGAGCTCAGTGTATTATTTTGGCTGTCATTATGCATCAGATCAGCGTGTTGTGTGTTTTACCTGCTGGCACCAGAGCTTATGACAGATCTGGATGTACGCCAGGACCATCAGGCACAAAGGGGCCAAGTAGGTGACGATAAAGAAGCAGGTGTGGTAGACCTTGGGGTAAATCTCATCTGCCACAGAGAGTAGTGACATTTGGATGGTGCATGCCAGAAAAACAGCAGAACCAAGCAGAACCAAACAGAACCAAACAGAACCAAGCAGAACCAAACAGAACCAAGCAGAACCAAACAGAACCAAACAGAACCAAACAGAACCAAGCAGAACCAAACAGAACCAAACAGAACCAAACAGAACCAAGCATTTCTGCTCTGTCAAGTCTTACAGATGCTGCTTGCTCAAAAAGACAGAAGTGAAAGCAATTCACACAAAGAACTGTCGGCAAGTGCAATTTATTGGGCCCAAACAGAAAGGATAGAATGAACATTTGCTGGTTCTACAGGTTAAACTTGTTAGTATGAAAGAGCTAAACAGAAGGAAATTACACAATAGAGCAGAATAATAGGATCTCTCCTTAGGAGTTTAGGAGACCAAGTTTATCCCATGAGACTTTTCACCCTGTTGTTTCTTTCTTCTAAGACACTAATTTTGTGTGTTATCCTATAAATGAAGTGACTCTCCTGAAGTAGCCCTGTTATCAGCACTGTGTCTGAATTCATTGTTTTGTTTACTTTTTATTATTGTTTTTGTTGTTCTTCTTATAATTCAAATATGTTATCATTTTAATTTACTTTATATTTTTACTACAGAAAATATAGTGTTATTTTGCCAAGAAATACGACTCTGCTATGAACGAGTGCACTTTAAAGGGTGCAAATCTTTCATGATCTTTGAACCCTTTTTGCCTCGAGAGTGAACTTAGGAGGAACCACATGCAAAATGTCCCTTTAATGTCATATAAGCTAATTAAGGCCTTTGGGAGCATCTAAACATCAAAGTATAAAATAATAAATGACAAAATAAGTAAAAATTCTAACTGAAGTCTGCACGACCTCCAGTCCACTAGAAGAGGGACTGAAACACTACATTAGTCAAACTAGCTCACCTCCCTAGTACTAACTCACCTCCCTAGTACTAACTCACCTCCCTAGTACTAACTCACCTACCCAGTACTAACTCACCTCCCTAGTACTAGCTCACCTCCCTAGTACTAACTCACCTCCCTAGTACTAACTCACCTCCCTAGTACTAACACACCTCCCTAGTACTAACTCACCTCCCTAGTACTAACTCACCTCCCTAGTACTAACTCACCTCCCCAGTACTAACTCACCTCCCTAGTACTAACTCACCTCCCTAGTACTAACACACCTCCCTAGTACTAACTCACCTCCCCAGTACTAACTCACCTACCCAGTACTAACTCACCTCCCTAGTACTAACTCACCTACCCAGTACTAACTCACCTCCCTAGTACTAACTCACCTACCCAGTACTAACTCACCTCCCTAGTACTAACTCACCTCCCCAGTACTAACACACTTCCCCAGTCCTAACTCACCTCCCCAGTACTAACTCACCTCCCTAGTAGTAACTCACCTCCCTAGTACTAACTCACCTCCCCAGTACTAACACACTTCCCCAGTCCTAACTCACCTCCCTAGTACTAACTCACCTACCCAGTACTAACACACTTCCCCAGTACTAACTCACCTATCCTGTACTAACTCACCTATCCTGTACTAACTCACCTCCCCTGTACTAACTCACCTATCCAGTACTAACTCACCTCCCCTGTACTAACTCACCTCCCCAGTACTAACTCACCTACCCAGTACTAACACACTTCCCTAGTCCTAACTCACCTCCCCAGTACTAACTCACCTACCCAGTACTAACACACTTCCCCAGTCCTAACTCACCTCCCCAGTACTAACTCACCTCCCCAGTACTAAATCACCTACCCAGTACTAACACACTTCCCCAGTCCTAACTCACCTCCACAGTACTAACTCACCTCCTCAGTAAAAACACACTTCCCCAGTACTAACTCACCTCCCCAGTACTAACACACTTCCCCAGTCCTAACTCACCTCACCAGTACTAACTCACCTCCCCAGAACTAACACACTTCCCCAGTACTAACTCACCTCCCCAGTACTAACTCACCTACCCAGTACTAACACACTTCCCCAGTCCTAACTCACCTCCACAGTACTAACTCACCTCCTCAGTAAAAACACACTTCCCCAGTACTAACTCACCTCCCCAGTACTATCTCACCTCCCCAGTAAAAACACACTTCCCCAGTACTAACTCACCTCCCAAGTACTAACTCACCTCCTCAGTACTAACTCACCTCCCCTGTACTAACTCACCTCCCCAGTACTAACTCACCTCCACTGTACTAACTCACCTCCTCAGTACTAACTCACTTGTCCTGTATTAACTCACCTCCCCAGAACTAACTCACCTCCCCAGTACTAACTCACCTCCCCTGTACTAACTCACCTCACCAGTACTAACACACCTCCCCTTTACTAACTCACCTCCCCAGAACTAACTCACCTCCCCAGTACTAACTCACCTCCCCTGTACTAACTCACCTCACCAGTACTAACACACCTCCCCTTTACTAACTCACCTCCCCAGTACTAACTCACCTCCCCAGTACTAACACACTTCCCCAGTACTAACTCTCCTCCCCTGTACTAACTCACCTCCCCAGTACTAACCCACCTCCCCAGCACTAACACACTTCCCCAGTACTAACTCACTTCCACAGTACTAACTCACCTCCCCTGTACTAAAACACCTCCCCAGTACTGACCCACCTCCCCAGTACTAACACACTTCCCCAGTACTAACACACTTCCCCAGTACTAACTCAGCTCCCCAGTACTAACTCACCTCCCCAGTACTAACTCACCTCCCTAGTACTAACTCACCTCCCCAATACTAACACACTTCCCCAGTACTAACTCACCTCCCCTGTACTAACTCACCTCCCCAGTACTAACCCACCTCCCCAGTACTAACACACTTCCACAGTACTAACTCACCTCCCCTGTACTAACACACCTCCCCAGTACTAACTCACCTCCCCAGTACTAACTCACCTATCCTGTACTAACTCACCTCCCCAGTACTAACATACCTCCCCAGTACTAACTCACCTCCCCAGTACTAACTCACCTATCCTGTACTAACTCACCTCCCCAGTACTAACACACTTCCCCAGTACTAACTCACCTCCCCTGTACTAACTCACCTCCCCAGTACTAACTCACCTCCCCAGTGCTCATCACACACTGTGAAGAGGATGGTCTTGTTGGTGAGCTCAGGCAACAGTTCAGGCAGAAGGCTGCTGCATTCCATGACAAGGGCCTGCGGGACCATGATGATGCAGGACACCAGCCAGATCAGGACAATGCTCCGGCGGGCCCTTTTGCCAGTGCTCTTGAACTTGAGTGGGTGACAGATCGCATACCACCGGTCTTGGGCAATGCAGCTGAGTGTCAACACCGAGACGGCCACGGAGATCGTCTGGGCAACAGGGAATGAAGTGGATGAAGTGAATGAAGAAGACTTTCACTGGAAAGCAAAGATCACTTTGTTTCTTCCTGATACTCAACAGCCTCATGTCACAAATCATCAGAGGAGGAACTTGTAGACTGGTGGTGCTCTAATAGCGAACTGTGACACTGTCTCTTGATCTTATAAACCTTACAATGAATCTTCCTTGTTTTCATGTAGCCTGACAGACATATAACATTGGCTATAGGCTTGTGCATTTTGTCTCTGTATGCTAAGTGCTTTGGTTTTTATTTTCATTTTATAATTTTTTATAATTTAAGATAAGTTCACTACCTGTTTCCACTCAGATGCCACTCAGATGCTTGTCTGCATCTCAGGAGGTTTATCTTTGCCAATGTTGCCCTTAGCTTGTACATTAGGATTTTGATGCTTCATGACGCAGTCTTTATGAAATGCATTCGGCTAATAAAATTGTTAAGTTCAGTTGAAGTGAGTATAACTAAATGCAACAAATTTTGAGAATTGTAAGGAAACAGCTGTTATAAACTCTATTATACAGTTCCATATTTTTCATTTGACACTGCTGACAAGATATGATGCATGACATACCTGTCCTCCAACTCTGAGGAGGGTCTCAAAATCAGACATACTGTATTAGAGACAGATGTCTTCCAGTACTAATCAGACATACTGTATTAGAGACAGATGTCTTCCAGTACTAATCAGACATACTGTATTAGAGACAGATGTCTTCCAGTACTAATCAGACATACTGTATTAGAGACAGATGTCTTCCAGTACT
Source organism: Brachyhypopomus gauderio (assembly GCF_052324685.1). Classification (NCBI taxonomy): domain Eukaryota; kingdom Metazoa; phylum Chordata; class Actinopteri; order Gymnotiformes; family Hypopomidae; genus Brachyhypopomus; species Brachyhypopomus gauderio. The sequence goes on from NC_135225.1 coordinate 21,220,980, forward strand.
AATCAGACATACTGTATTAGAGACAGATGTCTTCCAGTACTAAGACATACTGTATTAGAGACAGATGTCTTCCAGTACTAAGGAAGAGCTTTCAGGATCTGAAGATATATAGCAGTTACCTCAGCCTTTCATGGCATTCATGATAAATGTGGCACTTGGACTCATTCCATTTAAAACTTCTGCAGACACAGATATCTTACTGAAAATTGACCAGTACATACAATACACCCCTGTTACGAATCTCTGATTATGCGTTGGTGTGTTAGACAAGTGCAAATCATCTTTACTATGAAAGCGGCGGCTCAAATTATATAACACTTCAATCATTCATGTGCAAATTTTATGTTCACACTTAAAGCTCAGATATTTTGCATGTTTTACGTCACAGAAAAATACCCAGTTCCTATAGCAAACATTGCACAGCCTACATTGGAGCCAAGGGCATGTCTTTGCATAGGTGTGTGTATTCTATTACTAATGTCATCTTTAAATGAAACACAGCCTACTGTAACCCTTTTGTAACTGTAAAAAGAAGTCCTTTACCTGACCTTTCATTCAAATACAAATTCTTAAACTAACATCATATTAGCATACTTAAAACAGGAGCAAGATGACTTGAACCAAATGTCCAATTGTTTACCACATAATGTGCTTAGACCATCCAAATCTTTGAAAGATTTTTGTGAGTGAAAATGTAGATATTTTACTGAATATTTGAAATATAGAAAAATGTACTTGGACAGCATTTAATGTGATACTCATGAGGACTTTACCTGTCTGGGTCACTTTGAAGTACTTTTTAACATTGCAACTTCCTATTTTCCTTTAAAGGTGATGGAGAAAAAGGCTTTTTCATGTTTTATAGTATGCTGTAGGTGTTAAACTCCTGTTGATGATTAGTTCACCCTTGTGGTGGTGATCATGCTGTCGCCGGTGCTGAGGATTTCGTTGTGAGGGATTTGCGTGAAGAAAACTGGCAAGGCATTGGACTTGGATAAACAGCTGTACACAGACCCAGATTTGTCATAGAAACAGCAGATTTATACAGCTTTTGGCATTCTACTGACTAGATAGCATTCCCAGATGATTGTTGCAGATTCTCATCCGCAAATTGTTTATCAAATGCTTCTAAATCCTTTTTCTGGTATATTTTTGTGTTCTTCCTGTTCTAAAGTTAATGATTCAATTCATTAACTCGCAAACATACCATGTTGGTCAATTGGTCAATACCAGATGTTAGAGCACAAAATTTGTAGTGTGGAGCTGTTCAAGTAACAAAACTGTGAAACAGAACTGATGTATAGCAAATTTTTCCCTTAAAAATGAATTCCTAGCATAATAAGTGATGAATATAACCAAAACACCTAACAGATTAATCTTGAGATCCTAACAAATTGCACAGTAATTGTTTACCTTCTGAAGGCACTTTGCCCTTGTTTGAAATATATTGCAGTTTTTAAGATTACTTTTCTTGAGACTATAAATAATTGTGCAGTTTTCAAGATTGACGCGCCACAGGTTTGTGTGCAGGGTATTTGGCCCAATTTGAACTTGGCTGCCTCAATTTGCTTTGAAAATTCTATTTCAAAGTGTTGGTTGTCGTGCTGTGTTTGCAGCTGACATATACCAACACTCGACCCAGTATGTGATCTAGCTATTTTAAAGTATTTTTTCATGTGGGAGACTTATTTATTTTGGCCATCAGATGTACAAAATCACAGTAGAGAACCAAAACCCTTACCTGTAAATATGGCAATATTCTGCAGAGAGCATCTCCAAAGAACCATGTTTCTGTGATGTCGACCACCAGACTTGCAGGAAGGCAGATGATGGTGACCAGGATGTCAGCAATGGAGAGGTTCACAATGAAGTAGTTGGTTACTGTGCGCATGTTATGGTTTTTCCATACTGCAAAGCAAACTAAAAAAAGAACGCATTATTATTCATATGAGGCGCTGCAGTAAAATAAGCAGAACAAGTGATCTTTTATGGAGCTTTTCTGTGATATTTTTATGGACATTTATCTTATATTTACATTGTATAAATGTGCAGGCACAGACAGAAGCCATTCCCAATTCAAGAGCAAAAGATGTAAAGGTAGTAAAAATTGCAGAGAAGTACATAAGGTTTATAGAGAAAAGGTTTCTAGGCTGTCTTGGATAAAATATTGGCAAACCCATTAGTTATTATTATATTAACAGATGATCTTGCATTAGCATTTGAAGTGTATGTGTGAACAGCAGTTAGCTGGCAAGAAACTGAAGACAGCTCCCAACAGAAATGGTGGCTATGCAGTTCAAATTGAGATTTTCTCTGGCTGGCCTTACCAAAGCTAGATGGCCATCCATTATAGTCAGTGTTAAAGCACTCCATCATACTTAAGCGCATTTGGGGCAGACTGTCATCAACTGCCTGCCAAAATATTTTTCTTTCAGGACGGTTAGATATTAGTACAACCTTGGCAAGGACTCATTTACAAAGGCTAACAAAAGGGAGCTAAACTCAGTGGCCAGTCAACATGCATTTCCTGACAGGTTTAAACCAGTTTTTTTCTTTTTATCCAAATGTCTTGAACATGCACATTGTGGATGATTATGAATAAGTAGAGGTCTGGAATTGGTAAAGTGCAACTTAAATTAATTTAAATCCACTCACTCAATCATAATGATCTTTCCAATGTTAGTGATATAAAACTACAAATAATTTGATCAGAGCAGCTTCATTTGAGCACAAATATTGTGGCATCCAACACTGAAGTGTAGGGAGTTAGCAGGTGAGGAAAGTTGAGGACTCCCAGAATGACATGTGCCGCCATTTAGTTTATTTAGTTTAAAATCATTTAGCTAGTTCAGTTTGTTAGATTGCAAATGTTATTTGTGAACACATGTGGTTGGTCCAGTTAGCCGAATTACTAGTAATTTGAGAAACATGTTACAAATGTGATACGTCACGGTGCCGGTCTGCTGCCTGGGGGAGATGCCACACACACACACACACACACACACACACACACACACACACACACACACACACACCTACAGCCACGCCTTCTCTCTCACTCACCAGAGTACTGATGTCACCATGTCATGTGCCTGTGTCTTGTTGTCCCTGCACTATTTAAGCCCACAGTTCCTGCTCATCAGAGCTGCATATTATATTGAAGGCCAGAGAGAGCACAGGACTGTGTTTGTGCTCACACCGCCGGGGCGCGTGACTCATCTCGTCCGTCTTCCCCTCCCGGTGTGTTCCTGTTGTCTTTTGTGTTTGTTTAGTGCTACTGCGCATCAAGAGTATTAACTGAGGTGGACAATAAGGACGCACAGTTCCCACCCTCGCCCCCTGTTACCACCCTCGCCCCCTGTTACCACCCTCACCCCGTTACCACCCTCGCCCAGTTACCACCCTCGCCCTGTTAACACCCTCGCCCCCTGTTACCACCCTCACCCAGTTACCACCCTCGCCCTGTTAACACCCTCGCCCCCTGTTACTACCCTCGCCCTGTTACCACCCTCGACCCCCTGTTACCACCCTCGCCCCCTGTTACCACTCGCCCACTGTTACCACCCTCGCCCCCTGTTACCACCCTCGCCCAGTTACCACCCTCGCCCTGTTAACACCCTCGCCCCCTGTTACCACCCTCACCCCGTTACCACCCTCGCCCAGTTACCACCCTCGCCCTGTTAACACCCTCGCCCCCTGTTACTACCCTCGCCCTGTTACCACCCTCGACCCCGTTACCACCCTCGCCCCCTGTTACCACTCTCGCCCACTGTTACCACCCTCGCCCCCTGTTACCACCCTCGCCCCGTTACCACCCTCGCCCCCTGTTACCACTCTCGCCCACTGTTACCACCCTCGCCCCCTGTTACCACTCTCGCCCACTGTTACCACCCTCGCCCCGTTACCACCCTCGCCCCGTTACCACCCTCGCCCACTGTTACCACTCTCGCCCACTGTTACCACCCTCGCCCCCTGTTACCACCCTCGCCCCCTGTTACCACCCTCGCCTCGTTACCACCCTCGCCCCCTGTTACCACCCTCGCCTCGTTACCACCCTCGCCCACTGTTACCACCCTCGCACCGTTACCACCCTCGCCCACTGTTACCACCCTCGCCCCTTGTTACCACCCTCGCCCACTGTTACTGTTACCACCCTCGCACCGTTACCACCCTCGCCCACTGTTACCACCCTCGCCCCCTGTTACCACCTTCGCCCACCGTTAACACCCTCGCCCCCTGTTACCACCCTCACCCCCTGTTACCACCCTCGCGCCGTTACCACCCTCGCCCACTGTTACCACCCTCGCCCTGTTACTACCCTCGCCCCGTTACCACCCTCGCCCACCGTTACCACCCTCACCCACTGTTACCACCCTCGCCACCTGTTACCACCCTTGCCCACTGTTACCACCCTCGCCACCTGTTACCACCCTCGCCCACTGTTACCACCCTCGCCCACTGTTACCACCCTCGCCACGTTACCACCCTCGCCCCCTGTTACCACCCTCGCCACCTGTTACCACCCTCGCCCCCTGTTACCACCCTCACCCCGTTACCACCCTCGCCCAGTTACCACCCTCGCCCTGTTAACACCCTCGCCCCCTGTTACCACCCTCGCCCACTGTTACCACCCTCGCCACATTACCACCCTCGCCCCCTGTTACCACCCTCGCCACCTGTTACCACCCTCGCCCACTGTTACCACCCTCGCCCCGTTACCACCCTCGCCCCCTGTTACCACCCTCGCCCTGTTACCACCCTCGCCACCTGTTACCACCCTCGCCCACTGTTACCACCCTCGCCCCCTGCTGTCACCTCGTTACAAAACGCTCCTTGTGCACATCTGTGTTTTGGCCCATAAATTACAGTCTGCGTCTATTGTTGAATATGCTGTTAAAATAACCTTTGGCTGTCTGAGCACCATGATGACCCAACACCATTGACCAAAACTGTATGTATGTATGTGGGGGAGGACAGAGGCAGCCAGTAGGAGTGCTACCCCCACTCCTATATAGCAGTGCTGAAACTGGCTTTTTGCTCTCTGATAAGGGCAAAACAGGAGGAATGTGTATTATGATCAACAAATCTTGTTGTTGTCACAATGCACAAACTCTCTGGACCTGCTGCTTTCCGCCTGCAACACCATATGCTTTAAATTTCAGCCACATTGGCTACTGAGGAAGTTTGCATCAGTCATTGTGTTGTATTAAACCATGAACCAGTCTGCTTTTATTGTAGATGGGGACTTTGATGAAGTCAGTGTCAAACAATGCCTACGAACCCAGCTCAGCAGACCTGTAAAACAAAGTGAGAGCAGACACTCAACCATTTTTATTCTTCTTGAATGCCTATAAAGCCCTCCTATTGTTTCCCTCCTGTGAACAGAAGATGAAGCAAGATCCACCCACCACAAGGACCACAGAGAGCTGTATTAACCAATCAGATTAGACGCTCCAGGACTGTTTCGATCACATGGACTGGTAAAGTTTCACACTGCCTTTACTAATTTGAATCAGTACATATTCTGTCCTAGGATTTATTCAAAAGTGTTTGGATGTTATGCCAAAACAACACAGTTTATGTCAAACTGTGGATAAACTCTGGTCTCTGGAGAGCTATAAATTACTGAACTGGTGATTTGCCTTCAGACCATGCCTCTGGAAATATGGAAGAATACAAGAGAGCCTGCTATAATCTCTGTAGGCCTATTAAAATCAGCCAAGAGCACACAAAAAGACAAAGTTGAGTCACAGTTTGACATCAGCGACACATGGGGTCCTTGTAGTCTGGCAAGGACTGCAAACCATAATGGATTTTAAAATAAAGTCCAGTGGTGCAAAGGTTTGCCTCATGACTCTCCCAGATGACTTCAATGCATTCTACACCTGTGTCGAGGTAACAACAGTGTGCCTCAGTGAAAGGCCCACTATGGGTGCAGGATCTTGAGTATTTTGTCAATCTTCATGCAAGAACATCATCATTCGACCTTAAATACCGTAGGGATAGCAGAACAGAGCAGAGAGGGGCATTGTAAAAACTCCCAGAATGCCACAGGTCTCTCTGCAGACTATATTTATTTATAACTTCATAATAAAAGAGCATTTCATTCAGAAATGAAGATTGCATTTCTTGGTTCTTACCTGCTGATGCTAATTTATCAATAATATATTTGAATACTTCTTATTTTTAGACCAATAGCATTGTCATTGTTTACTAAATTAACATCTGTCCATAAATGAAACCACATTAAAATGCATGTTATTACCGCTGCTGCCCCCCCCCCCCCCCCCCTCCAGCAGTTCTACAGCTGCTACTGAAAAGCACCAGTCACATTATGTATCATCTAAATTCAAACAGAGGTTTCTGAAGGAAATAGACTTGGCTGCTCTGGTCTGGATGCTGAGGACTTGCAAGGCAATTTGCATTATATGAAGAGTTCTTTCAATTAAACTGAATGAAGTATATCAATCATCTTAAACAGCTTATCAGTCTAGCTTTAAACCCAGAGAGCTGAACAGTGTCAGTACAACCTGTGGCTGTGGAAGTGGCTAGTGTGTTGGTGTGGTGGTGTGTGTGATGAAGGATGTAATGAGATGTTGCAGCATTTCTGAACACCAGGCCATGTATGTGATGGAGTGCATCCAGTCCATTCGCTGAGAGTGTTTCCAATAGCCAGAGGCTTATGGTAGGCCACGTTCTTAGCATAATACAATTGAGTCTGACTTAATGCATGCTGTAGCCTGAGGCTGAATATAGGAGATAGATAAGATATTAAGACTAAATGGGAAATGGATGTCTTTTCAGGTGATTAAATTGGTTTGACTGAAAAGTATCAAGCACATTTAATTTAACGTGTTTCAATGCCTGAGAGAGAGATGGCCATATAGTCATTGCACAGGCTACTATGTTACAGACTTACCAGGTGTTTCTGTAAACATCCTTGATTTATTGAGTTTATTGATGAGAGGAAAATAAGCCTGATAAACAAAAACAGCACTTGTAAACTCACCATAGGAATATATAAATGTGTAAACGTGATATTAACACATTACACTGAAATCATTAAGTCAAACTAACTGAGAAAAAAGTCTGAATTCAATTCATACCATCTGACAATCTTAAAGCTCATAACTCATAATATGGTTATTTTGCTACTATTTGGTAAAGTGCATAATGAGCAATGATCTGTTGAACATCAAATGATCTGCATCAAAAGAAATCCTGTTCAATTAGTGTGTGTAAATGTAGCTTACATAAATAACTAAACACTATTATTAAGAATTAAAAGAAAAAAAGGTTTCTTACTCAATTTTTATTATGGTAGTCCCATTATTTGGTTGGCACCATAAGTGTCTAACCGTGATCTGAAGGATGGACTGTTAGAAGCCCTTACCAATGAGCCAAACCATTCGAAAAGACTTTTTAAAACAGGCACAAAACTGACACTGATCATTTCATTTACATGCATGAAGCCCATCGCAACAGATGCAGCTGTTCTGGAATTCTTCACACACGCCACCTCCACCACCATGTTGCTTCTGTCACTGCGCTTTTGACACTAGCTCAAAGAAACAGGTTTATGGAACCAGCAACTACAACTCTTTGTTCATGCCACAGGGTATCAGGACAAAATCTGACGCTCAAAGTCAGGCTTGGTCTCAGGCAAGGGGCAGATTTCACATGTTTGCCATTTGCTCCAAAAGCAAAATTTAGAGAGTATCACTAACCTATAATGAAATCCAATTTGTTATGTGTGCAGATTAATGATACTTCAGATTACATCAAGTCAGTTAATGACCGTAGTCATTGCAATTGTGTGACACATCTTGGAATAGCTCTAAAATTGTAAAATAATAAAAAACAAGTCTGAATGCAACACCAATCAGTATTTGACTGAAGTATGCTTCAGTGGAGTGAATGCATTAACTGTGATGCTACTGATCAGACACTTGCAGATACAAACAGTTGAATATGATTTCTTGAGAAAGGGATAACCCAGAGACATAGTCAGACAGGCATGGCAAGAGGATAAATGAGACAACATTCATTTACAACACAGTCCAAGAGAGCGAACAAAAAGGGATTAGGCAGAGATGATAACCAGGAGACAAAACAGATGGACGACCAGAGAGGGGTGTACAGGTACCTCTCAGCACACACAGGAAAGACCTGGTGAAACTTCACAATGAACGAGTGAAAAAAACAGGCTTTAGGCTTAATGAGAGAGAGGTGAAAGCATTCAGTAATCAGAAGAGGTGAAGCTGATGAGAGTGTTGCGAGTGTTGGAAGTGGGTGAAGAGACAGATGGGTTGCTGATAGGTGCCTGCTGGGAAATGTAGTCAGGGGCAAGGAGTGTGGCAGTATTAATGAATCCTATTTCAACTAAATGTTCTTTTGGCTAAATTACAGAATTACTATTAATGCCAATATCAGAAAAGCTCAATATCCAACATGCATGTAAAAGCGTAAAACATCTTTTGAAATCTGTTTTAAAGGAATTACTACACTGGAGCATTTCAGAACAAGATTACCTGTTGATTGTAAAATCAATCTCACCCTATTGCATCAAGTATATACTTAGAATTTGTTAACTAGGCTTGTTGAAATAAAGTATTCTTCATTTATCAGTCTGTCAAAGAAAAGAAGCCAAGCTTTCAGTCCTTCACTAAAACAATTCAAACAATGCAATTCAAAACCCACAAACTTTTCAAATACTTTGCTCGATCCTTGACATTCATGGTGAAGTGTTTTGACTGCTCTAAGATTTTTTTTAATCTAAAGATATTCATAATTAAGTCTGTAAAATTTGATTTATTTATTATAGCAGCCTATGGTCAAATCACAAGGTCATAATCATAACCATTACAAATGCCCTTAAGTTAATTTATGCTGTAATGTTTCTCTAAACAACACCCCAGTTGTATTGTACATAACTAATTAAAGTATTTTTCAATTATAAATGCAATTACTCATTGGACAAGGTCACTTCCACGAGGCCCCACAGAATCATCCAAAACATATTGTGTTAACTCTGAGCTGACTTAGCCTGAATCTAATCTACCAGTTTTTTTTGTTACAAACAAGTTTATAAAGTGTATTTAAGTATATAAAGTGCTGTTTGTATGCAGCTGTCATCATGCTGCTGTTTACCATCTCCAGCCCACCACATTTCAATCTAAAATAAACTGATATTAGTTCAATACTTCAAGAAAACTTTAAAAGCTTAACAGTGAAGGTATTTATATGAATACAGTGGTGAACTACACAGATATAACCAAAAACAAGAGACACTGTGTCACTGTCTAATTATGAGTAATTAATGACTGTTTGGCAGGATTTATGAGGAATTAATGACTGTTTGGCAGGCTATACACATGTTGATTGGTACAGACAAAAGAGCATGTACAAAAACAAATTAACACTGAAAAAAGACAATGTGCTCAATTGAAGATGACAGTGGTCTATTAACTCTACACAATTCCTCAAGATCAGTTTACAAATGGAATGGTTTGCATCAAAATGCCATCATTCATTTTAATGAATAGCAGATGAAATCAACAAGGCTCTTAAACATGTTGCTTTCAGAGCAATAACATTGAAGTAGTGTATCAGTTCTAATAAAATGCTTTTATATAAAAATGTCAATCACTCCTCAGTACAGTGTATCTGCATACTGTCAATTCCAACGACAGTATGCTACAGAACCCAAAAGTGTTAATACACCAGTTGGACATGAATGTCACATATAATCAGAATTAAATTCCCACTTTTTGTGTATTGCACATAGTGGGAATCTAAGCTGCACAGCAGTCTGTAAAATTACCCTTAGTATTATGAAAATGGTTTAATTGCTATACTAATACTATAGCCTACTAATTCCATAAGATTAAGACGAACCCATTTTTATATTGTCTTTATTGCACTCTGCATAAAATATTTTCACTATCCTTAAAATGTTTTAATAGAAAGGGGCAGAAAGCAGAGGCTCTTGTTTGGGAGAGGTGCAGACAGAGTGCCCGAGGTCCGGGCACGTCAACACGTCCGTGCGCAATAACGCGCTGAAAATGATAAACACGCATCAAAAAAGATACTAAACCCACAATACACAGGCACGTGCGTTCACTTTCAAGTTAGATCCGCACAAAAAAACTTACCTAATGTGTTTCCAACCAGAGAGACCAGGAAAACAATAAAATATCCGGCTATTAAAACCCACTCATACTGTTTCGGATACAAGTATTCTCGCCAAATGTACTTCAAAAGTTCATCACCTTCATCAAGATGAGAATGTGTGTAACTTTCCGTTGAGTTCAGCTGACGCCCTGACGTTAAACAATCGTTGCAGCCGTAATTGTCAGTAATTCCAGACATGTTTTGACCGACAGGGATGTCGGTAACCGTCCGAAGCATTGCGTTTTGAATGACTGCTATGCGAATGATTTTTCGAGCTTAAACCGAGTGTTGGACGGCACCACGACGCGCCTGGAGACACCCGGTTTAACCAATGAGTCGCTAGCGGTGATGATCACGTTAAAAACGCCCCTGGATATTTTCAAAAGCCAAATGAATTAGAGTCTTGAATCCAACTTGACTACACGAGTTGTGAAAGAAATAAACCAGTAATTCAAATACCATTTGAAGGAGCTTCTCATGTCGGGGTGCAAGGACAGTGTAGTGGATTTGAAATGGCAAGTCAGTTTTAATTTGGGGGTGCATTAAGATGATTTAAACTTTTACTTTGGCGTGTTACAGAAACCGAAAAATAAAACAGTCTATATGTTGTTTTGCTTTCCCACTGTGAGGTAGCTCTATACGACTCTTGTTTATGGATTATAATAGATTAGACTAGATTTTTTTTCTATGGATTTATGAAATCCTTATTCTCAGTAGTCCAACTAATTCAATAACGTATTTCATGAGCCCAGCAGACAACGATTATGTGAGCGCAATTACACCATTGCACAATACCGCCTTCAAAAGAAAATCGTTGCCGTTGATGTGACCTTAGGCTTCAAAACAAAGATCTTGAATTCAGTTACTCTACATTCCCTGTACAACCACTGTCCTTGGTCACTGTATAACCTACTACAAATATAAGGTTGTGGATAATATTTTAGAAACAAAACAGCGTGCAAACAAACAAAGACAATTGAGTAACATTTAGCAGTAAATAGCTGTGAAAGCAGTATATTTGATTGTTTTTCCATAATTCATACCCATTCAGTGAGTCGGTTGTTATACGACCTTGAGCTGAGCTTTCTGTTTTACTTCTGTTGCATCAGTCATGCAAAAGCCTGATTACACTATAAAACATTCACAAAGGTGCTACTTCCTATTTAGTCAGAAATGCATTAGTCTCAAAGTGGATTTCATCTTATATACTCTTAAATTTTCAAGTCTGTATATCATAATTCTGTTGAATTATGGTTAAAAAACTGACATACAACAAAATGCTGTAGAAACATATTGGACAGAGGACTTTTCATAAGTGTGAGCGTATATGACCACTTATGATCTCTGCAGAAGGCAAATCTTTTAGTGAACCATGCTGGCAGAGTGCCCATGAGTACTGCCTTTTTATATTTGTATATTGTATTCACATTTGCTCTGTGCACTTATTTTATCAAAATCGTTAAATTGAAAGAGTGAGAATTTCATAAGATCTTTGCCAAATTATGAAGTCTAGGAACAAAGAATTACTATGAATTGGTAGAAGTGGTGAGACCATGTAAGGTTTTGTGCCCTTTTTTATCCATGGACTTAATTAAGTTAACACCTCAGGGTAACCTTGTAAACCCTGTAAAGCTGCTTTGCGACAACTTGAGTTGTTAAAAGCGCTATACAAATAAACTTTGATTGATTGATTGATTGACCTCTAAAAGTGGGATTTTTATCATGTCCTTTTCTGTAGGCAAAGGCTGTTTCCCCATGAAGAAAACAAGGCATTAATTTTAGGCATTTTAGGTTTATTTTAAGGGTTGAAACGAGTTAAATGTACTGAAATGAAAATCACTCTAATTTCAAAAGAACAATTACTTCACCATCATTCCTAATGTGACTACAGAAGTCCAGAGTCCCATTGCTTTCTCTGTATTATTACTGTGTTGCACATTTGATTGGAGTTAGCCACATTATTCACACTTTATCACAATTTACATAAGATAACATGCAAAAAAAACATGCAATGTGTACTCATAAATGTTTTTAATTCTTCAATTGCTTTCTTACACAGCCATTCACAGAATGGCCACTGCAGAGTTTTCAGACAGCACGGGGTGAGGTCATTACATGTGCATGCTTGTTCAAGGCAGTCATTACATTCTAAACAAACACAGCCCTGCCCCATTTAAGGCGCCATTTGCATATGAGGTAAAACCATTACTTTAAAAACCTTTAGTTGCACATGTAAACAACACTGGAATTCAAATACATCTACCAATCTTGATGCATTAGCACAATTTAGCAAAATATAGCATACAGTATTGCACACAATTTTCAATATTACCTGTATGTTTCAAATTGTCTAACTAATATTTTGAGTGAAGGTTGCAACTATGGTTAAACCAATAGTTATTGTGTAACAGTGTAGTGTTTGTTCATAAAACTGAATTTGAATATGTTGTAATTTTGTACATTAATCAGATAGACCTAAGGCTCACAGTCTTCAATTAAGTTTTTCCCCTTATATACAGTAGATCGGATGTGAATCCAACACACTGAAGAAGCAAAATAATAAAACTGAACTACCTGCAATATTAAACCCATTTATTCCTGAAATTGAAGCCAGATCTCTCAAGTCTAAAGTTTGAGGAATCATAAGTTTGGGTCTGTCCAATGAAGTGCCAACTTCATTAATGTCCCAGGCCACTTGGGGGAAAAAAGGAACATAATCTTTCACTGACAGCAGCGGGTCAAAAGAGTACAAACGGTCATTTATTCTTGTTTATGAAATGTCCCACCCTCTGTATAAAACGGCCTAATTTATTTTCATGAACATGTGTATGTTGAACTATATTATTTATCCGATCGGTGGTTGTATTTCTTGTAAGGAGGGAACTTCTGTGTATGTTTGTTGTATGGTTGGACAAAGAGGGGCCTTGAGTTGAAGATGTGTGTTTAGTCTCAAGGGAGCAAAGAGGCTCATATCTGCTGTACAACCTGGTTGGCGTGATTCGATCTCTCTGCCACTGACCTGTGTTCTGTGCCAGATCTGATCTCTTGATCTCAGTGTTGGCATGATGCTGTGACAATGTTCTCACGCTCCCATTGCTGGCCAGGGAGCCATCAAGCTCTTCTGTGGCAAAGCGAGGAGCAGATGACACTCCAGTCACTGCAGCAGTATGACTCTGCTTTCTAGAAATTCTCTCATTTTCCTTTTTCAGCTTGCTGCTGTCAGTAGATTTCATAGAAATGGTTGTACAACTCCGCTGATCCTCATCTTGCTGTGCTTTCTGCTCATCGTCGTCAGTAAGGTTGGTGTCAGAACTGCCGGCAACTTTTGGGTTAAAAATGTTCTTTCTTTTAGGTGAGCCCTCCCGCTTGTCAGGAATGTTCAGAAGAGATTTTATTTTCTTGGTGCTCTTTTTGAAGAACCGTGGAGATGACATACCATTGGGTTGGTTCTGCTCCTTAGCTTCAACTTCAAGAACTGTTACTGACCTGGTCCTGGAGGGTGGGTCTTGCCAAGCTGTACATGGTGTATCGTTGCTGTCTACCTTTTTGAAGTCATGATGAGAGACAGATCTATGGTCCACTTTAAGGTTTTGGGGACACCCCCCGTTTTTTGAATTTTCATCGATCACATTCCTCTCTGTTTGTCTTGTCATCAGAGAGCCATAAATGTGGCTGGAAGACTCTTTATTACTGCTGAAGGTGTTATACCTAGGATCAGCAACACTGTGTCTCTTGAACAAATTGTCGTCAGGTTCCTTATCTTGGAGACGACTTTTAGCTCTTCCTAGACTGGCATAAACAGTATCTCTTCCTGAACCATTGTTTCCTGAGTGGTCTACAATCTGTATACTCCGTCTCTTAAACATGAAGTCATCAGGTTGCATGTGGTTTTCTGTGAGTCCTGTCTGACTCCAGTGTGCTGAAGAGTAGTACTGTCCTCCTGGCCGTATTCCAACTTGATCCTCATGCCGTAGGGTGGATGAGGAGTCATTTGAATAGCTGTTAGTTTCTGGGTGTTCTGGTATTGTGGACTTAAAAACTAGGGATGATCTAAGGCGAGAAGACAGCAAAGGAGCAGATTTGTTCTCCATATCACATTGGTCCAGGTAGTCGTGGGCTTCAGCCGTTGGCATATCACTCTTATTTAGGTAAGATTCTATTCTCCAGGTGCGCATAAAAGATTTGGAAGTGCTTGCGAGGCTTGGCAGATTCTGCTGCATTGCAAGAACTTGTTTATCATTGCCATGGTAAGACTGACGCATGTTAGTGCTCCTGTTCATCAGGATCAATCTAGAGTTCTCGTATGGGTTCTCCATTGCATTGGGGTAACGGGTCGCCCCATATCGTCTGCTGTCTTCTGTCATATTCCAGTTACTGGAGCCGTGGCTTGAATTTTGAGAAATGTACGAGGCCTCTCGCCTCTCCCCTGCGTAGCTGTGGCGTTTGTGGTAATCTACTGTATCCTGAAGAAATCTGCTGTGGTGGGAAATGGGGATGGGGAGGTCTTCCACTGCACTCCGAAAGCCTGGTTGTCTTTCACATGTTTGGCGATACACTGAATCAAGTGTGTTTCTTAAATGGTCACTCCTTTCAAAGGGTTTGGTGGGGTAACCAAGGTAACCCTCCATTTTTCCATTCATTCTCCTGTCCAGCAAGACTTCCTGAGGCTGAAACTCTGCTGGAATAGAGGAACGGGCATAAAGAGTGCGGAACTCCTCATCGTACGACTCCACCAGCCTGCCCGTTATGACTTGAATCATACTTAGGTGGATCTTCTCATAGGACCACATGAAGCTAGAAAAAAGAAACAGCATAGAAACAACATTTTTTTTTTAATTCAGTTTTTCAACCTGATCTTAAATTACTGCATCTCTATGTTCAACACAGACAATAATTTTCCTGTATAGTTGATTAGACACACTGAAGTAACATAGCAACAAGAGCATTTTCAAATATTTTCATTTTCCCTAAGATGTTGTAATTTCCATGTGTGATCAAGTGTAACCTGTTTACAATACATTTACAGTAACACATTACCCACAGATTCTTCTCTCTGAAAAAATAAGTACCATCTCTAAAGACATTTCTGCAAAAATGTTTTGTGTAAATTGTCACGGTACAGCCCCTCCCTTCGGGTGTTTGTAGATGTAGTCTGGGTCTATATATGTGCTTCCTGTGGGTGTGGTTGTTTGTGTATGTGTTCACCCGCCTCATTAGTCTACGCTGCATGCGGTGCTTGTTGTGTGTTAAGTATATATTGTGTGTGTTAGTCTTGTCCCGTGCTCGTCTTTGTGAGTCCGATACGTGTTCAGTGATACGTGGCATTTATGTAATTCAGTAAATGACGTGTTCTCCTGTATGTCCGTCACCACCCCCCCCCCCCCCCCCCCAATCCAGAAGTGCAGTCGTCACAGCCTCTTAGTCGGAAACAGACCCCATCTGCGCGGGTCTACTTAGCTGCGCTCGCAAGGCAAGTAGGGGGAGGTGGTGGTGGAGTTTTACCTCAACCTCGCGTGAGAGGCATGGAGGAACAGACCAGCCAGTGAGAGACTCCTCCCCAGAGCCAGAGTAAGACGAGTATTGTCTAGGCACAGCTGTAATGAGGCAAAATCCTCCCAAGCTCGAATTCAGAGAGGGGGACTCAGAGGAGGAGCTCCCCGCCATCAGCTCTCAAGTCACCATGGACTATGGAAACAGCGAGAGTAGCATCGGTGTACTTAGAAGCAACCAAGTACCACGAGGAGAGTGAAGCCAGTCCACCGCCATCCGAATGGTACTCCAGGGAAACCGCAAAGTACCGTAGTAGGTCTCCTGTCGGAGGATTACTGTGAGGAAGGTGGAGAGGCTCCTGACGGTCCTGTTCCAGGAAGTGCCAGATCTCTACACGGAGGAATACCCACTGCCCCACTCAGAATGGTAAAGTATAGAGTGCCCAGAAGATAGCACCCTAGAGGGAGCTAATTCTCCTCCTCCTTAGAGGAGATGGAGGTGCAGGAGAAACTACCTTGCCCATCTCCCAAGGCTCCCCCACGGGCATCGATCCTGGACATCGATCCAATGGATAGAGAAGAAACTGCAAGCGCCCCCGCAGTACTCACTGTAGAAGGAGGGGACACGCTCCCACTGCTCCCAACGCTGGCGTGTGTTCCCCCAGTGCGCAGAGGAGCACAGCGAGTCCCGGAGGACGCACCCCTGGGTACGGAGAGAGGCCACCCGCAGCCCCAGGAGTGTCTCCCCGCTAGCATGTGGGGCCCCTGGGGAATATGTTCCCGTGTCTTCTGTGCCTTTGTTTTAGTCTCTCCCTGTGTTTATCCCCAATCCCATTTTACCTTTTGTGGTAAATGTGCCTGTGTGTGTTTTTGTGGGTGTGGTTGTTTGTGTATGTGTTCTCGTTAGTATAATGTGCTACATGCGGTGGTTGTTGTGTGTTAAATATATATTGTGTGCGTTAATCTTGTTCCGTGCTGTGTTCAACTCCAGCGATACGCTGCAGTATACACTGATATATTCATTTAAACTGATTTATTATATCAATTATTTATAGTTGATAACTATAAAGTTGTAACTTTACATTTTTAACCTTTGTCATTTCCGTTGTCTTACCTGTATGATCCAAAAAACACTTTTTGACAGTCAACTAGAAGAAACTTCTGTTCCATGGACCCATGGAACTTTGCACCTGATCTACAAAGGTACTCTTGACCCTTCACTGTACGCACCTTCATGTTCTGAAAAGAAGACAAAAAAGGTTAAATGCATTTATGCAAGTTATCCTGATATTTAATGAGTCTCCTGTGTTGACATAACTTCACGATGAATAATATAAGGACATTTTACCCCGCTGTGAGAGCTTTATAGCGTAGCATATTTTGCATAAGTTATTGTAAGGACAAGGGTCATGTCCTGGAACCTCTCAATGTAATGGACAGACAAATGTCAGTCATTTTCTCTAGACATGGTCTATATTAAATTAACAAACATCTGCATATACATGTGTGAAAATACTGTAAGTAGCCTAGATAGGTCACTGTAAAGAATCTGTTAATAAAGTCAGATTTAAGGGAGAGGTCTGTGGAATTTTACTTTTGCTAGCCTTTAAATATGAATGTCATTGAAATAGAATTATTAAGCAGAAAACTTGATTTGCTGTAAATTACATGTACAGTATCTTATAAACAAGGGTGAGCCATATAGCCATTACTGTTGTAACCAAAACCTAAAGCGATAACTTCAGTATTTTATGCACATGTTATGCTTCTGTCTTAATAAAATTCCCACAATGGTTCAAATGGAGCAGTATAATTATGAACATGGATGTCAAAAGTTATAATGTATGTAACAATAATAATAATAATGTATTAATATTTATATTATATATTATATTTATTAATAATTTATTATTATTATTATTATGTAGGAAGACTGATGAAGAAGTCAGTTTTATTTCCATTTAAAGGTAATTATTACTTTACTCACTAGGGTGCAGATAGAACTATTTGAAGCACCTAGACATTTCTAAAAGCATATAATCATCGCAGTGCTTTCATCTGGTCACCTAACCAGACAGAACATGTTTTCTCTCAAGAGGAAAAAAGTATAACAAAATCACCGCCCCAGAGTGCCATTTAAATACTTTTAACAGCCACTTTTTTTTATTTACAAGGAAACAAGTTTCCTGTCAAATCACTCTGAAAGAAAAGAACCAAGTGAATCATCATGTGTCTTGTTTGTCCTTGAACATTTGAAATCTAGAAGCTAGTGGAAAACACATTAAAGGAATTAGTCCTTCCACTGTCAAAACTGAAAGCATATTCCAAGTGAGAAATCTTCTGATGTTCTAAGTCTACAAAAGTGTTATATATAAACATGTTGAAGAAAAAAAACCTTCCTTCCAAAGTCAAACACAAAAGTGTGACTATAACAGCACTAACAATAGAAAGAGGCACTAATAATACAGAGGAATGGGAAGAAAACTTTATTTAAAGCGTTCAGTCTGTCACATAAGGACCATACTGTCACAGACATTTATAAGATATGGTTTATCATAGCCTAACGTAATGGAGGAGGAGGTGAACGCATAGGAGTGTCGTGATATGTGGCGTACTGAAAGGCACTGCTGTGAGGACACTCATAAAATGTGAATCTGACAACTGCTCTTAACTGTTCTCTTAAGAACATATCTCTTATGTCTGTTGTGCATGGGAAACTGCTGTAATCAAATCCACTCACCCTGAGTTTTTGAATCTGAATGTCGTGGTTTGCTACCATATTGAGAAAGCTCTTGAAGTGAGTGTGATCCAGAAGGATATATACAGGAACACCTCTGACAGATGCGTCCACCAGCTCTTTAAAAATATCCACATCAGTAAACACATCCATGGCAATCGCAATGACCTGTATGGAAATGAGAACAAAAAAGACGAAAATGCGGAGAACGCATCAATGGCTTTGACCTATGAAACATGACGATGATTGAACGCCCTCCGAAAGGATGTGACATGTTGATCTGAGTGCTCTCTCACTGAACTGTTAATCAATAATGGCATGGAAAATAACCCAGAACCAAAACGATAAAAGCAGACAATAAAGGTCCAGCAGGAAGATTATTCAAGTTCTTGAAGCAAGAAATGTGACCCTAAATACGTTCAAGACACTAAATGTGACCCTAAATACGTTCAACACAACAGAACACTGAAAAGATCACACAAGCCTGCTTGGAAGCCACCCACAATCCCATGGGGTACTTTGGTATGAAATATCAATATGTTGTTACAAAAAAAAAAAAGAAATCTTGAATTCACCAAGTGATAGAACTTGTTTAGACAACTATATGCTGTGCTTTTCCAGGGGTTGCCATTGAAAATTAACTTTGTGTTACCTGACATTGTGTCTTACCTGAATTTGTGTTACCTGACTTTATGTTACCTGACTTTGTGTTACCTGACTACCAGCATTTCTCTATTCAAGTTTCAACATGCTCAAGATGATGAACTAGTTATGAGTGTATGTTTAATCACAGCCTTGGAGCCTATTAGAACCACACCTTATCAAACCATGTCACCTTTGCAAACCATAAAACAAGCTACGTCATACTCATTCAGTGACATTCTAAAATAAAAATTTTAAAATTTCTTCTTGCTTTACTATTTTGAAATATTTATCAGCAGATTGTATTCAATTCAGTAATAGTTCTATTGAATTTACATTAGGACTGAGGCAGGCCTGATATGATTATTGAAAAATAGCTACTGCAATCACACAGTTTGTTTAGTTAGTTCAGTTTTTGTGACATTTTGGCAATCATAGAGTGAAATGCGGCTGTGAAAGCAGTTTTATTAAAGCAAGAAGTAAAAAAAATACAGAAAGAATGTACTAGAAATAAGAGAGGAATAGCAAATAGAAAAGGGGGTTGATCTGTCAGAAGCAGGCTTGGTGAGCGGTTTAACAGCTTGAACACAAAACACTGGAGAGAGAGACCTGTGGGAGTATGTGAGTGAGATATGAGAGACAGGTAAAAAGAAGCACTAGTAATCAGGGGATTGGGACCGGATGAGCATGGATAGTTATTGTTAGGTGTGTGTCTGATTGGTGACTGATGGGTGACAATTTTGTTTTGTATGGTCTGCTTTATGACCAAGAGTAATGCCTCTGATGTCATTAACTTTCCCCATAACTGCTATCTATATGTAAGATCCACTACTGTTTCAAAGTTTAAAATCACCTATTATCATTTATTTAATACTTGTTATTTAATTTCACAATTCATATAAATAATTTATATGAAAATAATAGTGTTTTTGGAGGGAGAAATGTGGTAATCTATGATACATTGGGATAGCAATTATTTATGAACAGTAAGATCATTTTACATCTTCCTACAAATGAGCTGAAACCTATGAGATTGAGTAGTGCGCATCATATTCAAGTCATTTATATGTAATATTATTAATACATTTTATTATTTATTGTTGAATAGTGGCTATTGGGATTATTGACCCAAAACATTAATTGGTGATTGACTGATTACAGTCAAGTTCGGTCTGTCCTTCTTACTTCAAATCCTTCAGTCAAATATATATTTTTGAAGATTATGAATTGTTGACTATCACTGAAGCAGTGTCAGTAACCATGAGAGGAGCTAAAACAAGCCAGCCAAGCTCCCATGTCAGAATGTTTTGAAGATGATGGTCTGTTTTTGTTCAAAAACGCATGCGAAATAAGGTGGCACAGAAGTCAACATGTGCTCATAAGATGCTTATCTTATATAACGAGCATCAAGTGGCATCATATCAGCTGTTTACAAGCACTTTCAGATCTTTCTCCACAGTAAGTGTGCCTCATAGTAGGACCATCTGCATACCCGGGCCAAGACATTCTTTAGTAGACTCTACAGATTCCAACTATATAAACAACAAAGAGTCTCATCCATTCGATACTCCACAATGTGCCTATGCTGGTTCTAGATGTCCAACTGTTATCAGTTAAGTAGATCTGATCCTTCTCTTGTCAGGTTTCCCCTTTATGGGCCCTGTCAAACTTTAGCTCTTTGTCCTGCAAAACCCCAGCTGACGTTCTTTGCCACAAAACTTCATGAAGCCTCATATTCTCTATTTTCAGTTACCATTTCCGCTTTGCATCCTTCAGTTTTGCAGGTGCTTTGTCCTCAGTCACCTCAGAGCAAAAGTTGTCCTACCCTGTTGTTGTCATATTTCTACTGTAGATATTGAAATATGATCTACCTAAGATGTCGAGCAACAGGTCGATGAGAGCAACAGGTTGATGTATTCAGTTGGTTTTAAGCACAGACTCCAGCTACACCTCCATAATGACCAGACATATAAAACGCCAGTAGCTGACACATGCTAGAATTTTCTGTCCTAAGCACCCTCTTTCATGTGTGTCTAAGACCACAATGACAAGTTCACCGACAGTCTAGAGGAGAGAGACTTCTCCAAAACACCTACTGTGTATTTATTTGAGTGACACATGACCATATACCATTGTCCTACCATTGTTAACACTGCAGTTTTGCCAGACTGTAGGAATGTGACCTTTCTCTAGATGTTTTGTCACAATTTCTGCTCTCTATGTTGCCAGTAAACTTCTATGCTATTTGGTCCTTGATCATTATATATTATATAAGATATATTCAACTGAAAAGGGAGTGCTCTCTCCAGCAGGGTTTCACGGACACACCCAGATAGCTTAGATGCTCCTGTCTGTGTGCTACGAAAGGGTGTGGACAGGTGAACTACAAATTGTGCAATGTTTTATACTCCTTTGTCTGAGCTGTGTATGTTTTAGCATATTTTAGGTGGAACCGTTGCTAGGGAGAGATGATCCTTCCATGGTTGATCCAAAGTAGTGTAGTGTCTCATAAGTAATGTACAATCCATCATTTTTTCACAATGACGTATGAACTCATGTGTATAGGTACATGTGGGAAAGCATACTTACTGGTGAATTTCCATACTGATAAGATAGATCAGGTTAACTGTTGTGTATTGACCCTTCTCTTGTATGGCTGACTTTAAGATATCTCATGTGTAGTAGTGTAATAGTGTTCTTATTCTAGCTAACTTTAGCTAACACTACAAGGAACAACATGCAGGTCGTTCATATTTTTGTCACAGTAGACATAAATGTTTCATTTTGGTTTATTTTCGTGTTTTATTGTGTGTGTTGGGCACATGCAGCACATGGCTAATAATTTGTAAAAATAGGAGTGTCAGAAAGTCAGAGGTAGTAACCGTAGTAACTGCTCTGCTTTAATGCCCAGTTCCAGTTCAATTCAATAGGTTAATTGAATGAGCTAAATAATATGTTCTATTTTCAAAAATTAGTGGATAGGTCACGTGAACTCAAAACAGCAGTTTCTGATCAAAATGTTAACATGATTTAGTCAAACAGCATTCAGGGTGATATGAAAATAGCAATAGGATTTTTTGGTAAATCAGGTTGGATTGATCCTGAAACAGTTATTAACCCTCAAGGCATAAATTGGTGAAGAAGCTAAGATAAGTGATTCTTCTTTGGCATGTCTGCCTTTCTGGAAAGGAACAGTGGGAATCTTGTCAACAAAATTGCCCTGTGGCGATCTAAAAAATGCAGTGTGCCTTGTTTTAAGCAACATAACTTCAATGTGGAGCAGCTATTGCAAGTCAGCATTGAGCTTTTATGTTTGACAAGCACAAAAATGGCACGTCGTGCAATATCAAAGAAAACCGTCTCCTAGACTGACCAATAACCAACGGTGTCACACTGCCATTATGCCCCAGTCTTACCTGTCTGGCATCCTGAATGTGCTTTCTCACCACCTCTTTGATGGTGGGGCTATTTAGCCTGGGTGGGTGGTACAGCAGGTCAATGTTGGTCTGAAATGTGTTGTGCATGATCTCTGGCCACCCCAGTTCCAGATCTGGTGCTGGAGCGTCAGAGTGCGTAGGCCAGTACGTCCCTGTGGAGGACTCCTCGTCCCTCGGACCGTCCGTGCCCTCGGTGTGGTTGATAACAGGTGGCTGCTCTGTGTTCTGTGTGATGAAGTGGATTTCGTCCTCGGAGAGGAAACTCACTACCTTCTCGCCTTTGATGAATTCCTGATACCCGTTTTTGCCGTCGTTGACCAAACAATCAATGGCTAACCGATAGGCCTCCTTATAATGGGGTTGGACATAATCCTCAGGTTTGAGTTCCTCCTTCAGTGAGGAGAGCAGAGATAGATTGGATTCCATCATGGTGTGGATCATTTCTACTCAAAATGCTGAATGGTACCGTGCTGCCACCTAATAAATAAAACACAGTCTTAAATAATATCAAAAATCATGAATCAAAATGAAAAATATATATATTCTTTGGTCTAAAGAGATGATCAATAGGTGTTGTTCACTTGTTGTTCACTTCATGAAGTGAATTCCAGTACTGATTACTACTGAGTTTTTTTATCACTTGTGGTGAGAGATGATCAAAAAGGCAATGTTGTGTGCTTCTTGGACTGTGTAGTGTGTCATCAATACATTAGGCAGAGCACCTCTATTCTCTTATAACACCCTAAACATAGCTGTGCTCTGCTTAAACTCCCTGTCCAAATGGAATGCTGTCTTTCCCTCCACCTTAAACTGAATCACTTCTGAGGAATATGATTCCGCAATGATAATGTTCAGTTCACAAGAAAAAAAAAGTGGATGTGATTAGATTTATGTTTTGCATGGAATAACACAGAAAATTGCACAGAATAACACCTTTGCATTGTGGAAACTCCACAGTTTCTAGTCTTTCATTTTAGCCTCATTAGCATTTACACAAGTTGATTCTCAGTGTCAGTGTTCATCATTAACAGATCTTCAGTAATGATTACTGAATATGAAGTGGTAGAAATTTACATGAAGTTGCGATGTAATTTATGAATGAATGTGAAAAAACATGATAGGAATCTAAGAATGCCAAGAATAAGTAATCACGCATGATGCATCTCAGAACAAAGGCTAATAAAAAGTTGATTCAGAAGTTTTTGAATAGACCACCATGGACACAGACCTTGTGAAGGCTTCTACTCAAAACAGTGTATAAAAGGAGCTCAAATATTTAGCTGTATTCCATAGTTTACAGGAGTTCTTCATTACAACTAATATCAACATTAGATTATTAATGTGATGTCTTTTTAAAAATACATAAAATTATTATTCTGGTTTGAGTTATGAAAAAATGCATACTGTGTCATCTAACTTGGGGAGAAATTCAAGAAGAAAAGTGGAAAATACAAATTAAGAAGCATTATGGAAATATACTGAGGAAAATGTGAGATAAAACTGATATAATTACCATCTTTAAAGAATGAGCTACTTTTTCTGATTCTTCTTTTGTAAGAATCACAAAAGGTAAGGTCTTTTTGACATGAAACATAGAGTTTACCCATTTAAATGTTCTTAGATCCTGTTAACAATTAGATCCAAAGCATTAAATATATCAATTGAGTCCAACGTAACATTAATTATTCAACTGTCACCATCTGAGGACCTGAACTTATTTTGTATGACTTACTTGAAGTGTCACTTTTGGAGAAATCTTCTGATGTGCTGGTCGAACATTCTTATCCAGTATTTTTAGAGATTAAACATATGTTGAAAGAGAGAGAGAAATGAAATGTATGTTGAAACACAACATAAGTGCTGCACTACTGAAGAGCTAAGGGAAAAAAATTAACTGAAGAAGCCACAACATGAGAAGCACCGGGAATCCGAGAGGGTGAGCATTCAAGTTTTTACATGCAAGTACAAAAAACGAAACACTCTCTCAAAGCCACAGGCTGTGAACATGTCTGAGCCACCCTTAGCCACACCTCTCTCTCTTTCTATCTCTCTCTCTCTCTCCCACTCCATTTACACTTCCTTGTTTGAAAGACTTACAGAGTTCAGAGTTCACTCTGATATAACCGATAATTTTCCTTCTCTTTCTGACAGTAATCTTTATGTACAATGGTCTTCACAGAGAATAAATAAACCAACTATTACAATAATGCTAACAACTATATTGTGTTTGAACAATTTCTGTAAAGTCTTTAGCAGTAAACTCGGTCCAGTACCACAGGTTTACACCTCATCTGTAATGTCACATTGTTTCTTTCTTTACACTTGAGTTTTCAATTAATGGGAAACTAAATCTCCAAGAACCCCTAGTTACATCAGTGAAGCACCCAGCAGGGTCATACGATGTATTATATCCATCCATGAAATTATTCTGATCACTTTGTGCTAATAGGTCCAGCACAATCTCTTTAAGCATTATAGTTAATCCCATCGAGTTCACTCAACAGCGAGCAGTTTAGTAACTGTTTTGCAACACAGCTTGCAGTAGTTCTTTAATTTATTTATCCTCTAGGCGCTGGGATATTCTTCAAGAGACTGCGTTCTATTTTTATCAACAACTTTAATGTTTTATTGAGATATTTGAATGAAAATGAACTGCTTTATAAATTACAATAATTATTGTTGTTGTGGGTAGTATACTTTTATTGCTGTATTGTTGAGATACATGAAATCAAACCTGTAAAACAGAGAGCTGTCACCAACCCTGTGCTGCATCTTTATTGCAATATGATATTTACACTCACCAGCAGCTCCTACATTGTTACTCCTTTTACTGCAGTAATATTTGTATTTAAATCTTTGAGCCTATCTTCTCTGACTGCTTTCTGACTGTAGGACAGCTGTTGGGAGAATAGTGCGACCACCCCCACCCAACGGTGACAATACTGTGTCTAACAACCTCATACTAGTTCAAAATTGACAGCCATGCGACTGCAATGTCGCATTTAATGCTGTTGTGAAGGGTGTTTAATTCACATATTAATTACTATCTGTTCTGTGAAGGGGAGGTGTGAGTGGGTCATTTGTAGATTTAATGGATGAATAACTTTATGGTTTTATCACTGGGGTTACACTATGATGAAATACCTTAAAATGATATGGTAAGTTTTGATTATAGCATGTAAGTAATGAGTTAAAGTTATACAGGCAGGGCATCATGAAACTACCACCCATTACTGTGTCACTGTGAGTCACTGTGAAAATCTGAAATATCCAGTATTGTACCTCTCCTTGTCATTGTCATAGCACTCCTCTCTCTCTGGCAGTAGTTCAACAGACTGCCTGCAGCGTCCTCTGTGACCTTTGGCTTTACATGAACCTGGGGTTGAAAAAGGATTTCACTTACCTGAAGATTCCTCTAGTGCTCATGTCAGTTACACTGTGCACGTTTACAGCAAAACAAGTCTCTGAGCATCCTATTGCAGTCGATAGGACGTTTACAGCAAAACAAGTCTCTGAGCATCCTATTGCAGTCGATAGGACGTGTTTCGCATATTTGAGGAATCTATGCAGTAGGAAACAAACAAAAAACAGCTAATCCACCCAACAGGCAAAGGGAACACACAAACACCCTGTCATAACAATAACTTTGCACAGGCATAATAAATACCTCAACTTTTGAGTAAACAATCCAACCCTTCATAATTTTATAACTTAAAACTCCCAATTGATCTTCTCTTTATAATGAAATATGAAGCAGTTTCTGTATGCCTCTCTTCTGTAAAACTAATGCCCCTGTGGTTCCACAAATGATAACAATGTTGACTGCACTGAATGAGACTTAAATGCCTCACGGGCAGCGTTGAGCTACTCACCAAAGGTTATGGAAGCAGGTGTAGTTTCAAGCTCTTTTGGAAGTATATTTCAACATTTAGCAACAGGTTTCTCTCCCTTGAGCGAGTTGCATCATTGGTGAGTCACGTTCTGAAAGGCCTTTGTATGTCTAGTCTTCCCTTGTTGGAATAATGTAGGTTCTCCTCTGTTACTTTCTCACATGTCTGGGCAGGAACTTTGATTGGTTTATTTTTATTTGCAGCAACAACAAAACTCAATGCCACACAAGATACCAAGGAACATTTTCCGGTTTAGATCTCACAGAGATTGGAAATGGAAAGCAAACCAAAAGAACAAGTTATTTTATGAACTATTACAACTTTATTTTTTGAGGATCAGGTACAGAGCTGATATGTCTACGGATTACCTGTAGAAAACACAGATATGGGTGCTCTGTTCTTTACGCTTTATGTTTTATTCATTAAGTGAAAGTTTATGGTCTACTTTGAGTATGCTCCAGGATATTTTTGCAGCAGGAAAACATGGAGAATGAAAATGTGGTATTTTTGTTAAAAAGAGAGTCTGTGCTTGCTTCATCTTGTAGCGAAATATGTCGCTCTCAGAAAGAGATTTCCACAAAACACTGTAGTGTTACAACCTTTAAATAAGAGTGCGCTTGGTGTGGTATTTGCTTTTTTAACAATGATCTTTGTGGTATGAAGCTGTAGAGCAATACAGCCATGGTTGGTTCCATGCATTTGTTAGCTTTGTTATATTTTAGTAAACGTTCAGTGGTCACTTTCTCACCACAGGACCACTTGATATTCTCCAGAGAGCAGCTGATATCAAAGTGGCATAGCCAACACAAATCATGCATGGCATCTGTACACCAAGAATACGTTTTGTTAAAATGTGGGTGCTGAGTGTACGTACTGAATATATACAGTGTCGTATAAATAGTAGCCATCAGGTCACATTTTGATGGGTTCAGTAAAGAATATGATGGTACAGCAGTAGAGGCCTAACCTCTCAGTCAGTGAATTATTTTTATAAAAGACAACTGTCTGCAGAAATACTGCTGATTTTAGACTACAATTAAACCCGTATTACTCACCACTCTTATACATTACTGTACATCAGCAACCCAGAGGAAGGAAAATTGAACCTTTCAGCAATGTAGGGGCCCAGGTACATGATTATGTCTCCATAGTACTGGGACTCCCTATTACCCGACATATAAATGACATTTACACTAAAAGATTTCATTTGAAGATAAAAATATGCTTAGGAAAAGCCTCTAACATGGCTTCCTTGAAACACACACACACATGCACAAACAAAATTACTTATTGGACTATGAAGGCAAACCTGGTGCCAGGATTGTTCCATCAAATCTGCAGGCCCGGAACACAATAACAAATCTGA
Source organism: Brachyhypopomus gauderio (assembly GCF_052324685.1). Lineage (NCBI taxonomy): Eukaryota > Metazoa > Chordata > Actinopteri > Gymnotiformes > Hypopomidae > Brachyhypopomus > Brachyhypopomus gauderio. The sequence goes on from NC_135225.1 coordinate 21,248,714, forward strand.
GCTCTGTGGGCTACTGTCAAATCTGCAAGTCGTGACATTGCTATAATTGTAAAAATTGCCATTAATTTTACAATCTTAATAGCTTAATTTACTGGCTAACTTGTATAACATTTTTATTTCTCTAGGGACTAAAACCCTGCATTATTTGTCACATACGTCATCTATCATATCTTTTATCATTCTGTACTGCCACTATCAGATCTCAACACAGTGCACTGAGGCAAAAATTCTTAAAACTAAGTATTACAATTAACATCAAATCACAGATACAACATTACTGAGCGCCCAAGCTAGTTAGCTAAGAGCCTGCAGCAGTCTACAGTCTTGGGTTTCCATTTGTATTTTAAATGAATTTGTTGATCATTGTTATGAGAACAATAGTTATTCTGAGAGGCTTGTCAGGAGTGAGGAAATTAATGTAATATTTCCATTACATTTTTAACTAAAATTATTAATTTTAGAGACTCAGTGAATGTAATAAAGTATGGATTCATTTCAAATTTCCTAGCAGCTGCATTGGGCGTGAAGGACAAACCCAGAAATGCATCAGACCAGAAGGTGTCCAAAAATAGGGGGTGTTCTCCTGACAACATTGATAAACTGTAATCTCTACTTTATACTGATTTTTAAAGCTCATTTTCTACTCATATTTAACTTGCGCTAACATGAAAGTGTATTATGTTATACCAAACACTTGTGTACATGTATGAAGTCAATACATTTTAATTGAATGGACCCATACCAATTGTGAAGTGCAGGAGTGTCAGTCTGATTCGACGGATGTTCTAGATCAGTGGTTCCCAAACCTTTTTCTGCCGTGCCCCCCTTTAGTAGATGAGAATATTTTTCTGCCGTGCCCCCCTACACCCCCCCCCCCCCCATATTGACACATGTACATATGTTTCACTTCCAAGCCCCCCCCCCGCAATAGCTCCGTGCCCCACCTAGGGGGCGCACCCCCCACTTTGGGAACCACTGTACTAGGGAGTTCTTCACATGGACAATATAAGGCGTCACTGTAATCATTCTATAAGCCAAAGTGCCACGAAAATGAAACTGAAATGCAAAGGATAAAATGCCAAAAAGATGATGATTTTTACACTTTTTTTTTGGAGATTCAATATTTAGTTGGTCTAATATACTCTAGGATTTGTTAGTCTACTAAAAAGTAAAAAATCTCCTCTGCATTTTCCAACCAGTGTATCCACACCTGGGCGCCCCTTAATTCACAGACAAGAGCCCTAATTATTCATATCATTGTTTCTGTGGGTTCAGTGGGATTGTCTTGAAAATGATAGAATATTTCCCCCAGTCTTATTTCTGATGCATTTACTTCTAATACAAAAGGTAACAAGGGACCAGAATGCTTTAATCATGGAGTTAATTTGAAACCCCTTTTGAGATTCTGGAAAGTACCCTGTTGTGTCCGAATGAAATCATGCGTACACATTGATGGAAAACGGAGATAGAAGTGCTGAACAATGATACTGAAGTTTATTAAGTACTGCATGGTCATACATGTAGAATGTCCGTGCCTAATTGCCACTTACAGAAGAGAGTTTTCTGTGGGTGGGGTTCTCATATGTTTTTTTTCCCGCCTAAAAACATGGCATTATGGGAAGTGAAGTTAATAAATTACTCCATACACAACACCCTCCTCTCAATTCCACTACAATTTATATGCACCTCTTCTGAAGAGAGTTCAGAAAGACCAATGGAACTTTGTAGAAATATCTTTGAGGTTGATTGTTGTGGGAAGTGTTACAAGATTAACTTCTTAAGCTTTTCATATCAAAAATGATATCCCTGAACTTATAAACAGGAATGGTGTTTGAGGATTTTCCTCTTAACCGTGTAGTTAGTATTTGGTTTGTGCAATATGTTAAGACAGGGTCACTGAGTTCAGTGTCAGCATTGTAAACTATGACTCAGTGTCTGCAATCAGGGACAGTATGGCAGACAGTGTGTGCATTTAGTTACTCGTTTTTCCACCAAAACAAAAAATATTTTTCACTTGAAAATAAGTGTCCAAATTACATTTATAGGCACAGTACAGATTCATTGGTATTTTTCTCCAAATCTTCTTGTTTTGCTGTTTTTGAGGAACAGCGCTGTGCAATATCAGGTCACAACAAGATGTTCCAATGCCTATTTAAGTCAGTGGTGGGGGGCTAAAAATTGTTATTTTCTGCCTGCATAAGAAAGATTGCACCACTGAGTCATTCCACTTCAGGAAGATGATTATGTACTTTAATGTCAAGAGATTAATTCTGTGATCATCATGATTAATACTGTGTCATCACAATGCATTTCATGGTACAAAATCTTGTCACATATACAAAATTTATTTTGAAGTCTTCTTGAAGTAAATCCACTGATGAGATGCAGATACACAGTAGATTATTATTATTATTATTATAGTATTATTAGCCGTTATCTGGTTAACTGTTTAACCATTGCTGACAGCTACCAGCAGGAAGACAATGCATGTTGTGTTGGTCACATGTCTTGTTTATGTCTGTCCCTGCGTCACTCCAGCGGTGTATGTTGGTCATTAGTAGCCTTGTACCTGTAGAGGTTTGTTACTTTCAATAATCATTTCAGTTGAAGACCTGCACATTTGCTTCCTGTGTTTATCTGCAATTTATTTCTGTGACATTATTATAATAAATATACAGTATAAACAATGTGAGTAATCACAAAAGCACAAAGCACAATCCTAATCCAAAGTACAAATAATTAATACACAGGAAACCCTGAAAAATGGTGTAGTGGGAAACTAGTCTATATATAGACTATACTGTATATATGTAGGGCTGTATACAGTATATGGGGGTGAATGTATATATGAGTTTGAGTGTATGTGTGAGGATAGCTGGTTCTGGGTCTGGTGTGTGTCGTGTCCGGTCCTCTCCTGGCTGCTCCCCTGTGGTTACTGCTCCCCCCCAGAGGGCCCGGCTTGGTGCTCCGCCGTGGCGGTTGGCCCGCTCCCCTGGGCGGTTGTGGTCCGGGGCTGCTCGGGGCTCCTCAGCGGGAGGGGGGTCCTACCAGGTGGTGGGTGGCTCTCGGGGGAGCGTGGCACTGGGGCCTTGCTGCTGGCCTATGGTGGGGGGGGGGGGGGGGGGGGGGGGGGTTCTGTTTCCTCTGGTTCCCCTGGACCTGCGCTTCTTGGCTGGGGGAGGGGGCGCTGTCCGGGGTCTCCCTCTCCCGCCTGCTGGGGCGGTCATGCGGGGGTCACTGGGAAGTGCGGCCCTGGGACTCCACTGCTCCTGGGGGGCCGTGGGCGGGAGGGATTCCCGGGTCTTTCTCTGCCCGCCTCTGGCCTCTGGGGGAATGTTGTCGCAGCTCTCTACCCTTGCTGGTAAGTACATTCCGTACATTTATCCTTTGTTGCACTTTTATGTTGACCATTTTGTTTGGGTGACAGGTGGGTCATGGAATTTCCCCTTCTTCTGAGGTGGGGAATGATTGAAAAAGTTTGAAAACCACTGACCTAACCCAAATCATTGTTGTCACTATTCCACTATATTATACAGAATTGTTATCATTTGATCTGTACATAAAAAAGTTGTCCTCCAAAGAATGGGGGGGCACAAAAAAAAGTGGTTAATTAGTCCAGGATTGCAGTTTTATCAACAGTAATTAAGAACAACACTGGCTTTAATTTAAAAAACAACTTTTGTTTTTAAATTAATGCTTGAACTATACTTATCCTGTATAGACCCTTTCAAAGTTTGTATACAAAGATGACGTCACGAAGACGCGCGCATATTGGCAACGGAAGTGTAGCATTTTATCATTGACTTGCGTTAACATCAGCGCTGTTTTTTTTTATATGTAGTGTTGTTCAAAATAGAGATGTCTGGTTGTTGTGTATACGGCTGTTCGAGCCGTTATTCGTCGGGTAAAGGTTTATAGTTTTATCGAATACCATCTGGATCGCGTCCATTTCAGAGCAATAGGAGACGGCTATGGCTGCAGGCTATTAACAGGGTGGACTGGACAGAGGACATCATAAAGAATGCCCGCGTCTGTAGCGCCCATTTCATTTTAGGTCAGGTGGATTTTCGTACATTTATTTAATTCAGGACGTCTGGTTATAACTGTCAATTACTCGGCGAGGGCTTAAAATAAAAATGGGCTTGTCCGAAGTGCTATTGCTAACTAGCTAGTGCAAGCACTTTCGGATTTCACGTATGTATTTCATACATTGTATATGCATTGTCTATTGTATATACACATATGAGATTTATAATTTCATTTGCCACGTTTATTAAACTGAGTACAGTAACAAATAAAATATTTTTCTACAATATATGTCTCTGTACTTTTTTTTAATCATTGTAGCATGTTCAACAAAATAATCACCTAATTTCATCCAGTGACTTGTAGGCGCGCAGTTTCTCTTTAGTGTAAACGCTAGGTTTCTCAATCAAATAAGTAAAGATATCTGGCCACTGAACTGGAGGCCATTCCGACAAATCATTCTCCCATTCTAATATTTTGTAAGGATCTGGAAGAATTTCTCCTGTTGGCGGGGTGAGTTTGCTCATATAAATGATACGATCTTGATTATTAAGCTGACTGACGTAGAGACTTACAGTAGATTCGGCTATTATTGAGAGACTTTTATTTTGAAAGATCGAATTAAATCTAAATCTCTGCGTATATGCATCATCATTGTGTGAGGATAATAGTGCAATAATGTCTTGCTACACATACATACAGTGCTTGAAAATAGTAACGTTTATTATCTTGTTTATATGGTAAAGAATTTGGATCTGCACTGTGGTCCCATGGGACAAATCTCCACTTCCGTTGCCAAAATGCGCGCGCATCTTTTTGGTGACGTTGCTCATGAAACCGTCTATAAGGTCTCCAATTCATTTTTCAGCTCCTTGTGAGGGACACACCCATTAATTAATATACACCTCCCCCGCTCCCAGTCACCTGATTACTAATCATGTGCACCTGTCCCTTCTTTGTTCTGTCTCTAGCCCCACAGGTTTTCTCTCCACCAATACTGAGTGTTCTTCACTGTCTTAGCCCTACGAGAGTATCAGCCTACTTCAGTGCTGCTTACTGTATGTGCTTTGTTTTGTTCTTTTTTCATTCACAGCTCTGCTTGATACGTTGCTATGGAGGAAAAAGACTGCCACTGCACACACCTCTCACTCAATCACTGCCTCAATTACATGCCTCTTTTTCTGTGAGGTATTAAACTTAATATCTAGATATCTGTGTGTTTTAAGTCTCATCCCACATGGGGGCAAACACGCTCATTGGACACTTACTCTGATTGAAGACACAAGCCAATGCACACTGCTTATGATCCTGTAAAAAAGCACTTCTGTTTTCATAGAAGTAAGAGGCATCCAGCGTTTGAAGTACATATTCCTCAGAAATATTGACCTAAGTGGTGAGTTGAACTGGAGCAGGATATACAGCCAAGCGCTCAAGGAGCTCATGGTTTCCACCATTGTTGCAGTACAGGTGGAGCCATGCTAGTCTTCTTCATGGAGGAAAGATCAGTGGCCTCCAGGTGCATGGAACATCACACTAGTGAGGTCAGTGTCCATGGAGGTGAATGCCAATGTCATCTGAAGAAGATGGCATTATTTTCTACCTCGTCTAGTGTCTGTGCCTCCATGTGTGCCTCTCCAGCCCTCTACAAAGACATCAACCAGTGCCTCCTCGTTCCAATGCTGTGACGGCGGGTGTAGGAGGCAGGCACCACGACGTCAACGTTGAACATATAGATTTTTATTCTTTCTCACACTCACGTAAGCTCCGGGTGGACCGCAAGCAGTGATCAACACACACTCGCGCAGACACGAAACTTTAGACAAAGACGAGCACTAGACACCGCGCGAACGCACATTAAATAGGTGAATACACATACCCACGTGACCTCGAGACAAGGCACAGGTGTAACAAATGAACACGCTCACAAACAGCCCACACCCACGGAAGTACAAACATGGACATAACGACACGCAGACAACGTAACGGCACGCCCACAGGGAAGGGTCCGGATCTGTTCCGTAACAGAACCCCCCGCCAGGGGCTCGCTACTCCCGGAGCGTCCCGCGCAGCTGGAAAGCCCCGAACCAACACCGACGGGCAGGTCCGGAGCCGCCGGGATCACGAGCCTCCGAGAGCAGTCACCCCCGACAGCGGGAACCGCCACGAGCAGCTCTAGCACACCCTCCCTGGGAAGACAGGGGAGAAAACATTAAACAATGGCACAAGTACAACCATGCACACCGGAACACTGAACATAAAGGGCACAAAAGGGAACAGGGGGTTCGGGAGAAACACGGGGGCTGACATACAAACAGGGACAGGCAACCATGACATTGCTTGGGCTGCCTGCCAGAGCGCAAGCGGTGGCGCTATCCCTCCAGGGAAGGCGGGCTGAACGGGCGCGGCAGGCGGAACAGGCGGCGGAGTCCTTCCAGTCCTCGGCGCCGCGCCTCCGGCGCGTGCTGCTTTTCCCGGTGCGCCCCTGGTCCTTGCACCCGGGGGCTTCTCCCGAGGGGCTTCGACCCTCTTCTTGGGCGGCGCCGGAACCGAGACTCAGCGCTGTGCGCTGGCGGATTTCTGCCGCTTCTCTCTCGGCGCACAGAACCCCCACCCTGGACCGCTGACCGCGCCGGTTCCCTCTCGCGCTACCGGGGTCACCGTCGCTTCAGCCCTCGACGTGTCCATCGGCTCCTCCTCCTCCGAGACACTCTGGTCCAGGGACATGGGCTCCTCCGAGGCAGGGTAGTGTGCCCAACTCATGCTGCTTCCTTCTGACGGGGCACGAGAGCTCTCCTTGCCCAACGGACACCCCTTCTCCTCTTGCACGGTGTCCGCTGAGCCCACCGAGACGCTGTCCTCTCCCTCGGTCCCGCTGGTAGACCCGGAGGGGATCGAACCCACGGACGGAGGTGGACTAGTGCTTTCCCTCTCCCCGTAACACACCGTAGTCTCAGAGTACAGGGACGATGGGGGACTAGCGTTCTCCCCCTCTCCGTAGTATACCGTAGACTTGGAGCATATGGATGGGGGAGGGCTAACGTCACCTTCCGCCGTCTCGGAGTACTCGCTAGCGTCGGAGCAGACCGATGGAGTGGGGCTGGTCTCTTTTTCCTCGTCCACCGTCAGGGGAGCCGCGGACCTGGGGGAAGGGCAGCTGCCCTCACCCTCACTCTCCTCTCCGGAGTCCTCACTCCCGAACTCCTCTTCGGGGGGAGAGAGGGCAAAGGCGCCTACTCCCACCATAAACGGCTCACTGGTCTCCTCCTCTTCGGGGAAGACCAGGAGCAGTGCGCTCTTCTCCTCCACATTGCAGCTGCCCACGGCACCGGGTGGCAGTTCCGCGGACGCGGGAGGGTGTCTCTCCCTCCACACACGTACCGCGGATGTGCGGAAGTATTCCGCCAGCTGTGCATCCTCCGTCTCCTGAGCTGCGCAGAGCATGTATGTGCAGAGTGGGTCCTGCTTCATGGTCTGCTCGGAGACGGGGGCTTCGTGGCGCCGGACTGGGGAAGAGCCGTGGTGACGCCGGCTCTTCTTCTTCCCCTTGGGGGTACGCTTAGCGTATCTGGGCATCTGAGCGGCTCGTCTTTCTGTGACGGCGGGTGTAGGAGGCAGGCACCACGACGTCAACGTTGAACATATAGATTTTTATTCTTTCTCACACACACGTAAGCTCCGGGTGGACCGCAAGCAGTGATCAACACACACTCGCGCAGACACGAAACTTTAGACAAAGACGAGCACTAGACACCGCGCAAACGCACATTAAATAGGTGAATCCACATACCCACGTGACCTCGAGACAAGGCACAGGTGTAACAAACGAACACGCTCACAAACAACCCACACCCACGGAAGTACAAACATGGACATAACGACACGCAGACAACGTAACGGCACGCCCACAGGGAAGGGTCCGGATCTGTTCCGTAACAAATGCATGGCTTGGGGAAAATATTTCCTAATTAGGAAAACACAACTCAATATTATTCTCTGTCCTGGCTCCAAAATGGTGGAATGAAATTCCACTTACTGCTCGGACTGCAGAATCTCTTGCAGTCTTCAAATATAGACTCACCTGTTTGTTGAGTTCTTAAATGACCACTAACTCAACAGGTAGAACTTATCTGTTTATGGTTATTTGTGCTTCTTGGTATAAGTTTTAACCCTAACCCTAACCCTAGCCTGTTTAATTGAAATACTAAGTAAAGGCATTCATTCCTGTAGTTTAGTAGTAGTAATCTTGAATTCTAACCTATCTATGCTACTATCTAGGATTTACAAAGCATTTTGCATGTCGCTCTGGATAAAAGCATCTGCTAAATACCCTTAATGTAAATGTTAATTTGATAGTTCATGCCACCTGTTGCTGACGGTCAATTATGGCTTTTTGGAGGTTGATAGCGTCCACCACAGATTCAGTGTTCACCTGCTGCAGTCCACTGGTCATTTGAAAGTCAGGAGCAAGTTATGAGTGATATTCTCAAAAAGCATCTTTAGTTGCAAGAAAAAAGAAAATAAAGCAAATTCACTTCCTCACGCTTCCTGATTCAATATACCAGTGATTTGGACTGTGGAATTGACTGTGCACTGATTGGTGTGCGGTCTCTGAGGTTCCCGCCAGAGCATGACACTGATTGTGATTTTTTTTTCAATCCCAAGTGCAATGACCAATGACCCAAACCATAAACCTATACATCCAGATAAAAGAGAAAAATGTGTTCCAGGTTCTTGTTTCTCTCCCTTGGAAGCATCTTGTAGCTTAGGAAAGGGACCAGGGCGATGCTGTCATTCTATATTCTATAACCTGCAGTATGTCAATCTCCCATAAATACAAAGTGATGCTGTCACATATATGTGACTGTCATATGCACACTACCATTTACACACAGGACTGAGACTGGGTTTATATGAAATATGCAGGAGCTGTAAATGTCTCTACACTTACAATTTGCTATGTGAGCAGGCTGACATTCCTTTTTTAGCATGCATACAATAAAGCCTTGGGTGGATTTTAAATACAGGTGTTGTGTTTGGGCATATAAAAGTCTGCTGAAATGAAAGAACTATAATTAAGTGAGTAGATACTCAACATTTAATAAACCAATACCACATGTGCTGAAATTAGACCTTTTGTCTTTTGTGTCTAAATTGAATGCAGTAGAATTAAACTCAAAGAATTGAATTTGATCTGTGGCTCTGCTTTGTGCACTGAGATTTAACTTAAAGTCTGTGAAATTGTTATGCTCACTGTACTTTGATGCAAAATGGCTCTTACGCTGTGCATATACTGATCAATCAATAAATAAAAATGTCTTTATATAGCACTTTTTATAAAAGTTGTTGTCACAAAGCAGCTTTACAAGTGTCCGAGTCCAAGCACCCAGTGAGCAACTCAAGGGTGACAGTGGCAAGGAAAAACTCCCCAAGGACATGAGGAAGAAACCTTGAGAAGAATCAAGACTCAGTGGGGGATCATATTCTCCTCTGGCCGACCCCGGTCACCATGACAACAGTAATTAAAAATATACATAAACAAACAAGTGATGGGAATGATTAATAGTTCTTCTCTTTGTGTGTCTATATACGTGTTCCCTTTGTAATTCTTATTTCTAAGAGTCCTAGACTTCTTGATGGTACATAATAGTGGAGATACAGCCGTAGCAGGGGAGAATTCAGGGTGGTGAGAGGGGCCAGGGCAATGGGTCGATCCTTCATCCATAGCTGGTTAGGCAGAGCAGTGGGTTGATCGTGGTAGGAGGGCAGCTATTTGTAAAAAGACGAGGGACAATTAGCTCTGTATGGGATTATATGTGGGACAGAGGAAATGTAGTGTGGCAGCAACTGCATTTAATTATTACAGTCTAGCTAAAAGTGCAGAACCAGAAGGTAACACAGACTTGGAAGTATCTTGAGACATTGGCATACATCCACAACACCGTCAACAAACTTGAGTGACCATGTGCAATGACAGAATGACAGCACCAGTGTCCCAGTTTACCATAAAACCCTTTGCCCATGAGAACCCCTGGATCTGTACCTTTATCTAAGGGGGCAGAATAATTATCAAAATGCTAAACTAAATAAGTACGTTTTCAACCTAGATGTAAAGGTTGAGACTCTGTCAGAGTCTGGAAGGTTATTCCATAGTTGGGGGGGCCTTATAAGAGAAAGCTCTTCCCCCTGCTGTTACCTTATTAATTGTTGGAACTAATAAGAGGCCAGCACTCTGTGATCTTATTGGGCATGGGGGTTCATAATAGGAGATAAGCTCTAGGAAGTAGTCAGGAGCAAGCCCATGCAGTGCTTTATAGGTCAATAGAAAAATTTTTAAGTCAATACGGAATTTAAGTGGGAGCCAATGCAGGGCTGATAAGACTGGGCTGACATGATCGAATTTTCTAGTTCTAGTTAGAACTCTGGCTGCAGCATTTTGAACTACTTGAAGTTTATTTAGATTACTATTTAAGCATCCTGACAGTAATGAGTATCAGTTGCCTAATCTGAAGCTAACAGACGTGCACTAATTTTTCTGTGTCATGCTGGGATAATGCATTTCTTAGCATGGTCATGTTACAGAGATGTCGAAAAGCTATACTAGTAGTATTATCTATGTATTTATCAAATAATAGGTCAGATTTTTGGCTACTGAGCCAGGAGTAAAGGGGTAGTCTGCCAGATTTAGCATTAGATCTGGTATTTTCTGTCTTGCGGCCTTTGGGCCCAGAAGGAGAAGCTCAGTTCTGTCACCATTACGGTGGAGGAAGTTTAGAGACATCCAGCATTTAACATCTCTTACGCAGGCCTCAATTTTTCCTAATCTGGATTTGTCATCGGGTTTGGCTGCATAGCAGTGAAAGTTGACACAGTGTTTGTTTATAACTAATCCCAATGGTAGCATGTGTAATGTAAATAATAGTGGTCCTAAGAAGTAGCCTTGCAAGACTCCATATTTCACTTTTGTGCATTTGGAGGGAATATTATTGAGCTCTACAAACGATTAGGTAGCAATTAGTTAAGTAAAAAAATTAACTATGAAAGGGCTGTGCCTGAGATTCCAAACCAGTTTTCTAACCATTCTAGCAGGATCCTGTGACCTATTGTGTCGAAACCTGCAGAAAGATCAAGAATGCTAATATAGATAGATAGCCTTGATCTGAGGCAAGAAGGGCTGTTTCAGTTTTCAAACTGAACAGGCGAAAAACAGCAAGGTAACAGGGCTAGACAGAGAAGGACACACAAAATACACTGAGACAGGGAAACTAAACAAGACAGGTGGGAACACTGAGGACGGGGCGACAGACAGATGGGAACTATGGCAACGGGGAAACAAGCGGGACAAGGGAGGAGGGCGGAGTTGGGCGTGACATGCACCTTGCAGTCAGATCTATGACTATAATGTTGCTAATAGGGGTGGGACTCGATAAAAAAAAAATTATCTAATTAATTATAAGCTTCGTAATTAATTAATCAAAATGAATCGCATTTCAATATTTAACATGAGAAATATTAATTTAAGTTTGACTGATGAATGAATCAATGGATCTTCGCTTTTTCGCCAGTTTTTTTGGGGGATTGACTGGTTTCCTGTGATGACACTCCTGTTTCCTGTTTCACCGGCGCACGGCAGCACGCTCGCACGCAAACGCAGATTCACGTATCACATTAGCATAGCTTAGCTATAGCCTAATACACTTACATTCAGGGCTCTCAAGTTTTGGATTCATGTCAGAGTGTGAGAGTTGTTGACAAGGGGTGGCGAACGTTAATTGTTGAGCGGGGGGGTGGCGAACATGAGTTGTTGAGCGGGAGGGGGGGGGGGGGGGGTTTGTATATCGCGATCGATCGCCAGTGGAGGGCGACATAGATATGGATCGGAGGTAAATAAACTAGATTTTTTTTCTCGCCGTGTGAAATCGGAAGTGTGGCGTGTGAAGATGGTCAAATGCGTGTGTCACACGCTCAATGCGTGAGACTTGAGAGCCCTGCTTACATTAAACACTACAATTCTAAATCAGTATAATACACTTACCGACATTTTATTATTTTATCTCGTTTCTGTTTTCTCCCCGTTTCTTTCTTTCTCCCTCTGTTTCCAATCAGTTAAACCACTATCTCCAATCAAATAGTATCCATGAAAAGTTCCAATCAGGATTTAGACCAAACCACAGCACTGAAACAGCTTTACTCAAGGTAGTGAATGATTTACTAATATCGTTAATGGGCTCGTCTCGTTCCTTATACTGTTAGATCTTAGTGCAGCTTTTGATACTGTAGACCACAACATTTTGCTGGATAGACTAGAAAACACAGTAGGTATTAAAGGAGTCACACTCCTGGTTTAGATCATATTTGACTGAACGCTTCCAATGTGTAAGTGTTAATAATAAAACTTCTAAATCTGTGCAGGTTAAATATGGTGTCCCACAAGGGACAGTCCTAGGACCACTTCTATTCACACTGTACATGTTACCCTTAGGCGAGATTATGCATAAGCACGATATCGGTTTCCATTCCTACGCAGACGACACTCAGCTATAATTATCGGCAAAACCTGATGATTTAGGCGCAAACAGTAAAATTGAGAAATGTGTAGAAGAGATAAAACATTGGATGGAGTGTAACTTTCTAGCACTAAATCCCGATAAAACCGAATTAATAATAGTTGGGTCTAGGGCTGCGAGAGACAAGATACATAATGTAGCATTGAATCTACATTCTTTTACTATAACCCCCAGCGCAGAGGTAAAGAACTTGGGCGTCACAATAGACCCAGATCTCTCGTTCGATATACATATTAATAATATAACTAGGGTAGCGTTCTTTCACTTTTCACTTCAAATTAGAAACATATTAAATACTAGTAATGCAGAAAAACTAATCCATGCATTCATATCCTCTCATTTAGATTATTGCAACAGTCTCCTAGCTGGATGTTCTGGTAAATCGATAAACAAACTCCAGCTGGTTCAGAACGCAGCTCCACAATTGTGGAATAATCTTCCTGCCTCTATTCGGGACTCAAACACAGTCTCAATGTTTAAAACTCGAATAAAGACTCATCTGTTTAGTTTGGCATTTGATTAATCTGTTACATATTTACTACATCTCGTATCTTTTCTCCGAGGTTCACCTGGAGAGTAACATTGCAGTCGGAGCCTACAATACCAGCATCGCTGCTCCGACACGGAATGAAAGCCTGGCGTTCATCAACAGACATTTACAGTGACATTATCAAAACCCAGAACTTTCATTTTTACCTTTACTTAGTCTGATTGTGTGATTTGTGTTTGACTTGTGTATTTGTCTGTATTTTGTGTAATTTGTGTGTTAACGGGCCGCCCAATGAAGGATGGGTTCCCTTTTGAGTCTTGGTTCTCCCGAGGTTTCTTCCTATTCCCCACCATCATAGGGAGTTTTTCCTCGCCACTGTCGCCTTTGGCTTGCTCATTAGGGTTCTGGACCCATAGTATTGTTAACCTTTTAAATCCTGTAAAGCGCTTTGTGACAACATGTGTTGTGAAAAGCGCTATACAAATAAACTTTGATTGATTGATTGATTGAATTAACATAAGCATAAACTTCAACATCTTGTTTATTTTTCCACCAGTCTGTGACGATCGGTGCTGCGCGAAGGAGGAGACACAGAATCCTTCTGTGGACGAAGACGTCACTTTATTCCTAACACTTATATAGCGCATAAAGCGCACGTAAAACATTGAACATATACGAAGACGTTGAAACTTTAGACAACGATGAGCACAGGACACTACGCGAGCGCACATAAATAGACAAAACACATGATCTCCGCGTGATTACGAGACGATCCACAGGTGAGACGTATTATCACAAGACATAACCGCACCCACAGATATCCACAGACGCAGACGAGTACACGTGGACAACATAAACACACGCCCAAAAGGGAGGGGCCGGGGTCCTCAACTACACAGACAAATAGATAAGTGCAGAAAACCCTGCAAAGTTTTCAGAACACTGGAAATTCTTACCAAAAATATTGTTTAATTTTGGGAGTTTTGCTCAGGACATTGGAAGAATAAGAAGTAAATCAGAAGATGTTTTTTAATATCCTTTTAGATGGTAGTGTCACGTTGTGGGGGGGCCCCCTGCCGGTCGCCCCCTGTTACAGCAGCAGCGGTCCTGTTTTTGGTCACGTGATGTTCGTCCCTCAGGTGGGCGGGACCAGTGATCCGTCTCACCTGAGGGTCGTTTGTTCGTCTATATATGTCTTGTCTTTGTACCAGTTGACTGCTGGTTATTATTTCCTTCATTCGGAACAATGCACGAGTTTTTGGTTTGCACACTTTCTATTAAACCATCCTATTTCCCTGAGACTTGGCGTGATCGCTTCCTTTTTAGTTGCTCACCCTGCCCGTCACACTCTTCAGTCATCTCCATCATGCTCATCTTATTGTACGTCCATATTATCTGTATGTCTGGAACTTGTACACTTAGAAACATTCCACGGTGCAAAAGTGTCTCATGCGTTATATTGCATAAATATTTTTAGTTCGTTATTTTCCCTGTAAATTCAAAATTGACGCATTAAAGTCCCACCCCTAGTTGCTAGGGCTTTACCAGGTAAAGTACAGGGTCCCCCATGCTTTGTTGTACAGGAGCTCATATATGTAACAGCACTACAAGGCTTTACATCTCAGGTCACACAACATGCAGATACAACAGTCCTGCTTTTTACGTCATTGCTCAGGATCTAAAATGACTAGCACCAGTGTAAATAAAAACATCACTGGCACTTGTAAAGCTGCTTTGTGACAACAACTGTTGTAAAAAGCGCTATATAAATAAAATTTGATTGATTGATTGATTGATTGATTGATTTAAAATCTTCCTGTGTTTCTGTGTAGTTGTTCCATACACAATGTAGTGATAACATTGTGTTAAGCACCATAATGAATATATCTGCGGTTTTCCAAAAGAAAGAAACTCTCCTATATAAAGATATTTTATGGGTTTGTTGTGACGCTGGCGTGTGGGAGGAAGGAGGAGACACGACGAGCGTCTGGCGATGCACATAAAACGTTTAATACACAAAAACACGTAAAGTCCAGCACAAACGGAGCAAGCCAGCTGACGCGGATGCTTGCACAGGCATGAACTTTAGACAAAGACGAGCACAAGACACTGCGCGAACGCACATTAAATAGGTGAATTACACAAACCCACGTGACCTCGAGACAAGGCACAGGTGATACCACGAACACGCTCACCGACGACCCACGCCCACGGAAGTACAAACATGGACATAACAACACGCAGACAACGTAGCGGCACGCCCACAGGGAGGGGTCCGGAGCTGTTACCGTGACATTTGTGCGTATAGGTTGCATAATCTAAGTATTTGTCAATGCTTGCTGGCTCATCAAATAATATGTTGCTAAGTGTATAATTGGTGAATATGTGGTAATGTAGAATTTTTGCAATCCTACAGTTGCCACTGTGACTTTTGCCTTTATTCAAAAGTGGTACACCTAGTTAGCAAGAGTGAATATTATTGTAACCCGTCTAGGTCCTGTCCAACAAGGCCTTTCTCCCCGTCTGCCCATGGCACCGTATGTGCATGCAGCACACAGCGTATGCTGAGTACCATGTGTACAGGTCTTCAGGGCTTTGGAGAAAATCATAGTCAAACTACAGACACAGTGCTGATTAAAATATTTAGTGACCTGTTTTTTAGCTTTATGTCAGGATGTATATATTGGTTAATTGTGCACATCATTGTATATATTTTAATTATCATATTGACTTAATAAGCAAACAGAGCACTTCCGAAATCGGCAATTTCAATGACACAGTGGCCAGCAATATCCGCCCAGAACCATCATAGAGGCCAAATTGCGTTTCAATCATACCAACGTTCTTCATTCATGTTATTCATTTACTGCTAAGCGGGACGAGAAGCAGGACCTAATGCTATCTACGCCAGGGACAAGGCAGAAGAGCGTACATTTACCACTACATTTACCAGATTGTACATTTCCCAGTGGATTTAATTGGGTTATTAATGGTTTCAATCGTTTTCATATTTTGCGGTAAAACAAATGTACTGCCGTTCGCTACAGCGTTGAACACTGTCAGAGCCTCAAGCTCTTGTGATAAATAGATAGATAGAAAGGCCTATTAAGTTCGCGTCAACCCCGTGTAGTTAACGGTGACATAAAATAAGAAACAATATTTTTTTCTAGTGTGTCTGTAGTTGTAACTGGTGAATCCAGGGACGTGTGAGGATAACATTCGCGCCAGGGCTGAAAAGGTTGAAGATGAAGTTGTAAACTCTTGTCATTTGAGTCTACCCTGTGCTTTAGCCCATGTTAGCCCTCCGTAATATTTGGCATCACCTGTTGCTGTATCCCCGTACACCAGCAGCCACCCCCTCCCCTCCCCCAACCCCCCCGGGCGCCGTATCCCCATGACGTCACATGTCAAGGCCCCCCCCGAGGAATGTATAAAGAACATCAACATCCTGGATATTGAGATGCCTTCTCTCACTTAATCCTGGCAAAACAGAAGTGTTTCTGTTAGGCCCACAGGCAGCTACTCTGTAATTATAAAACAAACCTTGATGGTCTCCCAGACACACCTTATTTAACAGTTAAAGATGTTGGTGTAATTATGGATCCCAGACTCTCATTTGAAGCTTGTGTAAATAATGTTTCTAGGATAGTCTTTTTCTATCTAAAGAATATTGCAAACAGTAAGAACATACTGTCTTCACATATTCGAGAAAAGATGTGTTGTCTATAAACCATTTTGGACTAGTGTAATGCCTTTGAGTGGTGTGACTGAACCACTACGTACATATGTTAGCTCCAGTTAGATCAAGATTCAGCAATGAGTTATTTTTAGAGCTAGTAACTCACATCACTCCTATTTGTCTATATTACTCTGGCAGTAAAATTAAATTTTTACTATAAAAAATAATAAGAACAAAATAAAAATAAAATAATGACCTTCAAAGCACGGAACGGTCTTGCCCTACAGTACATTAGCGAACTGCTGATGCATTATGATCCATCACGTCTGCTTAGATCAAAAGGTGAAGGACCTCAAATAAGGAAGTCTACTGCAGGCCCATTTCCTATGAAGCTATAGAAAAATCTTCTTGCCAGTGTTTGAGATTCAGACATGGTTTCAATATTCAAATCTTAGGTGAAAACCTATTTGTATAAAAGACTTATAAAATACTCCCCTTCTTAGGAAAAGATGTAGATATGGGGGTTTGCGGGCTTTCACAGTTCTGGTAAACTGGAATGTTAATGATGCTGTCACTTCACCTTTTTTTGTCATTTGAGTTTATTGCCTGAGAGTGATGTGTGCTTTTAGCTGTGTTCCTGTAGCTAGGTCTGCTGGAGTCCATCCCTGCACATTTTAGTTCCCTGATTTACATACCTTTGTACTTGGACATGCCTAATAACCTACTGTCTCTTACTGCTGAGGCTCACCTGCTCGTGGTGTCATGTTGTTTTTGAGTCTCAACCTGTCTTAGAGTTGGCTCCTCCCACCACTCCCGATGCCCCCATGCTGTGCCCCCCACCCTCTGCCCCTGCTCCATTGCCCTGGGCAGATGTTCTTGTGCCAGATGGATTTCAGCCAAACCTACACTCATCGAGCCCAGACTCAGACACAAACATGGCATACAGCATGACATACAGAAGCAGTGTGTAGGGGTATATGTCAAACAATTAATAAAAGGATTAAAATTACCCACATATGCATTTCCTCCTTTTATTACCTCGTAGCTTACGTATGAGTTTCAAAGAGCTGATGGCGTCAGTTTGTTCAGAATCTCCAACAGTTGGTGGTGTGCAGAAGTTGTATTATAAGTCATTTTGAAACCAAAACAAAACATGTGCTCCTGATCATCCTTTCCACCCTGAGAGCCAAGTGGTCTTCACTGATTTCCCCAAGTTTGCGTTCCAAGTTTTTCTAGTCCTTCGATTATTCCATGCAGCTTGACAAACACCTGAATCTGTGCATGTCCTAGTTGTTTCAGTTAAGTCTGTTTGCAATTGTACCCTATCTATCATGTTACCCGTGACAACAGTGTTGTGGATAACAGTTCAGTTAGGGTAGAAATGAGGAGCAGGTAGTGGTGTGTGGGCTTGAAAGCTGTTTTGCCTGGAATTGGCTCAAGAAACAGGAAAGACAGATGGTTTATTGAACCAGCATTAGTACTTTAAACAAGCAATGTAGGCATTGCTCTGTTAGACAAATATTATGTATATTTATTTTGTCATCTTGTATGCATAGTGATGAATGATCAATTGCTCTTTAACACTAAAACCTGGATCACACATTAATAAAAGACACAGTAGTTGAAGAACTTTGTGATTTGGTTCCTTATTGTTTAAAAGAACACATGGTTGTACATGGCTGCATATATGTGTGTATATTACATGGAAGATTGATTTTTATACTTTATTCTTAAGCAATGTACTTTAAAAGTGCTATCATCCCTTTATTTTATCTTTATTACCCAAGTTCACACTGTTATTGTCACGGTACGGCGGGCCCCCTACTGGTCGCCTCCGTATACAGCGGGAGCTGTCCTGTTGTTGTGGTGTTGTGTTCATCCCTCAGGTGGGCGGAGCCCGTGATCCGTCTCACCTGAGGGTCGTTTGTTTGTCTATATATGTCTTGTCTTTGTACCAGTTGACCGCTGGTCATTATATCCTTCGTTTGGATCTAAGTCACGGGTTTTGGTTTGCGCACTTTTTCTATTAAACCATGCTTTTCCCTGACACTTGGCGTGATCGCCTCCATTTTATTTCGCTCACCCTGCCCGTCACAGTTATGACCTTCATTGTGTGTCTTCTCTAGTCAGTCAATTTCAGTGGCATGTGTGCAGAAATATAGTAGATTAATGTAAATGTACACTTTACTAACTCCTCATCATTCCTCATTTCCTTTATTTGGTCCTAAGCACTTTATAAGCAGGAACACTTACAAAAGGATAATAATACAAGACAACCAACCACAATAAAGATAAGTAATAAAAATAGTACATTATTAATAAAATAATAGTATCTTAGTAATAGTATGGCATTAATAATGGTGTTATTAATAAAATAATAGTATCTTAGTAATAGTATGGTGTTCCAGTCTCCCCTCTATTCATAAAGTAATAGTATGGTGTTCCAGTATCCACCTCTATTTATAAAGTAATAGTATGGTGTTCCAGTATCCCCCTCTATTCATAAAGTAATAGTATGGTGTTCCAGTATCCCCCTCTATTCATAAAGTAATAGTATGGTGTTCCAGTCTCCCCCTCAATTCATAAAGTAATAGTATGGTGTTCCAGTCTCCCCCTCTATTCATAAAGTAATAGTATGGTGTTCCAGTATCCCCCTCTATTCATAAAGTAATAGTATGGTGTTCCAGTATCCCCCTCTATTCATAAAGTAATAGTATGGTGTTCCAGTCTCCCCCTCTATTCATAAAGTAATAGTATGGTGTTCCAGTATCCCCCTCTATTCATAGAGTAATAGTATGGTGTTCCAGTATCCCCCTCTATTTATAAAGTAATAGTATGGTGTTCCAGTATCCCCCTCTATTCATAAAGTAATAGTATAGTGTTCCAGTATCCCCCTCTATTCATAGAGTAATAGTATGGTGTTCCAGTATCCCCCTCTATTTATAAAGTAATAGTATGGTGTTCCAGTATCCCCCTCTATTCATAAAGTAATAGTATGGTGTTCCAGTATCCCCCTCTATTTATAAAGTAATAGTATGGTGTTCCAGTCTCCCCCTCTATTCATAAAGTAATAGTATGGTGTTCCAGTATCCCCCTCTATTTATAAAGTAATAGTATGGTGTTCCAGTATCCCCCTCTATTCATAAAGTAATAGTATGGTGTTCCAGTATCCCCCTCTATTCATAAAGTAATAGTATGGTGTTCCAGTATCCCCCTCTATTCATAAAGTAATAGTATGGTGTTCCAGTCTCCCCCTCTATTCATAAAGTAATAGTATGGTGTTCCAGTCTCCCCCTCTATTTATAAAGTAATAGTATGGTGTTCCAGTATCCCCCTCTATTCATAAAGTAATAGTATGGTGTTCCAGTATCCCCCTCTATTCATAAAGTAATAGTATGGTGTTCCAGTATCCCCCTCTATTCATAAAGTAATAGTATGGTGTTCCAGTCTCCCCCTCTATTCATAAAGTAATAGTATGGTGTTCCAGTATCCCCCTCTATTCATAAAGTAATAGTATGGTGTTCCAGTATCCCCCTCTATTCATAAAGTAATAGTATGGTGTTCCAGTCTCCCCCTCTATTCATAAAGTAATAGTATGGTGTTCCAGTATCCCCCTCTATTCATAGAGTAATAGTATGGTGTTCCAGTATCCCCCTCTATTTATAAAGTAATAGTATGGTGTTCCAGTATCCCCCTCTATTCATAAAGTAATAGTATAGTGTTCCAGTATCCCCCTCTATTCATAGAGTAATAGTATGGTGTTCCAGTATCCCCCTCTATTTATAAAGTAATAGTATGGTGTTCCAGTATCCCCCTCTATTCATAAAGTAATAGTATGGTGTTCCAGTATCCCCCTCTATTTATAAAGTAATAGTATGGTGTTCCAGTCTCCCCCTCTATTCATAAAGTAATAGTATGGTGTTCCAGTCTCCCCCTCTATTCATAAAGTAATAGTATGGTGTTCCAGTATCCCCCTCTATTTATAAAGTAATAGTATGGTGTTCCAGTATCCCCCTCTATTCATAAAGTAATAGTATGGTGTTCCAGTATCCCCCTCTATTCATAAAGTAATAGTATGGTGTTCCAGTATCCCCCTCTATTTATAAAGTAATAGTATGGTGTTCCAGTATCCCCCTCTATTCATAAAGTAATAGTATGGTGTTCCAGTATCCCCCTCTATTCATAAAGTAATAGTATGGTGTTCCAGTATCCCCCTCTATTCATAAAGTAATAGTATGGTGTTCCAGTATCCCCCTCTATTCATAAAGTAATAGTATGGTGTTCCAGTATCCACCTCTATTTATAAAGTAATAGTATGGTGTTCCAGTCTCCCCCTCTATTCATAAAGTAATAGTATGGTGTTCCAGTCTCCCCCTCTATTCATAAAGTAATAGTATGGTGTTCCAGTATCCCCCTCTATTCATAAAGTAATAGTATGGTGTTCCAGTATCCCCCTCTATTTATAAAGTAATAGTATGGTGTTCCAGTATCCCCCTCTATTCATAAAGTAATAGTATGGTGTTCCAGTATCCCCCTCTATTCATAAAGTAATAGTATGGTGTTCCAGTATCCCCCTCTATTCATAAAGTAATAGTATGGTGTTCCAGTATCCCCCTCTATTCATAAAGTAATAGTATGGTGTTCCAGTATCCCCCTCTATTCATAAAGTAATAGTATGGTGTTCCAGTATCCACCTCTATTCATAAAGTAATAGTATGGTGTTCCAGTATCCCCCTCTATTCATAAAGTAATAGTATGGTGTTCCAGTATCCACCTCTATTCATAAAGTAATAGTGTGGTGTTCCAGTCTCTCTGCAGGTCTCAGACCTGCTGGTGTACTGATACCCAGTTCTTCCTCCTCCTATGCTTCATTTCCAATTACGTGATGTATTAAATCTCTTTGCTTTGACTCTCAGATGTGATGCCTCTGATCTGTGTGAGTTTCCAAGCTGTTTGTCCCTTGTGTGTCGTCTGTTGTTGGATGATCTCTGGTGTTTTGGCTTCATTTTCCTGTTTACTTGGTTTAGGATCCTCTTTGCCCTTTACTGCTTTGATTGCTCCCATTTGGCTGTGCACTATTTGACTTTTGTATTTTAAAACTTTCTCTGTATTTGCATTATATCTCCTAATTCCGTCAAGCACAAATTAGCATAGATTAATAGAAGTGCTGGTAAGGTTGAATCCTGGCAGAGACTGTTTTCAAGGTAATATATGAAAGAGAGTTATCTGTAAGCAGTTCCTTTAGTAAGCTGAAATAATATCCAATGTTATTGTTTTTGCAGAGCATAAATAATTTTCTTCTTACTAAATTATAATAAATTATATATTATTTATTCAGCAGACTTTAGTAATGCTTGGCAAATCCCGAAGATCTTATTGGATAATTCTTTTCCTTATGTTTTTGCATTTTAAGTATTTTAAGTAAGATTTTTTTGTGGACAGACAAAGATGTACAGTACACCCTTATTCATTTGCAAACTGCAAACTGAAAAAAATAAAGCATTGGCTCAATGTAATTGTCACGGAACAGCTCCGGACCCCTCCCTGTGGGCGTGTGTCTACGTCGTCTGCGTCTTTCCGTCTGCGTCTGTGGCTCCTCGTGGGTGTGGTTGTGTCTGCGTGTGTTCATCCGTCTCACCTGTGGCCCGTCTCGTAATCACTCGGGGCTCATGTAGTTTGTCTATTTAATGTGCGTTCGCGCAGTGTCGTGTGCTTGTCGTTGTCTTTAGTTTGCACGTTGCATGTGTGTGTGAGTTTGTGTTTTCTGTGCGCGTATTGCGCAACGCAACTTGAATAAAGCAGTGACGTTGGCTGCAAAGCAGGATTCGTGTCTCATCCTTGCTCCTACCCGCCACCGTCACAGAACGACAAGCCTACTCGAGACA
This sequence comes from Brachyhypopomus gauderio, assembly GCF_052324685.1. NCBI lineage: Eukaryota > Metazoa > Chordata > Actinopteri > Gymnotiformes > Hypopomidae > Brachyhypopomus > Brachyhypopomus gauderio. Next base: position 21,271,358 of record NC_135225.1, read on the forward strand.
CCATGCCCGGCCACAAGTCCAAGACCAAAAAGGGCAAGAAGAAGACCAGCAAGCGGCGCCACCGTTCATCGCCCTCGTCTTCGCGGGGAAGCTCGCCCGTCCGGATCGGCGTCCTTGCATGGTGTGAGACCGGTCCGCCACCAGAGGGTGGCAGTGGAGTGGAGGTGAACCAGCGCACGCCGGACAGCTCCACGCCTACTCAGGCACAGCTGGAGGGGGACCCTGTATGCGCGTCCTTCCTGCGTCATGCTCGGGAGCACCACAACCCCGAGGCGGCGGAGGGGCTCCGCCAGGAGGCGGTGAGGATATGGAGGGCGTACCACTCCCCGTCCTCCAGGGAGCCCTCACCCCAGCGGGGAAACACCGTGGAGCTCTGCGGGTTGATGAGGGACCCCGAGAGCGAGCTCGGAAAGGAGGACTCCCCAGACGAGGAGGCGGAGCCGGACTACGGTGGAGGGGATCACTATCCGTCATTGGACGACGCTTCCACCGTGGACTACGGTGGGGAGGACTACCCCCCCTCGGTGGACGACGCCTCCACCGTGGGCTACGGTGGAGAAGACTACCCATCGTCCGAGGTCTCCTGGAGCGGAGACAACGAGGAGAGCCCTCCTCCCTCGGAACTGTCCGTCGAGATCACTAAGGGGAAGTGGACCCCCTCTTCCGATCGCTCCAGTGACAGCGACATGGACTGCACCCGGGGTGGCAGCCCGGAGCGACCCATGGACTGGAGCCAAGGAGAAGAGGGGGAGGACATGGAGACCGAGGTCGACCGTCCACACAGCCCTTTCGGCACGACCGCCAGTGGCTCTGCGTCCGAAGCGTCCTTCAGCCGCGCAGCACACGGCACGTCAGCCGGCCGCGCAGCACACGGCACGTCAGCCGACCGCGCAGCACACGGCACGTCAGCCGGCCGCGCAGCACACGGCACGTCAGCCGGCCGCGCAGCACACGGCACGTCAGCCGGCCGCGCAGCACACGGCACGTCAGCCGGCCGCGCAGCACACGGCACGTCAGCCGGCCGCGCAGCACACGGCACGTCAGCCGGCCGCGCAGCACACGGCACGTCAGCCGGCCACGCAGCTCCCAGCAGAGGGGCTGCAGCCACAGCTGGAGGTGGAACGGTGCCCGCAGCTCCCGATCTCTCGCTCCTCTGGGCTCTCGTCTTGGCGCGTAGCTGGGCGCCTGTTTCATGTTTGTGTGTGCCTGTGTTCGTAAGTCTCCCCGTATATGTGCCTAATCCGTTATTCCCTTTTGTGCCGCTGTGTGTTAGTGTGCCAGTCTGTGTGTTTGTGAATGTCCCGTTGAATGTGTCTAACGTGTTTTCCCCCGTCTTCCCAGGGAGGGTGTTTTAGGGGGTTCGTGGCGGTCCTGCCGTCGGGGGTGACGGCTCTCGGAGGCTCGTAGACCAGCGGCTCCGGACCTGCCCGTCGGTGTAGGTTCGGGGCATTCCAGCTGCGCCGGACGCTCCGGGAGTAGCGAGCCCCTGGTGGCGGGTTCTGTCACGGAACAGCTCCGGACCCCTCCCTGTGGGCGTGTGTCTACGTCGTCTGCGTCTTTCCGTCTGCGTCTGTGGCTCCTCGTGGGTGTGGTTGTGTCTGCGTGTGTTCATCCGTCTCACCTGTGGCCCGTCTCGTAATCACTCGGGGCTCATGTAGTTTGTCTATTTAATGTGCGTTCGCGCAGTGTCGTGTGCTTGTCGTTGTCTTTAGTTTGCACGTTGCATGTGTGTGTGAGTTTGTGTTTTCTGTGCGCGTATTGCGCAACGCAACTTGAATAAAGCAGTGACGTTGGCTGCAAAGCAGGATTCGTGTCTCATCCTTGCTCCTACCCGCCACCGTCACAGTAATAAAATTGAATTAATCACACAAATCTTTTTTCATTGATTCAATCCAAAAAACTTAATTCATGACTAAATTAATTTAATTTTTTGGATTGATTCAATGAAAAAAAATTTGTGTGATTGATTAATTCAATTTTATTACATTGAGCCAATGCTTTATTTTTTTCAGTGTACTCCTGTGACACCCAGGACCAGCTTTCATAAAGGCAAATATAATTGTAGATTAAATCATTAGTAAAAGACAATTTCAGAAACAGCTAGCTCAGTTTGATTCTATACTGAAACATTTGGATACTTTACAATTACCAACTGTTCCAGTTATATAACAGTTACCAACTGTTATGTAATATTTTGATATGGCTTTTGTGGTTATCCAGTGGTCATGAATTGCAATTCTTCAGGCCACTTTGCCAGACATTGCCCTGATGGTTTAAGGTGTCTGTAAGTGAGGGACCCTGTACACAGTTATTATACATGATTTGGTAGGTTCACAGAGGCACTGAAAAAAATAAAGCATTGGCTCAATGTAATAAAATTGAATTAATCAATCACACGAATTTAGTCATGAATTAATTTTTTTGGATTGAGTCAATGAAAAAAAATTTGTGTGATTGATTAATTCAATTTTATTACATTGAGCCAATGCTTTATTTTTTTCAGTGTAGTCATTTGACATTTCTTATGCTTCTGGAACCATTCTTCAGTATCAGGCTGAGAGGTGATACATTTTTGACTTTTTTTTTGCGCTATATAACCACAGGTTCAGTTCAAGCTCGGCAAATGTTGCTTTTTCCAGGCAGAAGTGGTTTGCAGCTTCAGAGGGTGCACTGAAAAAAATAAAGCATTGGCTCAATGTAATAAAATTGAATTAATCAATCACACAATTTTTTTTTCATTGACTCAATCTAAAAAACTAAATTCATTTTTAGAATGAATTTAGTTTTTTGGATTGAGTCAATGAAAAAAAAATTGTGTGATTGATTAATTCAATTTTATTACATTGAGCCAATGCTTTATTTTTTTCAGTGTGACAAAGCAGAGTCCAACACAGTACATGTCTGTCTTCTCTGTTTCTGCGTAGTCTTGGTACCGTGATGTCCAACACAGTACATGTCTGTCTTCTCTGTTTCTGCGTAGTCTTGGTACCGTGATGTCCAACACAGTACATGTCTGTCTTCTCTGTTTCTGCGTAGTCTTGGTACCGTGATGTCCAACACAGGTTTGCTCGATTCCCAGGTCATGTATTGGCCTGGATTCACAAACAGATCAAGAACACCTGCTTTTCTGTCTGTTGTTGCTGGATGCTCCAATAAGCATGAGATACTATTAGCTATTCAGATATCAGTTTGAAAGGCCAGTGATAGGTTCCTTCCTGAGTGACTGGAAGAGGGATGGGGTGTCTTCTGGAGCAGAGAGAGCTAACAAAAGACCCGAAGTAGTGGAGCATGTCTGACAGTGCACTAGAATTCAGGAAAAAGGCCATCCTGTAGAAAGTGACCCATGTGCATGGTCGAAAGGAAGTTCTTATTACCAAAGGTCTTTCAAACAGGAATGCTCACCAGCGTAGATGACCAGGAGAGACAGCAGGGTTGCTTCAGGCCCTTCATGCATATGCACACACAAGTGGTGACAGAGATGTGGCCAAACAATCAAAGCTTCAGCAACACTTTATTGACCTCTAAGCTCCTGTATTTAATATTTACTCATGGCAGCCATTGTCTGGCATCCTGTGATATGCCAGATTTTGGTGTGTAATGTTATGCTTGATGCTTTGTAGGTGTTGTAGGTCTATGTTTTTTTCTGTTTGCCTGTATGAGTCTGTTCAAGGTCTTAGTTCATTTTTCGTGTGATGCCACTTCAGTGAATCCACTTCAGCCCTAATCTTCTGTGTGTCTTCATGCCTCGTGTGTGTGTGTGTGTGTGTGTGTGTGTGTGTGTGTGTGTGTGTGTGTGTGACATCAGTGTTCTCGAGCTACAGGATGATGTCGATATTGCATATGATATAGTGAGTCATTAATACATTTTTGTATCCTTGTTTCAGTCATATCTCCTTGTTAATAAAATATATAGTCGATTGATCATGCTTTCACCCTTCATGTAACTTCATGCACTTTTCCTGTGACCCACCCCACAGGAACGGGAGTCATAACAGGAATCATAACCTTTTATAAAATTAAGCCTACAGTTAAAGAATTAAGTAAGAGCCCTGAGAAAGAAATTCATAAACAGAAGCTTGGACCACGCTCGCCCCCTGCGCGCCCAGCCTTAGGCGAAGCTGTCCCAGGGGGGCTCTTAGTTTCAGTGATGTGATTTGAGTCCTGCTCATGCATCAGAATGTGGCATCAGGGATCAGCACCATCACACCATAATCACCTCCACTTTAGAGTCTTTCTGATGAAGACTTCTGTCTTTGATGTTCTGTTCAGAGTTTGCGTTTAAATCATCTGCATTCATTGGGTTGTGTAACCAGGATTAATTGGGTTGTTTAAACATGGATTGTTTAATCGTAGCACATATGCAGATATACATGGATCACACCACTGGTGTGCACAGGCAAAACACAGAGCAATAACATTTGCATAAATCAATATACAGTTGTAAGCAAAAAAAGCTAATTAAGTTCTTTACTTCATTGCAAATATTATTTAACAGACTATTTGATATGGTCCAGAGACTTTTGAAACTGTATAGAAGTGTTACTGTTACTGTATACCAGAAGGCATAAACATATGCTCAGTGTGACGAATGTGACCTGGATCATGTTTTGGATCTTAAACATTGACTGCACACACACACACACACACACACACACACACACACACACACACACACACACACACACACACACACACACACACACACACACTGACTGCAGGGTTAATGTTTTCTTTCATTCACACAACTTTCATTAGACAAGCAAGTTTACAAGATTGCTACAAGACTGCCATGATTTCCCGCTGGTGGTGATATCCTGTACGCACATGCATAGCTCAGTAAAACAGAAACATAGACTCCAGTCTGCATTCATTCACATATAAAGAAGAAAGAACAGGGGAGCTAACACAGCCCTAAGGAACACCTGTCCTAATCAATCAAGCTTCTGACAGGGAATTACTGGAGGACTGCGTCAAGGTAATGGCAGGGGAACGTAGGTGTGGAAGGTAATTAATTTGAGGGAAAGGGCATTAACCGTTTCATCATTTGGCTACAAGTGAATGAATCTTCTTATTTTAGGAGGTCCTTCCTCTGTTTTTTTCATTTAGGTAAGTTGAAAAGCTTGTACATGGTGCGCAAACTAATCTAGATTCTATCAACCCTTTAAATGAGGGTAGTGTCGTTCTTAGTAGGAGGATTGAGGCTGTTATCACATTTGCTGCTAGTTATTATGGTATGTAATGATCCAACATCCCGTGAGGTCCTTTGTTGGGCTTTATCATACCACCAAAAGGACACGGGAGATTCATTAAGCAGGAGGGAAACTGGTCTAATGAGACAAGACTACTCAGACAAGACCTGCATGTGTGAGTCAGATGTAATAGTTCTCCCCCTTCCCCTCTAATCAAAACCAGTTACATTAAAACTGAAATCAAAATAGCACAGTAAAGAGAAGAGGTTATTACAGGTAGAGAATTAGAGAATTAGCAGGTATAGAACTGACTTATTTGTTGTAGTTCAAACAGGACAGATGAGAATGTCAGTGTAACAGTGGTTTCTAATTAGCCAAGAACCTTAAAAAAAGTCTAATTATCATGCATATGATTTGAAACAATTTAGCAGCCTTAATATTTAGACAGATTACATGATTTGAAAAAAAATGAGCAGCCTTTATATTCCTGGATTTTAAAGCATTGCTTTGACTTTCAAAGTTGTCCATTTAAACCTTTTATAAATTGCTGTGTGCTAGTTAAAAATGTGGCCAGCTTTGGATTTAGTTATATCATTCTCAATATGTAGATGTCCCCATTTTTGTGTTTCTGTGTTTTCTTCAATGGTACATATTCTCACGTAGACCAGAACTACTGCGTGTAGCCTACTGGTTGAGTGATGAAGGAGCAGGGGGCGAGGGTGGCAGAGGCATTGTTAATGTCCATCATGCCACGGAGTGAACACAAATCAAATAAGCACAGTAGCGCGGCACACGATCAAAAGAGCGCAATGTGGGTAATACAAGTGTGTAGTGGAACGTTAGAGGGCCCAGAGCGTGTAACATCTCCCACGGTATCTCACAGAGTCAGACAATAACGCACACCATGAACGAGCTGGACCCGTGGGTTTAAATAGGAGAGAACAAGGCTAAACGAAACAGGCCTACCATGACAACCGTACACTTAAAACAGATCAAACTAAAAACTACCCTGGTAGTCCTTTTGATGTATGGAGTGGAACAAAAAATTATGTATGTAATTTATTTTGGTGAGGCCAAAAATGTAATAAGGGTAGGGAATTAAATTGCAAGGTAACAAATAAAATCTCTGGTGACCAGGTTTTGCACCCAATCAAATCACTGATCTGTGCAGAGGAGAGTCCTGCAGTTGTTCCTCCACCGTGCCTATAACTGAGGACAAAGCGAGCTGCATCACAGCTGGAGGCTGAGGCTGGATCCTTCTGTGTCTTCTCTGACTATGCCCATGTGGCCCTGCACACCATCATGGCAGCTGGGCACTCGGCATTCCCCTCCATCCTCTGCAGAGACACTCAACAATGCAACATAACTAAAAAAAAGCCTTCAAAAAGATGCAGTGGCAAGATCATACACATCAAAGGGATAGCATAGCCTTCGATTTCCCAGATGCAGGATATGTTGGTTGAGACCTAAAAAAGCTTCTTATAATTACAACTGAAATGAAAAATAGGAAACACAATACTATGGAAGCGGGTGGTGATACTAAAGGAATGTTTGAGTGTATGAATGCATGGGACCTGAATGTTGACAATTATATACAGAAATGTAGAGAAAATCTGCTGCTGAACTCAAAGCTTATAGCAAAATATCTAGTTTGCATAAACCTGTCAGATAGCTTTGGGTATAGCTGAAAATTAGAATGGTGACAGAATTTGGCTGTAGCTCAGCCAGAAATAAGCTCTACTGAGCTTTAAATCTCCAAATCTTCAGGTGCTTTAAATACCTTGATCTTGGAGTTCATTGTGCTAGGAAGCGGCAGTTCTTAATCTTGCAAGTAGCTGTGCAATTGATCTCTGCTTGAGGCCTCTCCACCGTGTTGAAGCATTCTGCGTTCTGCTCAGTTGTGAGCAGTGTTTTGCTCTTCAAGAACATAGAGCATCTTCACAGCCTGTCAGCTGTGCTCTTGTACAGCACTACATCCAGGGGGTTAGATGCAAAGAACACAGGGTAGTCATCTTACAGCCCCATAATAATCAGTTGGATCTGGTGGTCTGGTGGTTACTAATTGAGAATAAAGAATGATATGAAGTGAGATTTCCTCAGACAAAAAGCTAAATGGTATTTGTCTCACTATGAATTCCTAAATCAACAGGATTCAAATTAATTTCATGAGAATGTTCTTTTTATGCCCTATCTAAGAGATTACTTTTTTAGGATCTCTGACGTTAGCCACTGACCGCTTAAACTCTTACTTTATAATTACGTAATTTAAAGCTTTTCAGTAGTTATTAGCAAATTTTCAAATGAATGATAGTAGCATCGTGAATGTAGTATCATGCCTATCAAATGTTTGGTGGACACCTAACTTTTCAAATAGTTAATAAATCAGATATTTTAAAATGGTTCAAGCATCACCAAATCTTTTACTGGCACTGTGTGTCAAATCTGTATAAGCAGAGTTTGATGTGTTCACTAGACAATTATCTAAGTAGCATTTGATTTTCACTATGGTATGTAACATGTAACATGCACGCTGCACACCAAACCTTTACACTTTGCCTTTGAGATGATGCAATTTATATTTAAATTAAAACTGCTTTTATTTGCTTTATGTTAGATCTTTTATTGTCATGAAATACAAATTTACTTTGGGGTATTTCTTGAGCATGTATTTAAAATAAATAATACATTAACATGCTTTAACAAAAATGAAATTCTAATAAGAGCATTTTTAGAAATTCTCCACAATGGTTACAATAGTCATGTAATATTTCTACATGGATGTCATTACATAAAATAAGGCAAACAATGAATGTCACTTAGTTTCTGAAAGCTATTTAAAAAAAATCTGTGTAAGGTATCCTTCAGATAAATGCGATGACTTTTTTTAGTAAGTTATTTGAAAGTATTTAAGTAGAAATCTTGGCACTTGCACATACTGGCAGTTGCACTTTCGTCATACACACCCTGTTGTGAAAATGCACTGAAAAGCAAATTCCTTTAAAAAGTGACATGCCTATATTTTTGACTTGGTACAAATCAAAAGAAAAGTGAAAGATGAACATTAAGTGATTATGGCACTAGCAGATCATATATCATGCTGTACAATATACTGTACAAAGAGCAGTAACACCTTGCTTCAGGAAATCAAGCAGTCCTGTCGTCAGAGATTTCACCATTCAATTTCACGATGTTAGAGGTCACCTTATTCCATTTCTTTCCCAGCTCCCCACCTTGAATGTGAGTCTCTTGAGTTTCCATTTTCACCTGTGCTGATTCGAAACAGGGGGAACGTGCTGTGAAAACCCATGTCTCGGCAGTGGGGTGTTTTGGCCCCTGTTCAGAGAAGAGGGGTGTGCAGGAGTTGACGCACGCAGTCCTGGCTTCTCAAAAGGAGCCCTGGCTTCTCCTTCCCGCCCTGTGCACATCCTTCCAGAGGGACCCATTCCATCAGCCTCCATACTGCTGACAAAGTGCAGAAGACGAGTCTTATGTTATTGACTAAGCTGCAGTGAACCACTCTATATGGTGCTAAACAAATGTCACTGATCATCCAAGAGAATTTATACTGTAAAATCTATTGATGTTCTTCCTAAAGTAATTACTGAAGCACTCCTCTTGATCGATTCACTTTTAAAGAACTGGAAATGACAAAGCAATATAGCATGGAATTGTCAGGGTCAGTCATATTTATCTGGAATTCAGAACCAGAAACATTTACCCGTACTTCTATTTTGAAAGTATCACAAGAATAATTTTAGATTAAACTATTTTGATTTAAGAAGGCAAAAATACAATAGAAAACCTGGGATCCAAGATATAAATGACATGCAAAAATGGCCCTAACATGTCACAAAGAGCAGATGATTTTTTAGAGTTTTAAACATGTGAATGGCTGGCTGTAAATTATGCAATGTTCAGTCTGTAAAACAAAGCACTCCAGAGGAGAGGACATGAGAAACACCCCAATCTAAATATGGAGAGTCATCATTTGTACACAGCTAACTGAGGGCCACTTAATCAGTAACACATAGATGAGAGCATTTACCTTCCTACATGCACATACACACAGACACACACTTAAATATCTCTGATTAAAAAAGCAAACTTCTAATCTGCATTCTTTGCATGGGTCAGCTGTGGGTCATCACAGCCCTAATTAAGCAACTTCACTAACAGAATGAGAAGCAGCCGCAAATAGATGCAGGAAATAAATAATTATATGATGGTGAGTCACAGTAATAATTTTATAGCACTGCAGAACCAGTACAAAATCTTGAAAGAAAGTCAATAAGTCTCTAGAGTAAAATTAAAGCCAAGATTGATTAAATAACATGTGCATTAGGTTGGTCCCTAGAGGTGTTTGTTTGGGTGTAAAAAATCTACTGCTATTGAGAATGGGTCAAGTGACCTTAATAACTGAAGAAGATTAAAAAAGTCTAATCATGATGTTTTTGAAATTTTGTCTTGACCTTAAAGCAGATTAGCTAAGTATGTGAAAGAGATATAATCTTTAATTGAGTGGCCAAAACTGTAAGAGGTGGTTAAATGCATATTTAATCTAGATCTGTGGAAAAAAACCTCACTGGGGCATAGGATAAATGATGAACAAATGATAATTGTTGTTCAAATACTGCAATGTATAAATGAGGTAAACCATTCAGGAACCTGCCTGGTGTTCATTACCTGGCAGGCTGCCAGCTTTAAGCCAGTACCTGATCTGATGAATATGAAACTCCCTCTTTCTGGTAAGACATACTCTTTTGGGATAGTTTAAATGTTCCAGTTAGGTTTATTTTTTTGTTTTGCAGATTTTTGTTTTGCAGATTAGTGTGGACAGCAGAGCTTTATCAGTTATAGCCAAACAAGGGCACATGCGAGCATATTTAAAATTTCTTCAGTTATATTTGTTCATTTCTCATCTGCATGCACTGCAATAAATCTTTATTAATTCAAAATAGCGTATCTGTCACGTTGAGGACCCCGTCCCCTCCCTTTTGGGCATGTGTGTACATTGTCCACGTGCATCGTCTGCGTCAGTGGATATCCGTGGTGATGGCTATGTCGTGTGATAATCTGTCTCACCTGTGACTCGTCTCGTAATCACGTGGGGTTTATGTGGTTTGCCTATTTAATGTGCACTCGCGCAGTGTCCTGTGCTCGTCGTTGTCTAATGTGTACACGTCTCTGTGTGGAAGTCAGTGTTACTCGTGCGCTATTGCGCAATACCTGTTGATCATTAAAAGTGACGTTTGCTGTATTCGGAGGTTCTGTGTCTCGTCCTTCGCTACGCTCCCAGCGTCACAGTATCATATTGTTACTGTCAGTCAACTAGCAAAACTCCCCACATTCCCCATAGAAACTATAGAACGGTTATAACAAAACTTGAATGCACAAATATAAATATAATTTAAATAATGCTCCAACCCCTTCCTAAAGAAACTGTACAAAAATAAAACAAGAATGTTTTGTACTGTTTCAACAAGTCCTTGCAGCCAGACATAGGGCTTGAATGTAAACACACCCTATAGTAAAGCACACCCTATAGTAAACACACCTTATAGTGGCTCTATTGGAAACTGAAGAAATCTATCTGTGAAGCTTAAAAGTGCAGAGCAGTTTCTCTGAAATAAATAATAATAAGGTAAAACCACACCAATTAATGGGCCTTTCTGCACTGACTTTGTATTCTAACAATTTTATTTTAGCTTATAAGTGTTAGGCAGACTTGAAAATTGCATGTTAACGTAAAATTATTCTGAAGTAATCTAAGGAACAATTAACAGCATACTGCTGTTCATGGGTTAACTTAAATCTCACAGTCGATATATACATAAATATTTGTAATTATAATATACTCTCAATATGAAAAGAAAATATGGAATAGTGAATAGTGTGCAGATACATAACATCCTCCACCTCCTGCTGGCAATTTTAACAACTTTACTCCTTTGATGATCTTGAGCCAATAAGAATTGAGCCCTTAGAGCACTTGGATGAAAGTGGCCTGACACACTGTCTGCTGCCCTGTGTACACTCAGCAATAGGGCCCGGGGCAGTCCACAGAGCTGGGTGGCAGCAGAGAGACTCAGTGGGTTAGAACGCTCAAAAGCTTTCTGAATGGACTGGGGTTTAACGCCATGATTAACTCCACTGAAGTTCCCAGTCATTCTTATATTTTTATGTACTGAAGGTACATGTCATGAGAGTCAAGGAGAAATCTCTGTCGTTTGTTTGTGTGTGTGTGTGTGTGTGTGTGTGTGTGTGTGTGTGTGTGTGTGTGTGTGTGTGTGTGTGTGTGTGTGCGCGCGCGCGCATGTGTGAGTGTGGGTGGGCTTGTGTGATTAAATACCTTTTATTGTCCTAATTGTATAAATGCTGACATAAACAAACATTTGGGAAATACTTTTTCTACATTTTTTTACTGTTTGTAATGTTTAAGTGAGAAGCAAACATCTTTGGGATTTTCTGTAATCTCTGTAATACTACATGAATATCATTCCTTGCCAACTTTTTTGATAATGTCCTACAATTTGTGTAAAAATAATATGAAGCCTACAAGACTATGAAGCCTATTTTCTCATTATTACTGAAAGCTGAAAAAAGACAGATAACAGAGGACAATGTGTTTAAACTGTATTTGTGAATGACCATTGATTCCATACATTATCTCTCCGTCTCTAAACTCATTAAACTGGGGCTAAGAGCTTTGGTCAGGAAACAATTAGCAGTGCTCAATGTAAGGTTAGATGTATGCGCTGCAAATCTTTGATGAAGTCAGTTCCCTCAAGGGAAACTTATTAACATACACTATCTGCTGTCTAGAAATAGTGTTGCTATTCTTATCACTGAGCTATGCACAATTACTAATGGCCTTATTGTAGTGCTCATGATTTCATCATTTTTATTTTTATTGTATTTCTGTGTTGCATTATTTTTCTCATTTGTGTGTATTCCTCTTTTTCCCTAGCTTGCATTCCTGGAAAGGGTTTTTTGTGTATGTGTGTGTTTTTTAACCTGACCCTATTCAGCATTGTCATTGAATGGAGAACAGAGATTTTGATGTGCAGACGCATACTAGAAGGGGATCTTTGAACAATGGGACTGAAAAGCAGGGAGATATATTATCATACCAGCTCAAATAGACTCTGGACAGGTGGATACAGGGACCAGCATGATGTGAAGGTTTGAGCTGCACTGGACGATGTTCATGCAACGTCTGGCACCTGCACTAGGGACTTTCCACCAGACAGTGAGTGGGTGTTAATGGTGAATCAGTTCTGTAAATTTGCAGTACTGAAATGTGTTTTTCACATGTGTATCATGTTTTTTTCTGTGCCAAAACAATTAATTCCCATGGTATTTCCAAGTTAAACCAAGTCTGGTTTATTTTTATGTTGCTTATTTTAATGGTGTTGAAAACTAAAATAAAATAAAATAAAACATGCAGTTAAATTAGATATCAATACTGCAATAGAATTGTTTAAGTACTTATGTTTTATAACAGGGGTCGGCAACCTTTGAGACATGGAGTGCCAACTTTAGCATTTCTAGTCAACGAGTGTGCCACTATCAACAAATAAAATTAGAGCGGGCAGGGGGGGACATTTCCTCACTTTAAAAAAAAACCCGGGACGCCCGGGACAGGACATGAAATACGGACCCGGGAAATACAGATGTTTAGTCACCCTACTTTAAGAAAGCTGGACTGTTTGCCATACCTAGCCACGGGACGTTTAACGGCTTCGGCTCATTCGGCCGTCTTTATATGTCTTGTCGTGTTTTGTCTCGAAATGCTTCTTAATGGTGGAATTTCAGCACGCAACGTTGTCATAGCACAGTGTACACACAGCACGATCTTTGACATACACCAAACCATAGTCTTCCGTCCAGGGTTGAAATGCCCTTGCTTTGTTTTTTTAACCGGAGGCTCTGTCATCTCTTGTAACGCTATCAGGTAGGCTAACTGATTTAGCCTAAATTTAGGCTAAATTTAAACATGGGTCTATGGCGGGAGCTGAGTGCAGAGCGTTGAGGAGCGATTTCGATTGGAGGATCGTGTTCTCTGTCTGAGATTTATTATTATTATTATTATTTTTTGCTGATGCTGGTCCAGCGTGGCGCGTTCCAGTGATTATGCCTCGGCGTGCCAACGGTAGGCTGACAAAAGATTGGATCGAGGGATGACGTTCAATGGATCGCAACAAAATAGCTGCTCTACCACTCACAAAACCCTGGCCCAGAATCAGGTCGTTTACGAGGCATTTAGCACCAGGTTCAACACAGACAAGCTTTGCCCCCTTACAGCAGCACCCCGGTCCACTCGCAAGCACCTCTGCTCTTTCTTTTTCTTTTTTCTTTTTTTTATAGACCCCCTGGTCTATAAGAATGTTTTTAGTATAAAATTTCTAATCTGCAGTCAGTACTGTTTGTTCCATCAGATGTTTGTTCAGATGATTCAGAGTAGGCTATCCATCAATAGGCTAAGTAATCAATAGCCAGCAAACATATTGTGTCAGTATTAAAACCAAATTGCAAGCAAATTCAAGTTGTTTGGTTTTATTGATTATCTCCAGAGCTCGATTTGAGGAGGAAGGGGGCGAGGTCATCCCAACAGGAAAACAAGAGACGTAAAACTCCCGCTTGCAAAACTGCCACCACCATTTACATGCCATTATGATAAATTATTGTATGATTTTACCGATGTTCTAATTCTGTCCTCCTGCCCCCATGGTATTATGTAATTTTCATGCAGATATCCCATGCCAAAACAAACTGTATCTATAGCACTTTGTGAAAACGTAGTCCATTGGATATAGCCTTACAAAAGCAGCCCTCCCTCGATCGTCGGAAGCATGTGTGGGAATATCAGAAAGACAAAAAAAAATAAATGCAGTGTCGAAACTAAATAAGGCACTTATTTAAGTCATTTTAGAGATTTCTGATCATTTTTGTTACGTTTCTGTAATGTTAATGTTAGATAGGTTATATAATAGATACATGGCTAGTAAGCTAATGTGTCTGTACCCAGACAGTAATCGTTTTGTTACTGGTTAGCTGGCTAACTGGCTAACAGCATCTCAAAAATACTGCTACGCATTTTATTCTTCTTTCTCATGGCAGGGGAAGTTCACTAGACTGTATTGTAACACTGGACGACTATCTCTTCTTCAGTAGTATACTAACTAGCTACATTGTACATTAATATTCAATTGCGTCTAAAAGACAACAGTGGGATTACTGACTATACAAAAACATGTTTATCAATAATGAGCATACAAATGATCTCTGAAGAGGTAACTGCTTAAGATAGCAGAATTCTTTGACAAACCAATGCTGCATGTGGAACCTTTGCACCATAGTTGGTGAACAATACACATATACTGTGTAATTAGCTGCTTCGTGTTATGAATCACTGTCCTCTTCATGGTAGTTTCACTTGTTGGAATATTGCTGTGGGGACCTTTGCATTTGGACATGTAGCATCACAATATTAATATGCATTAAAGTGCATATTTCTACTTACTGTATCCAGAAAACAGTGTGAGGCACTGTCCTAGTATCTTTGGAAGGGAGTCAGAAAGTATTCTTCCACTTTATCATCAACCAATCTTGCCGTTACTGTGACTGGCCTTATAACACCTGGCTTTGTCTGTAGTGAGGATCAAAATGTAATAAACAGAATGACATGACTTTTTATGACTTCGCTACAAATAATTTTTTTTATATCTGGATATTTTTTGGAAGTCTGGAAATTTATACAGACATGTATTTGAGTTACATAACCTGTCTTGCAGGCTGCGTGCATACTCTTCTTTGAACTGATCTCTTGTGTTAAGGGCAGAAGCTCTGAGCACACAATGTGCACATGACTGATTTAACTAGGCCACAGGTGAGTGTGCTACTGGTGGGTTGGTATAGTGTAGTGATTAACAATGTTGCCGCGCCTGTGGTGGACTGGGACTCAATACCTGTCTGGGCAAGTGGTCTATGGTATACCAATAAGAGTCTTTGGGCAACTAACATTACACTCACCTACTTTCATAACATGATTGAAACTGTAAATTGCTCTGGATAAGTGTGTCCAAATACATCCCAATACATTGAATGTGGAATATAACCTTAAGCATGTAGCTAGGCCTAAGGCTAGAGAACTATCTGGAACATGCAACCTCTAGCATCTAAGACGAGAAACTAAAACGCTAAGACTGAAGTGCTCTATGGACCAGTTGCAATGCATGATGTATGGTGTGATTTCTTTAGACATGTCAGATGAGTTATTATTATGTATGATTGCAATTCTAAAACCATTCTAAAATCAACCATTACAATGAATGCAAAGCAGTTTTCTATATTTACTGAAAAAAACTCATTTCATAACTGACATGAATGTGGTAGCTCATATGTCTAAATAATGTGTTGAAAATGTTGAAGACAAGACATATCATTAGCCAATAGTTAGACAACTTTGTAAAACCAACATAGCCATGATATTTTCAAAGTAAGCACTCCTTTTCATCTGTACAAAGGAGAAGTTTAGGATAAAGATAAGTAAATGAATTTCATACTAACAGGGTTCTAATAACTGAAGTGATTTATTTAAGTTCTTACTATTCAATCATTCCTTTTTAATATCTCTCACAGAACACTTAAAAAGTATAACCAGATTGTCATTAAAAGAGAATAGAAATACCAACCATTGTTCTCTCATTATGTCCAGGAGATTGATGAGGAAAGCTGGCCTAGAAGAAAAAAATAAATATTATCTTTTAGTAGTCTGACACAGATTATACACCTATACAAAATTCATCAATATTAAATGCGTCAATATTAAAAGAGTCAGTATTGTCAGTGTGCCAGGTTATTCCTGACCAAATTCCTGACCAAACACCCTTTGAAACCCCGTAAGGATTGAAGCCTTCTACACATCATCCTTTTTTGGAAACCCAGAGGTGGCTGCTCTGACATCCTGTGGTCAGCACTTCATCATCGGTTTGAGATGTGGGATTTTAGGTGTGGCATTTACATTTGGAGTCTATTGATGTTGTGTCTTGAATCTCGAATATCTCTCAAAAAAGATGAGGTATAAAGCATGTAATAGTGGGCACAAACACATCCTGCAAGCAGGAATGCTGTAGTGAGCTTAGTAATAGCAAATGACCTAGATGATAACACATTGTATTGATCATTGACCATTGTTTTACATAGATACTGTAGATCAGCAATACAAGACAAGCCCAAAGTTCAATAATCATCATAAGATGGCTTGATTCAGCTTGCTGTAAGTTTCATTCTGACAACATATTTATTACAATTTTTAAAACACTTCATTTAGATGAATTTTCATTACCTAAATCAGTGGTTCTGAAATGCACCAACATCATCTCTGAATGGAAAACAGTTTTCCATATATACCATGGGTTCATTTCACAGTAAACAACTAAATAAATATTTTTGGAGAATTTTTCATCATGAGCCAACCTACATTCTGTATATTATGTTTAAAATGTCTAAAGCATAACATGTCATTAAACAACAATAAACAGTTTCTTTTCACAGACCAAGACAAGATACTTTGAACTAAAGCCGTCCACTGACATATAGCATTCTGGGATCCCTCTAATAGCTGCGTCTGTGTACTTTTTATGGACTTTTGTACTGTATATCAACTATATCCAGTGTAATAATGTTTGTGAATGTATTCATATGCCAAGTTTTAATAACTTTTAAAATATTGTTTTTATGTAATGTAACTTATAATATCATGTAAATCTTACAGTGAGGAGGTTACAGTATATGTTTTCATTAAAAGACAATGAAATGCCCTACAGTTGTTCTGTTCATATGTCCAGGAGATGGGTAATGAAGTTTAGCAGTTCAAGCAGATATAGGGGACAGTATGATAGGTATAATTTGCATTGTAATGTATTTCTAGTACAGGGACTATACTGGTAATCAAGCAACATGGCAATATAATAGAAGCGTTCAGACATCCTGCCATTCAAAGTATGACTATAAATGTATAGATGGAATCTTCTAGAAATCCAAAGTATAGACAAAGTAAAAGCAATGTCGAAGTGACAAAGTTAATGAATAATCATTCAGAAATGTCCTTTATCCATGATTCTCAAACTTGGCAACCACTTGTTGCTCAGGGTCTGACTGCAACAGAAACAGCTGCACTACTGTGTTTTGTCCTGAAGCCATGTTTCTTTTGCGGTTCACATTCAACAGTTGCCCTGGTAGCCGAACTTGTATCTGCACACGGTGTGCACACAGGTCTCCAGTAACTCAAACTGCCTGTTTATAAACAGGGTGTGATTTATGAATGTGAGCATCTGGAATGAGAAACAAGCCTTGTAGCATGATATAAGCAAAGAGGGCTGCCAAAGTATGCACTAAGAATTCCAGCATGTCTGTTTTTTACATATATATATATATATATATATATATATATATATATATATATATATATATATATATATATATATATATATATATATATATATCCCTGCACAGCTTGACAATCCCTATAATGTGGTCCTTGATAGTCATGACTGACAATTATTGACCCTCCTTCCTGATGACCTGTGAACTCTCAGAAGGATGTGAATGATAATTGGTGAGCATCAAGTATGTAGTATTGCCTCCTGACCAAGACATGGCAAGGATCTTTGACACTATGACTGTCTAATCTGACCATCGTGAAAGACAAAAATATCTTGTAGTCTGACACTGACATTAGACAGAGTGAGAAGAGTGCTGTGGTGTGTGGTCCTTGTAGTACACCAAAGGATGTCACAGACATTTCATTAAGATCCAGGTGTTTTTTGTAGAAAAGGGTATAATATGTCACCTTTAAGCGGATACCCAAATCTGCTCTCAGTTGCCGGACTAGAGCTATAGTGAGGTTTCCTCTTGTTTCCATCCTCATGTGGATGGTGTTTCTCTCAAGCTTTCTCAAATGAGATGATCTTCATTACGGAGTAGGATTTGCTGAAGTAGAGGACTGTGATGTTGGTATTCGTGACTGCCTTGAGCACCTGGTCATGGTTCAAGCAATACCACCCACCAAGAGGTTTGAGGCAACTATTACAGACATGTTTGAAGTATTCTCTCCCATGGCAAAAAAACACATGATGGCATCTCAATCTTGCCTCTGTTGCGAAGGTTACCTGGACTTGGCTGCATATCGTAGGCAGCTTGGATGAAAAATTGAACTCAGTGGAAGTTGGCTTACCAGAAATCTGATCTCATAATTTTGCATTACAGTGTCATCTTCCACCTTATTCAAGCTCCCTCATGTCATAGCTCCTCCATCCTGCTATATCATATATCTCCTACGGCTGTTTGCAGTTCCTTCTGAAGAAGATTCTGCCGCTTTTTGCTATTGCTGACAAGAAATATTGAATGTTCTCTGCACTGAATGCTCTCCGTCACTGATTCAAAATGAAATGCAGGTCAAGCTGAAAGACAAAAGACCAAATAATTCAGCAGCAGCTGTGTGGTAACACTGGCACAGAGTTCAGAGGTTGGCTACAGAGAGAATCATTTGTACTCCAAACACCCATAAGTAAATGGTAAATTTTTGGATTCTCACAATAATGTTGATTGCAAGCTTTATGAGCTATAGTTAGAATATCATTCAACCTCCAGCAATCTAAGAGCAAATGTTGAAAATATGCATCCAGATGGGTATGACCTGATGTCCACGGGCAAGTGTTTTGGGAGTTGTAGTGTTCATAATGTAATTAACCTACTTTCCCATTTCTAATTTCACTTTTGTAATTTTGTAATTTTTCACATTGTAAATTATCCCTCTGTGTAAAACATTTCAGTGTCCCCAATTCTTGGAATTGTATGTCTTTAATTTATGTCAATAGACTAAATAGATTGTTTATTCTTTAGTAATTTTATGTATTGTTTATGTAGTTTATGTTTATGCCATTTCAACGTTAAATGTTTTAAAAACTAAAAATAATGATTTGCTCTGCCAGTTTAACTAATGCATCAGCCATGGCTGAGAGGACTATACCTGCCCACAAAGTTATTTTAAACAATAAATTCAGAATACTACTATTGTGACAGAGAAGCAAGATTTTGCATAGATTTAACATCCTCCTTCTACCATCTTCTCAACCAGTCCCATCAGCACATTAAATATTAGTTTCATATTATGTATTATAGTGTTCCCTAGCTAGTGCTGGGCGATAAAACAATATTGATTTGCGATACATTTTTCCTCGATGATGATGATAAACTTGGGCAACAGAATTCAATAAACCTCCGTTCGTCTTAAGCAGCGCCGCCAATCGAAGCAATCTGATGACATAGCACACTATCAAGCTGCACGCTGAATTGCATGTTATGGTGGCCCCGAAAGCCCATTGCACTGCAAAAGCAAAATGCGCTGCAAATACTCAAAGCAAATTACCATATTTTCTGGACTATAGAGTGCACCTCAATATAAGCCACACCTACTAAGTTTTTTTTAATGGAAAATGTTGTATAAGGTGCACCGTGCTATAAGCCGCATATATCTACTGAACTGAATATGGTGAGTTCCCGCTTAATGACTGGTCTGGTTAACAACGGACTGGACTTATGACCAACTTTTTTTTTATTTCACGCGG
Organism: Brachyhypopomus gauderio; assembly: GCF_052324685.1. Taxonomy (NCBI): domain Eukaryota; kingdom Metazoa; phylum Chordata; class Actinopteri; order Gymnotiformes; family Hypopomidae; genus Brachyhypopomus; species Brachyhypopomus gauderio. The sequence continues at coordinate 21,291,177 of NC_135225.1, forward strand.
TGCGCGGAGGAGCAGTGGCAGCACAGTGGAGTGTTGTGTATGATAAGCTGAGGCAGCGCAGCCTCCACCGCAGCCCATCTCAGCAACGCGATCGCTCTTTCTCACGCTGTACGCACGCACGAGAACATTGTTAGTTTTTTCTATACTGTATTTACGATCAAAGCATATCTAAATCTAGGGTCACACTTAATGACAAAAACTGCTTTAAAACGGACTTTTCAGTATCTAACCCCGTCGTTAAGCAGGGACTCATTGTACATTTAACTGAACTGATCAGTTTCTGAACGGTGCCTGTAGCGTTTCATGTGCGAAGGTTTTAGCTTTCAGCCGGTGTAGTGTCAAATTCCGACTCCCCTCGTTTATCCACACATAAAGACGCTACAGATTATATTGTCGATTTATGTTTCTATGCATAAATAAGAGCTAGACTTTAATTATCCATCACAGCAAATAGCATGGCATTATCTATGTCCAAAGCCACACTGGCTCAAGGGTGTTAATTATTTTAAATAAAATACACACTGGCTATACCAAAGTTCATCTCTGACCACGACTTCACAGTACTACAGCAGTATTATGTCTAAATATCTAAATATTAAATACTCAATGAACTAAGTTGTAGTCACTGTAACTCCCTAATATCATTTGGAACGTATTTATGTGTGTGCAAATGAGGGGACTCTGAATTTGGCACAACACATGTTGGTTCGAAAAAATTTCTCCATCGTGCCTGCTGCTTGCATGTGCTAAATGAAATTGAGCACTTTCTTCTTTGATTTACAACTTTGACCTATCACCTGATTCACTTTCTGCTCCGCAAATACGGTAATCAAAATGACAACACGGGCACTACATTTAGGAAACCCACTGCATGTTCAGAAATGCTGCAAATCCAATCACGACACAACAGAAGTGTTTCTGGACAAATTATTTTATGCACAGGCTCTGTAGGTTCTTACCATAAACAACAGTTGTTTTATACAGTTTCTCATTATGATGAACGGGACTTAAGTAGTAAAGCTCTTTAAGTGAGGCAGCTTTATTAATTCAATCCCCTAGCTAGCTATTTAGATAGAAACTATGTTGTGTTAACTGGGATTTTTTAATCAGGGTTTTTAAGCCTTAGTTTCTGACTAAATATCTTGTTACCTAGCTGCATTTAAAGAACATTTAGCATAAACAATTTTATCATGGGTAAGATAAATGATGCAGTATGTCTCAAAACGATTCCTCAAAATAGACTAAACATAACCTGTTAAGATGAAGGGAATAGCACTGTAGGTTTTTAACTAATAACACAAGTTGTGTTATACAGTATCTCATTATGTAGAATGGGACTGAATTAGTAAAGCTCTTTAAATATAGCTAGCTACAGTAGGTAAGTATTTAAGCCTGAAAAAGTGTATGCCTTAGTTTTCTTCAAAATACATAGATAGCTACCCTTATTTTTAAGTTTTGTATTTAAGCTTTAAGGTTTTTAAGCCTTAGTGTTTTGTCTAAACAGCTAGTTATTTATCTAGCTATATTTAAAGAGCTTTACTAGTTGAGTCCAGTTGTGCCGAATTCTGACTCTTCTGCTGTCACGGTATAACGTGCCCCCTACCAGTCGCCTCCGTCTACAGCGGCAGTTGTCGTTGTTGTTGTTGTGTTGTGTTCGTCCCTCAGGTGTACGGAGCCCGTGATCCATCTCACCTGAGGGTCATTTGTTTGCCTATATATGTCTTGTCTTGACCGTGGGTCATTATATCCTTCATTTGGATCAACGTCACGGGTTTTTGGTTTGCGCACTTTTCTATTAAACCATCCATTTTCCCTGAGACTTGGCATGATCGCTTCCATTTTATTTCGCTCTCCCTGCCCGTCACATCTGCAGAATCCGACTCCTCTGGTTTGCACCCATATAAAGACGCTACAGATGATATACGGATTAAAATTAAAACCATTATTAAAAGGATTCATATAAAAAGAGTTGTAGTATTAAACATTTTTTATTATATAAAAGGACTGTGTGTATGTGTATATATGTGTGGGGGATGGGTGAGTGCAGTGCCGTTTCAAGGTATTTGGGGGCCCCAAGCAAAGACACCAACCGGCCCCCCCCCCAACCTAAGTATGGGATTACCCGGGACTAGGGTTGCCACCTAGGTCTGACAAAAAACAAGGACACTGTCATACTGACACAGGGTGGCGAGTGTAATCTGTTGAGCGGGGGGGGGGGGGGGGGGGTTTATGGCGAACGTAAGTTGTTGAGCGGGGGGGGTGCGAACGTAAAATGTTACCGGAGGGGTTTAAAATGGACACAGCGAGAAAAAAACAGATTTAAAGTGTGCAGAAACAGTCTGAATCGTGGTTTTAACTAACCTAATTTTTTCCGGGACTGAATATTAAAAAGAAAAAAAACCGGGACAGCCCGGGAAAACCGGGACAGGCACGTGAAAACCGGGACAGGTGGCAACACTAGCCGGGACGTATATATTGTTTTTAGCCTACCTGCTGCTAAATTACACCATTTGTACAGGTAGGCCTAATTTATCCAGTGTAAATCATCACTTACCACTGTCTTGTGTTTTTTTGTGTTCCTCTTTCTTCTTTTGTTTTCTCTTTTGGCTTCCTGATGTATAAATTCACTTCATGGTTAAGTTTCATATTTGCCGGCGTCTAAAACTTGGCTGTCTGCCAGGACAGTGTCTGCCTGCCTTCAGCAGCTGGTGGGAGGGGCCCCTTGAGGGGGATTCTGAGAACAGTGTCATTGCTCATGACTTTGAGAATGTAAAGGGGGGCTCACACAGTTTGTCGCTGCATTTAATTCTTAACCTGTTGTTGTCTGGGGGCCCCAGGCCAGCTTGGGGCCCCAAGCAATTGCCTGGTTTGCCTGCCCCATTGCGACGGGCCTGGGTGGGTGGGTGGTTATGCGTAGGTCCAGAGGAAATGGTCCTTTGGAAGAGGAGAGCCTGCTTGCTAGCTGGCTCATTGGGCACCGAGCTTCACTAGCCCCCCATCCACCCCTTGGGTCCCGCCACCTAGCCCTGCAGGGGAGGCCAGCCACCCCACTAAGGGCCAGCACCTGCTCCCCCGCACCCCCGGCCCCGCACCCCAGATGTATAAGATGTAAGGTTGACAGTAATGATGAGGAACAAAGTAATAGTGTGACGTCCAGTGGTCAGAGGTAAATTTCAGCATAGCAAGTATGTTACTGCTCCAGGCTTGAAAATTAAAAATATATGTAAAGTGTTTTCATAATTCTTAGCATGAAAGACATTGGATCCCCAAGAATGCTATGTTAACATTCTTGGCACTCTGACATTTTGATCATTCCCTTATCTGTGTGTCTGCCCCTCAGTTACAACTTTTCTTTCTCTCTCTTCTTATTAAACTTTGGAACTCTTCCCTGACACCCATGTGTTGTGAATCAAACACATTGCAGACTGAACAAATGTAGAGTGCTGTTTATGAACCCTGGTAGCTATGATATCTGTCTGAAGACGATATCAAAACCTTTACACTGTATAACATCTCTTGTGAATTAAAATCTGAATGTTTTTAGCCAGAAACAAGAATTGTGTTACAGTTGTATTCACTTCTCACTTAAACTATAAAGGAAATACTGATTTGATTTAGATCATGATATACAGTATATTGATATCAACTGATATGAAAAAATATATTGAGATAATTTTTCCCATATCGCCCAGCCCTATGTATATATGCAGAGCCGGCCCTGACCAATGTGGTGCCCTAGGCGAGATTGTGGTTGGAGCCCCCTGTCACGGTGAGGCGGCCCCCTTCCGGCCGCCTCCGTCCACAGCGGCTGTTGTTGTTGTTGTTTGGTGACGTCATGTGCGTCCCTCAGGTGGGCGGAGCCTGTGATCCGTTTCACCTGAGGGTCGTTTATTTGCCTATATATGTCTTGTCTTTGTACCAGTTGACCGCTGGTCATTATATCCTTAATTTGGAGATAGTGCACGGGTTTTTGGTTTGCACACTTTCTAATAAACCATCCTTTTTCTCTGAGACTTGGCGTGATCGCTTCCTTTTTGTTGCTCACCCCTGCCCGTCACAGAATGACCAGCCACCCTTCGGAAGCCGCCGAGTCTCTTTTTCTTTCTCCTTCGTCCGTGGTCACGTCTCGTGGTAAGTGTTTGTCTGCGTGGTGTTTTGTTTGAAGAGCTCCGCCGTGCTTTTGTGTTTTGTGTGTGTGTGTGTGTATATGTGTGTAGCACGGCGAGGACCAGGGCAGTCTGCCCTGAGACAGCTCTTCGTGTCCGTTGTGTGTTGCGAGAGTTCCGCCGTGCGCTTGTTTGTGTGTGGCACGGCGAGGACCAGGGTGTCTGCCTGGGTAGACTCTCGTGTGTGTTATGAATGTGTGTACATGTCGACGGACGTGTGGAACAGTGTGCGCGCTCGTTATGTTCTATGTTGAATGTTTTTATTGCCTCACTCCCCGTGTGTCGTGTGTTTTAATGTGGGGAGCGACTGCGACTCTGAGCGGCGCGTCACTGTGTGTTTGTATAAGCAGAGCGCACATGTGATGGGTCCCGTCTGTCTGTATTGCGTCATGACTAAATGAATTTAGTTTTTTAGATTGAGTCAATGAAAAAAAGTTTGTGTGATTGCTTAATTCAATTTTATTACATTGAGCCAATGCTTTATTTTTTTCAGTGTATGATTATGTGGACATTGCTTGTTTTCACATTTAGTAATTGTTCATTTGTGTAAAAAAAAAAAAACGCATACACGCGAGCGCCCCCCTGGACAGCCGGCGCCCCTAGCATTTGCCTATGTCGCCTAATGGAAGGGCCGGCCCTGTATATATGAATCATTTGTCATTTTTTACAATTGACTTTCAGTAAGTAGCAAGATGTAATCACAGAGAAACATAACATAATAATAAGCAGAATGAAAAATATGCCTGCTTTGTCCATCTTATGAGCTATTTAAAAATGGGCTTCAAGGGTTAGGTTTTGCTACGCAGTGTCAAAGCTGGCATTATTATGTCATAGAATGTAACTTTATTTTTAACATGTTTTATACTCCAGCACACAGGATTTACATTTCACAATGTCTCTGAAAGTCTGGAACATATTTTGGAATGTTCACATTAAGTAAGGTGATGCTGCGTGTGTCTTCCATTTTAAGGGAAAATATGAGGTATGTTCTAAACAGCTATTTGGTCCTAAATGTGAGAATGCACTGATGGGATCACACACACACACACACACACACACACACACACACACATACACACACACGGGAAATATGCTGCTCTGTTGGCTCAGACTAGTCTGTCACACTTCTTTCCCTAAGTCTTCCCCGTTGCTATAGATACCCACTACCTTTTATGCTTTTTTCCTGTGTTTCCTCATTAGCAACAGTTGCTTTTCTTGTTTGTCTTTAGTCTGTTTTCCACTTTAAGCCTTCAGTTCTCATTTTTGCTGGTTATTGTCTTCATCATTCCCTTCATCTATAGTTTTCTCTTAGTTATATTTTCTTTGTACACTTGTTTTCTGTTCTAGACCTTCTATCGTCTGAATTGTCTGTTTCCTACGTTATTCCGATCTAACCTATATCCTATATTCATGTGAGTTCCATGCTTGTTGGTCCAGTATTGTATATTGGACAGAGCTCCTTCACCTGCTGTGCAAACAAAGTGTGTGTGTGTGTGTGTGTGTGTCAGATATTTAAAATCACTAAGGTACAGATTCATCACCGCAGTCACCACATCTGCCTCTTCCACTTCACCCCACCATCTTGCTCATATCACACACAAATGTGTCTTTGTATGAAGGAAAATTGCAGGCTGATCTTTTTTAGATATGCCCTCAATATCCTAGTAAAAAATGTAGCCGTATCAGCATTGAGATTGCCTGATGAACAAAGAGACCATAAGCTCCTTACCTTGCCATTACTATCTGTAACATCAGGTGTACCCACTAGTACACACCGCGTTAAAACCAAGGGAGTAATAGACCCAAGTGCCGACAAACGCAAGTAGAAAAAATTTGAGCGTGCATCTGCACACACCCACACACACACACCCACACACACACACACCCACACACACACACACACACCCACACACACTGCAGCAAAACGAAACACAAAAGATGCGGAAGAAACTCAATGCAAAAAATAAACTCGACCGCAAAAACACAGAAGGATAAATAACAGAAAATGACGTGGAATGCTCGACGCATAAAAAGGCAATACTCAACCGTAGAGACAAGGGAGAAAAATAACAAAGGAAACAGAAATAACGCGGAATAAACTCAACACGTAAAAATGAAACTAAGGATGCCAGGGGAAGTAACTAGCTGCAAGCAGTCACCGCAATAAACAAAAAACCCTTCCCAAAATAAACATGAAACGGATAGGAAGAGAAATAGGGGAAAACTTGAGAAGCCTCTCGCTGCAGCCTGCAGGAAGGCGGAGTTGGACATCCAACCCCGCCCACATCCAACTCCACCCTCTTCTCAAGTCTGAAGCCACGCCCATGTTACGTTCGAAACTCGGACTGTTTTTGCTCCCAGTAAACAGGACTTCCAGATTTTAATTAGTTTAACAGATGCCAAGAAAAACACTCACATGTTATTGACCAAAATTTATGTTTTTCTTTATTATCCCACATGAATAATTTAAGTCTTAGTACAATCTTTTTAGATTTTTCTTGTTTAATTGTCAGTTCTGAATATGTACAGGACATACAAATGATTGAAATTACATTACTCTCTTACCCAAAGGTACAGCAATAAAATAAATATTAATGTAGCAGCAGTGGTTGTAAAGTTCCTTTAAACCTTTACTAAAACAAGGCACAGGGAAAGGCACATGATAAGACACTGAGCCGTCGTCAGTGTCCCTGGGGTGCATGGTGGCAACATCATAATGTGCTTAGCCATTAGTCAGAATAGTGTTCATCGTGCCACTCTTGGTCTCTACAACACTGCCATATCACTAGAGTTGCTCAGGTGTGTCACCATTTGCGAAAGTGGGCTGGGCTGCTTGAGTACACTAAACACCAACATTACTATTACACCCAGTGCTTAATTTGTAAATCAAACGATGCCGGAACGCAAACAGCAGCATGAGACACAGGGTAACTGAGGCCAACAATGTCACCGGATCGCACACAAAACCCAACGCTTAGGCGCACAAATGTCAAAATAACAAGCCAATTCGTATATATATAAATTACTTTTAAATTATTTACGTGTGTTTTATAAGTGTTTTAAGTGCAGAAGTGCATTTTAAGTGCATTTTCAAGTACTTTATCTTAAATTCCAGCACTTTTCAAATCTGAAACACAAAGCAACATTAATTTTCGTCAGGTAAATGTTCCTTCCCCTGTTTTTGAGGGGTGTTTCTTTATACTACCACATATCGTTTCAGGAGGACACTGCAAAGAATGTGACGCGCGCGAAGTCGCACGCTGGTCACTCACGAAAGTATAACTAGCTTTATAGGGGAGACACGGAAAGGCATCGCTAAAAGGGAGAGCTCTTATGTGATTTAGGAATGTGGATATTGTGTTTAAAAATGTCTTTTATAGAATTATTTGTTCAATTAATTGGTTTAACGCAGACAGATTTCTTCATAACTTATAATTAGTAGGCTTGAAAGGTACCGGGTCGAGGAAGACAGTCTAGTTTATTTACCTCTGATTCACATCTATGATTCAATGAGTTACTAGTTCGCTCTGACGCCAACCACCGGCGATCGATCGATCGCGATATAATACTTAATTTGTGTCCATTTTACATCCCCCCGTCAACATTTTACGTTTGCCACCCAATAAATAAAAATAATGAATAACATACGTGGAACAATACACAAAGTAAACGAGGTATGTGTAAATTAAGCGCAACGACGTGTCTCTTGAACACTTGTGAGTTATTATGCGTATTTTCAAGTGCCACAGTTATTCTCGAATGGAGAAGTAGTGGGTTGGCGCACGAGAGCGCATTAGAGGGTGGAGTTGGATGTGGGCGGGGTTGGATGTCCAACTCCGCCTTCCTGCAGGCTGCAGCGAGACATACTTGGAAAACTTGAGAGAGGCCAGTAAGTGACGCAGGAGATAAGATACTTGAATAAGTAGTAGAAAAGGAATAGAGACGAGAGAGTGAGAGAAAGCATAAGGTGGCGAGACACCTTTCGTACGGATCATAAGCGAAAGTAGAGAAAGGGCTGACAATGAGAAGAATGAGCCAAAATGATTCAGCAGTGATCTGTTTACACAAGCTTCCTTAAGAAGGGGTGCCAGTGTCAGTGGTGGGGTGCTAGTGTCAGTGGTGGGGTGCCAGTGTCGGTGGTGGGGTGCCAGGGTCAGTGGTGCCAGTGTCAGTGGTGGGGTGCCAGTGTCAGTGGTGGGGTGCTAGTGTCAGTGGTGGGGTGCCAGTGTCGGTGGTGGGGTGCCAGTGTCGGTGGTGGGGTGCCAGTGTCGGTGGTGGGGTGCTAGTGTCAGTGGTGGGGTGCTAGTGTCAGTGGTGGGGTGCCAGTGTCGGTGGTGGGGTGCCAGTGTCGGTGGTGGGGTGCTAGTGTCAGTGGTGCCAGTGTCAGTGGTGGGGTGCCAGTGTCAGTGGTGGGGTGCTAGTGTCAGTGGTGGGGTGCCAGGGTCAGTGGTGCCAGTGTCAGTGGTGGGGTGCCAGTGTCGGTGGTGCCAGTGTCAGTGGTGGGGTGCCAGTGTCAGTGGTGGGGTGCTAGTGTCAGTGGTGGGGTGCCAGTGTCAGTGGTGGGGTGCTAATGTCAGTGGTGGGGTGCCAGTGTCGGTGGTGGGGTGCCAGTGTCGGTGGTGGGGTGCTAGTGTCAGTGGTGCCAGTGTCAGTGGTGGGGTGCCAGTGTCAGTGGTGTCAGTGTCAGTGGTGGGGTGCCACTGTCAGTGGTGGGGTGCCAGTGTCAGTGGTGGGGTGCTAGTGTCAGTGGTGGGGTGCCAGTGTCAGTGGTGAGGTGCTAGTGTCAGTGGTGGGGTGCCAGTGTCAGTGGTGGGGTGCTAGTGTCAGTGGTGGGGTGCCAGTGTCAGTGGTGGGGTGCTAGTGTCAGTGGTGGGGTGCCAGTGTCAGTGCTTAACATTAGGCTTAGTGATCATGAAACTCCCAGTGCACCAATGTTCATGTGCTGATGTTTCCAGAAACAGTTTGGACCTCTAAATGATGCAACTTTTAGGTGGTTGTCTGGGAGAATGTTTTCACATCCAGCAAGTTTACTTTTTTATTTTGCTAATTTAGAAAGAAATGTTGTAAAGACAATGATAAAAATAAACTTACATATTTTGTTTCTCGTCCTAAAGGTCTTGGCGATGATGATGATGATGATGATGATGATAACTTCTATGGCCATGCAAATAGAGAAAAAGGAAAATTGTAACATATTTCCTAATCTAAACAGATACTGGCCACCAGCACTGGCCTGAGGCTGACATGCTTTTAATATGCAACAATTAGCAATAGTTTTTATGATTTTGATTATTTATTCTGTTTTGGACTAGACTTTTACCAGTGTACAGTATCACAATTTTTGCTAACACATGTTTAAATCCATACCTTGGGTGTCCCTGATGCAGAAGATATCACCGTAAGCTTCTCAGCAGGGCTTGAGTGAGTCTGGAATAAATATATGAGAAAGTGTTGGATATGTTGCAGTATAACATCAATACGCTGTGGTTTTAATCCCAGAACATGGAGGTTGGACACTTACTGTTTGGTTTGTGTCCTCCAGTACTTCATCAATAACTGCGTACAGTTCTGCAGATTGCTGACGCAGCTGGGCAGGGGTGCACATCTACAGAACAAATACAGCTCAACACCTTGCACTGGACTGACAAGAATTTATGCAGTGTGGGCCTACAATACCTGTGAATGAGGGTCTTCCCATGCAAAACTATCACTGGGGTCCAGAGAAGCCTCATTCATCTCAACCTCATCATCAATTGCCTTTAATGAAATATAAACAGCATTAGGTTGGATTGCGGGTCCAAAATCACTCATTCTACGAATGGTGATCAGTAATGCTAGGGAAATGAGAGCATGCTAATAGAAGTCCAAGAGCCTGCATTGATTTTAGAGGATGTTAGCATTTTGTGGGAGTAGTCCAATAATGTTCTGACACATTTTTACTCTTTATTTGGTTCATGTGTTGGTTTGGTTCACACTGCAGTCGGAGCCTACAATACCAGCATCACTGCTCCGACACGGAATGAAAGCCTGGCATTCATCAACAGACATTTACAGTGACAATATCAAAACCCAGAACTTTCAATTCTACCTTTTACCTAGTCTGATTGTGTGAATTATGTGTGACTTGTGTATTTGTGTGTTAACGGGCCGCCCAATGGAGGATGGGTTCCCTTTTGAGTCTTGGTTCTCCCGAGGTTTCTTCCTATTCCTCACCATCATAGGGAGTTTTTCCTCGCCACTGTCGCCTTGGCTTGCTCATTAGGGTTCTGGACCCATAGTATTGTTAACCTTGTAAACCCTGTAAAGCTGCTTTGCGACAACTTGAGTTGTTAAAAGCGCTATACAAATAAACTTTGATTGATTGATTGATTGATTGTGTTAAAGGTTATGGTAAGGGATGTTGGTTAGAGCTTGTAGATTTTCATATGCCTTATATATTTATATGAAACCCTACCAAACTCGGTTGCTGTAATGCATTTTATGTGAGATACGGTTACCCCATTTATACTAAAATGTTCACCTAAATGCAAAAAGCCATTTCAGTAAATCCAAAACTCTTTCACAGTTACATCACACATTGTATCAGAGATCACACAGACTTGTGAATATGGTGTAAGATGAATTAATTAGTTCAGTGTGGAAGTTTTTAAGGCACTTTCCGAGGCATTTTATATTCTTTTTTCAAAGTTTTGGGTGAATGATGTGGTTGATTCAGGACAACTATTTAAAAGTTTAAATTACTGTTCACCCGACTAGAACTAGAGCACCTGAGCTTGTTCCAAAATTAATTTGAAATCTCTCTTTTTTATGTTCAGGGTGAACAGGACTGGCCCACATTCCTTACCATGAGGTGAAAGCAAAGAGTAGAGATTTTATATTTAAAGACCTGCAGTGTTGCAACTATTATGGCTGATGGTCCATTCCATATATACAGTCTAGCTTAAACTCCTTCACATGCTCAAAATTCATTCAGATATTTAAATCATATCTGACAATAAAGCAGAAACAGACTTCTTAAACCTGCAATATCGAGAGAATGATGCAATGAATACAAGGATATCAATAGCAAACAAATGTAGTGATTAAAGCTTGTTAATTTGAAATATTGGGAATTTTACGTATTTTTTTGCATCTTGTATTTTATCACTAAATAATGTGAAGGGTAGACATGTACTGTGTTGGTCCCTGTACTTGCTGCTCTTATATTTGCAAATTTAACCTCCAGTGTGTGATCTAATATACCTGCAGAAGGTCAATTTCATCACCTACCTACGCTATGTGCAATTCAGGATGTGAAATGTGCAAGAACTTCCCTTAATTCCTCACAGCAATTACCTAGCAGCTCAGGGAATCCCAAGGCACTCACAATTATCTTAATGCTTTCATTCTAATAAATCATCTATCAGTCTGTACGCATCACTATGCATCTCCCTGGTATAATTGGTTTTACACACAGGATAGGGAAATAGCATATGGTTGTAACTACATGGTAAAAATAGATTGAAACACATCAGTTGTCAATAATTTAACAGTACTGACACAAGTTCTAAAATTTGATCTTTCATCATATCTGTTTGGACTGCTGTTTTTGTAGTATTACATGTTACCTCTAAACTGATTTTATAATGGAAGTTGCCAAATAGTTGCCAAACACCAATGGTTGTAATATCTAAATAACCAATAAATTATATTCTGCAAATGATTAGCCTATAATGTACAGTGGAAAAATACATCTAACAGATATATAAAAAGACAGCAAGGTTGCTTTTAGAAGATCTAATATACTGCTGATGTAATTTCCTCTAATTATTGTGCTGTTACGTCAATATAATGATTCCTTCTGGGATTTTGCAGTCATTTGGAACTGCTGCTCATATTTTACTGCTTGCTTGAATGTTGTGTATAGTGTTGCTTTTAGTTAAGTAAGTAAATTTGTCAATAAAAGGTAATTATTGCTTTCAAACTCAATCAAATTCATCGGATTTCATCAGAGACAAAATTTATCTAAGGATAAAAAATAATGAGAATGTCTATAGTGACTTAATTGTCAGTAAGAGTCATAATGTGACAGTAATAATGAGTATATGTCAGTTAAAATAACTCACCTGCTGTTCCAGAAGAACTGTATTGGTGGGAATAGCAGCAAGGGCTTTGTAGGTTGACTTGATCTTGTAGGGCTAATGGAAGTGGTTGAAAATATGGAGATTTATTAAATGTGTATATAAATAAGTGAATTGGGAATTTCAAACTTCAAACTGCAACCACGTGCGTGATGTCCTACCTCATGTCAAGCCAAAGAACACATGCAGACCTGCACACCAAACCTGCCCTTTGCAAAAAGATATATAATCCCACCCGCCTGCTAGAAAACTGGTGAAGGTACTTCTGCTCTCTGGGTTGTTAAATCAGGCAAGATTCATGCAACAGAGCTGCTTGGGAGCATCGGCAGTACCTTTCGGTTTTTGCTGCCTCTGTCTGTGTAGTCCGGGGTGCTGCCCCGCAGGGATGGAGAAGGTGAAGAACAGAGGGAGTAAGATGGAGAAGGGGAGAGTTGACGACTGGGGACCACTGGAGAGGGAGACAGGGTGCAGCAGTCTGAAGAAGGGGAGCGAGAGCTCGGCCTGGGCAGGAAGCTGACCGGAGAGACAGCAGAAGTGCAGGCCAGGCGGGTAAGGCCAGTGGCCCTGGGAGAAGCGGAAAGTCCCAAAGCCGGAGATACCAAGCAAACCCGTTCTAAGTCTGGGGACTCTTTCTTGAAATTTGGCAATTTGGAAAGTGAGCTGTTATCCACATGTTTCGTAACTGCTGAAGCAGCGGTGGCTTGAAGTAGACATGGTGTCAGGTCAAGGGTGGGGGAGGGCTCATGAAGCATCTGTCCATGTTTCAAAGTCGAGGATGGTGCATGACGAGGAATGGTGTTGTTCATATAAGGAGTGGAGCCATTTGATGTGGGTCCATGGCCTGGACTTGATGAAAAAGAATCTTGCAACTCTTTTGAGTTGTCTAAACCTAGGAGTACAGACTGGTCACATGATGCTGGAGTGGATGTCTCATTCTCAGAGCTGCAGCAGGATGAATGGCTTGATTTGGATGACAGGATCTTCGCTGTGGAGAAAGACTGGGGTGTGCAGGGCACACAAGCATCTCTTGGCAGACAGGGAGAAGAACTTGGCAGAATCAAGGAGCTGGCACCCTCTGGCGATGAAATGACCCTACAACTAATTGCAGGACAGTCAATAGTGCTAGATTCAGATGAATCTAGTGCTCCCACTGGCTTTGTGGAGATGCCAATATTGTTATGTTTCTTGGTTGACACGGATACAGTATCAGAGATAAAGTTTGTGCTGTGACTGGACTCAGTACAACCCATGTTGTTAAAAGCACAGGGCTTTGCCAGGGATCCTTCCATGGGTGCAACAGTAGAGGCTGCTGTGCATGCCGCACAGGACAGCATGCTGGCTGGACTAATGGGCCAGCAGGGAGAGTAGGGTCTCTGTGAGGCAGCAGACAGGACCGGCAGACGTCCCTTCCTTAAGATGGCCGTCAGCAACGACAACTGAGTGGGTGGCGGCCTATGGCGGGCACGTGTTGACAAGGGGCACGGCAGCGGGGCCTGGCCGTCGCAACAGATCGTCCGGCTGGAAGAGTGCGGCATCTGTGCCAGGCTGGAGCCCGAGGCCAGAGTGTGGCGCTTGATTCTCACCACGGAAGGGGTGAAAGATCCTGACCTAACAGAGGAGCATGGGGAGCTAAAGGGAACAGGGGAACTGGTGGGAGACAGTGTTCGGAGGGCAGACCAGCCCCTCTCCCGCTCCCAGCCCTCAGAGAGGAGGGACTCCTTGGAAGAGGTGGGTGATGTGAAAAGGTCCATTGAGCTGGCTGGGCTCAGGACTCCCTCTTCTCTCTGAGACATGCTGTTTAAAAACAGCCCTGAGTTGACTTCAGCACCAGAAAAGGTGTTGTGACACCCGAGCTGAGAGATGCCTTGGTGTTTATTATGAGTTGTCTCTGTGGTGACAGAGCTGGGCTTGGGGCTTGTACAACCTATTTCAGCCTGATCCATGGGTAGGGATGGGGATGGGCTAAGAACTGACGTATCAGTGGGTTTGAGCTGAGAAGAAAAGACGGTGAGAAAATGATATTATTATATCATTATGTTAGAATAATATTACAGTAAAAAGCCTTTTAATGACCATGTGATATTAAAAAATAAATGACATTAAACGAATCCATAAAGGGTTTCCTTAAAATCAATTTCCTCTTCCATAATTTAATTCACTACTGCAATTATTGCCAAAGGAATTCATCTGTCTTCCTCATCATCTATACCTTCTACATTATCATAATAACACATAAATTATAAGCAACAAAGTGAACAAATCTCTGCAAAATAAAAAAAATATCTATTCATACTGTGGTGTTTTACTCTGTTGGAAGCTTTTGAAGTGCTCCTGCCACACAGAATTCACGCTTACCTGAATTTGAAAGTGCTCGCTCATCATTTCAGGTCCTACATCTTCGGAGTCTCTCACATACACAACCTTGGCCTTGTAAACATCTTCGTCCATCATGCTCATCTCAGATCCCTCAGGATCTCCAAATGCCTGTCATGGGGACAGGAAATGTTTCCAAGCAACCGCTAAACTGAAACTTCAGCCATTTCAACGCAGCCTACAGTCATGTGCGGCTATTTCCAGCACTTTGGCCATGCAAAGCGAAAAGTGCATGCGTGTGTGTGTTCGTGCGTATGGGAGGGTGGGCGTGGGTGTGTGTGTTGGTATGTGTGTCTCTCCTTCCCACATACCCATTCTTTTAGCAGGAGACATGACTCTTTGGTATTGCTCACATGTGAGTGCACATGTCCCAACCCGGGTTGCGTAACACTTTGAAAAGCTTGAACAGATGCTTTCTGAATGTGAGCAGTGCATGCGCAGCACAGAGCACAACAAACAGCACTTGTGAAAAGCACTACATAGTAATGTTTATTTCACATACCTAATACTCAGCATGTTGTCTTACCGTTTCTGTACTTGAGCCCTTCTCTCTTTCGGTTACAACTCTGCCTTCTGTGGGCAGCTTTTTCCGAACTGGCAGGAAGGTGAATGACTTTAACTTGGTGGCAAAAACAGTGGAGACCTACATGAAAGAAGAGCGGGAACAGCATGACCACCTTTCTGGTGCATTCGCAATGAATGAATACGGGACATGAAGCATGACCGGCTCCTCTCGACCGCGTTTCACCTCTCCCAACAGCAGACACGGAGGCACAACAACAGGTCAATGCATATGCAGAGGAAATACATAGAGTATCCTAAGAGAACCCACGCATAAACCAAGGACACTATACACATTCCTGCTTCGAAAATGCGAGAGACACATTTCTCTTTGAACATGCCAATTCTAACAGAAAAGATTGATTAACCTCCACTTATGTTTGAGCTAATCAAGGTACTGTGATTACGGCTGATGCCACAGCCACACTTTTATGATACCACATCATGATTTCAGTTTTAAAAAGGTGTTCAGCTCAGCTCAATAATTATTAGGGGATAGTGAAGAAGATATTCACAAAATATGATTCAAAATGAATATCCCTGGTGAAGTGATTGAGTATGAAAAGTAGGCTTGCTATAGTCATAGATGCATTTGTCTTAAACTAACATAAATGGAAAAGGTGTGCAACGGGATTAAATGCACTGATCACATCTACCAAGTCTCCAAAAATAACATTAATTTCTTTCAACAATTAAGTAATTACAAAGTACAGAAGTTACGGTTGTGTGAACTTAGAGGTGCGGTCTCTCACACTAGCACATTATAGTGCTCCCTTTGAAAGTCTTGAGTCCGAGTGGTAGTTCTCTAACGCTGACAAATGGTTCAGTAGTGTTGGTTCAGTTGTGTTGTATATGTGATGTTCCGAGAACCTTGTTTTGAAACCACACCAGTCTACATTACTGATATGTTTCAATGCCACCATTTTGCAGTCTTCACATGTACATCACTGACCTCACCAATACATCAGCTCAAGTTAACATGTGACCCCTAGACAACTAACAACATGCTCTGTTTAAAACTCACACCTCAAGTTCTCTGGCAATAATCTTTGTACTGTAGCAATTTGTGAACCACAGGACATCCTTCAGTCCCTCATGAACTCATCCCCCTACTTATCAGAGGAGCTTTCACAGCAAGGTGAGGGAATAGTTCAGTTTGCTGTAACTGTTTCCTACAGCTTGAATACACTAGTTGTTTTCATCACCTCAGTAGTTGTTTCATTTTGCTTTTAGAGTCATTTCTAGAGACAGCCATGGTTCTGTTGCCACTGTTCTGTTGCCATGGTTCTGTTGTTGTTATGCATTGTTCGGTTCTATTGAGAATATGTGGCAGCATGTCACCCTAACCCTATGAAAAAATGGGATTTATAAGCACTGAGTACTGTCAGCTTTGATCATGGTTTCACAATTTAGTCGAAAGAAGCTTCATATATGATAGATATTGCTCTACAACAAATATAGTCAGAATATTTTTTAAATGTGGACCTTAAGCAGCAGAAATCAAAATATGTATGATGAATACTATGTCACAGTCAAACTGTTTCCTCAGATGTGAATTAACCAGTTACATGTACTCACTCATATATAAAACTGATAGATACTTTATTGATCCCAGAGGGAAATTCCTGAATTGTTACAGATTTGTACACTTATCATAAAGATTTAGTAAATCTTGTCAAAATGTTTTTAACGATACTCAACCATTTCTGTAGAACAGCAAACTACTACTTTTTACTAATTTACATTTTAATTACTAGCATTTAGTAACTAATTATTTGTGTGTTTTTCACCATTTCATCATTCTGTTGGTGACAGCACCTCTGTAACTTTACTGTCATGTCAGACTCAGTGTTTACACAATTAGGACTCAAGATGTCTGCCCTCACAATCTCTCTCTCCCTTGTTTTAATTGCTCAACTATGTATGGCTGTTCCCGCCGTTTGGCAGATTGGAACACTTGTCCTTGTATTTGACAAATCTGGGTATCTGGAGCACCATTTTACAAACATCCACATTGCCTCTCATTAGGACTGTGTAAATGGTCATGCACAATCCACATATTATAGCATATAATAGAGCATTGCACATCACTGTGAGACTGACAAGTTGCTGCGATATTCTCTTCAGTGGTTATTTATATCTGTAAAAAATATTTTCCATTTGTATTTTCCATCAATCTATGACTTGTTTGTATTAAAGTTCTAAACTAAATGTATGCCATGAGACACTCCCATAAAGAACTCATACCTCAGCCCTCCATTTTATTTTAGGCCACAAGTATTATGTAAAGAGAAATATAGTACTCTTAAGTCTTGTACCTATACCAATGAATGTTGTGATTGTCAGACTGTCTTTGTGTCTAGTGAAGTCCCAGGACTTTTACATTAGAATGACTTTAGGCTGCTTCATTCACCTCTGCTTATATGGCACAGATTTTGCAGTGGTTGAGAAACGATGAAAATCTTGAATGCTCTTTCCAAAAGAGAAAGGTTTCATTTTGAGTAAACAGATATAAAGTGTTACTTAAACGCACATTCAAAAGTTCTAACTGTTGTGTGCATAGTTCATCAATCACTTTAAGAGACCTAAAAGTACCTCAGCATATTTTTGTGATCATGAAATGGAGGTGGTGATGGCCTTGTTCTTTGCTTTCAGTGTCAGATATCAACGAAATGACACCATTCAAAAAGACGTTTCAAATGTGGCAAATGTAGAGAGAGAAAGAAATCATTTGTGGTTTGAAAGAAGGTATGAATTTGTATTGGACGTAAAAAGAGCACATGAAGATGCTAACCTTGACCTTTAAGTTGACATTTGTTCGGATTTCCTCAGAAAAAAGTTTTTTACTTTTATGAAATGTTCTGTCAGTCAGGACAGAATTTCAGGGTTTTAGAAAACAGTGATAAATCCATCAGATGAACAAGGTCCTGTGCTGTTGATATTAAAGTCACTTTTTCATTATAGAATAATAAAATAGCCAAAAGTGATTTATTGAGTTCTGAATTCAAGGCATAAACATGGCTATGAAATAACAGCTTAAAATATTCTGTCTATGAAAAAGATGCAGTTTTCTAAAATGCTATATAGATAACATCCAGTTTCTTACAAGTGGGTCTGTCTGAGACATCACAGTCATTCAGAGCAGGCAATTATTGTGTCAGATATGTGGCTATGAATATGAAGAACTCTTTTTCTTTAGCTTAATGGGTCCTGGGCAGCTAGTATGACGAACCCATTATGGAGTATCCATCAAGCTTGTGCCTATTCCTCATGCATCATTGTCAAATACTATAATAAATAACAGGAAACAGTACAAATTGGAACCATTATTATTATTATTATTTTACGTCTCTCTTGAAGATGTTGTTTGTACGTTCGGAATATAACATGACACCTAATAACTTTATACTAGTGCTAGTGTGCTTTCTGTGAGCAAACTTTTGGTAGCCTTACCTCCATTTAACCTACAACCCATTGAAAATCTGTTACGACTTCTGACCATACTCTTCAGGGTCACTTCCATTATTCATGTTATTGACTCCACTGTTTACAGTGTAACCACAGAGACAGGGTAAGCCACTAACAAACACAAGTCAGGAAAGGTTACAAAAGTCATTTGCTGCTTGCCAACATATCTCTCTCTCTCTCTCTCTCTCTCTCTCTCTCTCTCTCTCTCTCTCTGTCTCTCTCTCTTTCTCTCTCTCTCTCTCAGATTTAATAACTGTAATTATAGATGGGGTCATACTGTTCCTGTAGCTTACATAGCAAGCAGAAGAACTGGCTAAAGGCTTGTTTTTCTTGGTCTGGTCTGCTGCATGTGTGCTGTCTGCTGGTCTTTTTCTCTAGAACCCCACATCTTGCCTCAGATGAATCAAAGAACCTTTCACTGTAACAGTAATGACATTTTTGGCAGCTTGATGTTGCATAGCCCACAACACAACTTGTATTGCCATTTGAAAAATGTTGGAAAAAATTGTCTCTTTAATTTCTCCAGAGTCACTTCCAGTCTTGAAAGGTGGAGAAGATACAGAAGCACCATAAGTGTAATACCGTGAGATTCAGTTTTATCCTGAAAACCCAGCGGAGGCGACTAATTAACCCACTATGTGTGTGCGTATCTGGGCACACATGTCTGTGTGCGTACATGTAGGGAAGATGGTGAAAACCAATGGCCATTTTGCACTGACCTGTGCAGGCTCCCACCACACAGGTCTCTCAGCCCTGTTATTCCTGCACTCTCCAACAATACTCGTTAACATGCAGCAGACACCAAGCTCTGAAGGCAGCGGGGTGTTATTCTCTTCAGCTATGCCTCCAGTACTAAGCCTTTTCAATAATAATGGCACGCACAAGCAAAACACAACAAGATAAACAGTAATCAAGTTCTGGAGAAAAACTGAGCTACTCTTATCGCCCAAATGCAGAGGGAGAATTTAGAAGCCAGCATGTCTTTACATAGTCAACAAGGTGATCATTTGCATGTTGCTACTAGTGATAGAATGGCCTAATGATAAGGTCAGCACAACATTAATTAACAATTACAAAGCTCCTCACAGATGAGTTCATGATTATTCAAGACAGTATCTTCAGCTGCAGTCACAGTATGTCGTACTGCTTGACCTCATCAATTAGGCACGCATGTGCACACTTCACTAAGAATATAAGTAAGCTTTTCTCTCTCTTTTTTTTTCAAAATAAAACTGAATCATTTTCATTTTAACAAAACCATTCATTTTCAGTAGTTCAGCGGGTCAAAGCCCAGCAGCAGCTGAAGTGTCTTAGAAAGCTTCAAACAGTTCAAAACACTTTTGTGTCATTGGTGAATCCTAATAATGTCAAGTCTATAGTCTTGGTGATTGTTTCTTCATGTGTAATATTTTGATATTCATTTAGTGGCTGCAGGTTCATCTCCATTTATGTATTCTAAGGACCAATTGCAGCTCTTTTATTGGTCTTCATCATCATCAAAATTAAAATTTGACATTTGACAAGTTTGACATTTTCATTGGGGCATAACCCTGAGTGTACCGTCTTTAGTCAGATGAATAAAGATATTGGCAACATTTCTTCCCAAATGTATTAGCCAATCATTATTCGATCAATCAATCAATCAATCAATCAATCAATCAATCAATTACATTTTATTTATATAGCGCTTTTTACAACAGTTGTTGTCACAAAGCAGCTTTACAAGTGTCCGAGTCCTAGCCCCCAATGAGCAAGCCATTATTCTTCTCTGTATATTTCAATTTAAACATATATTCAGCCTGTCTAACGGGTAATTCCAAGAGCCCTCCTTTATAAGTTGCCCAAAACACCTCAGTGTATTCCTGCTTTAATACCTTAGATTTGACTAAGTGTAAGATTTGATTAACAAAGACTGATGAGTTGAGTCAAGTGGGATATTTACTCATAATCATTAGATGTCAAAGACATCAATATGTCAGCATGAGTACACATATGTTCAAGATCACAGGCCTAATTTTTCACAATATTTTACAGTGTGTACCAGTAATGCATGTAATCTAGATCCTTGTACTATTTCCTCTTTAGCCAGGTAAACCATACAGCCACTCATGTACTGAATTATTTTTAGATAGATATCACCAACTGCAGAAAACATTCTAACTTCAGATGCAACCAACAAGCTCAGTAATCCTTATTCCTTGTATTTTAGTGGTTAGGACAATCTCCCCAATCTCCCTTTTTGGCTGAAAGCCAAAAGATAAACACAGAATAAAATGCAGGAAGCCTGTTCATACAAATTCAGTTATTTGTTAATATGTTCATAAGTAAGAGGAAAAGAAAGAGACAAGCTAAAACCCTGATTTATGGCTTAATTGTCTATGATTTTTTAACTAGATAATGCTTGTCAATGAGTTTTGTAATTTTATGTATTATATGTAGTAGTGGGCCGTTAACGGCGTTAACGGCGTTCGTTAATTTGATACTCTTATCGGGCGATATAAAAATTATCGCCGTTAATCTATTGTTAAAGTTGGGTTGGGAACTGGGTTAAAATGGGTAAGCAAAATATGATGATTTTCAACTTGATAGTTTAGCTCGGCTGTATTCCTAACCAAATTGCACAGTAGGGACGAGAACGAGTTTTCAAACCTGTGAATTACAAATCGTTCGTGTGTTTACATGGATGCAGCCACGAAGTCGCCAGGTTTGCTTCATGGAAAATTCATTTTTAGGAACGTAAAGTGTCGTTTTCTGCAGTCGTTTTCTGCATGGTCCTAGCACTAGATTCGTCGCTATTTAAATATTTCTTTTTAACCGTTAAAACTGCAGAGGACCAAAACCGGCTTTTGAAAAAGTCCCCCCCAAATTACGTCCATGAGGTTAAATGTACTAAATGTTGGCTTACATTTCATATATCATGTTTAGCTGAATAAACATGTTATCAACCCCTTTTAATATACAGTATGTAGGCTTACAAATTCATGTTTAACTGAATAAACCTTTTAACACGAGTAGCCTACATTTTATTGAGCATGTTTTTTTTTTCTTCAAGTATCAAAGTAGAACAGCTTCCTCAAGCAGTCATTGATGCATTTTGGAAACAGGAGATGAGCCCCTGGTCTAATGCACCCTCTGTATTAAGAAACCCTATCTCAAAAACTGACTTTTAGTCATTACTTGGGTAGCACGCATATGCGCCATTTTAATATAGATTAATCTAGATTAATTTCAAGATTTCAGTGAGATTAATCTAGATTAAAAAAATTAATCTATGCCCACCCCTAATTATATGAGAAAGTATTTATGACATAACTGAATCTTATTCATGGTCTTCCACTGTGACCACCCTATGAAAGCATTAAAGCTAGCAGTGGTTGGTCATTCTGATACCTTTCATTACATAATTCCATAATATTATTATATACATTATATACTCCTAACATTATATAATCCTAAACTACCCCTTAAAGTAGACATATTAAGAACAAATATACTTTTTCAGTGCTTGTGCACATATATTTGTGTAACCCAAGCTACCTGTGTGTATGTTGACTGTTTATCCAACCTGTAGAATGGCATTAGCAAAAGAATGTTCAGTACCAACTGAATGAGACTAAACTTCAGATAATAAAATTATCAAGCTTCTTATGTGTTTCTTTGGCCATTTAGCATTGGATATTGATAACAGTTCAATAAGTCTCAGATTACCCTGATATAGTTAATCTTCAAGAATGTTATTGGTATTTTTTTGAAAGAGGGTCCACAATAGTGTTAACATTATTTGTTTGTTATCTAGCTAGCCAATTGAATATCACAAAGAAAAATGTATATTGAAGGGTATATAAAATGAAGTGTGTGTTAAAGTTGTGTTCCCCTCTGGTAATCAAGGAATGGTGACAATAGCATGTTGTGCTAGAAGAAAACGTGCTTTACGTCCATCTGCAATTTGCAGTGTGTTTCACTGATAGACTGAGAAGAGACCAGATATCAGAGCAACCTCATGATTTCACATTCAATCTAACTATCGCCTTTGTGAGTGTGACTGCTTTTCCAACCCTGGGTAAGTACAATATACAGGTTCTCTTTGAACTGAGCATTGAGCATGTGGTTAGACCTGTGTGGTAACTGATTGATTGGTGAGGGAAAAGCAATACATGATTATCTGCAGTACATTTTGATGTTGCACAGCTGAAGTCTGTAGTCTCAAATAACAAATGTTTTTGACACCTTGAGAGTCTTTTTTTATTCTTTATAGCATTTACAGAGAAGGCATCTGTCATTGCAACCTGTCAGCCTGGATAATTAACAGCTTTTTGTCATGAATGATGAGTAGATTTTGCTCTCTGGGTTTTTTTTTTTGCTCTATTTCCTTGGAAGGCCTGCTTGGCCTATGTTCTATTTACATCTGTACTATTTACATGCCTTCCTTTGAATTCACTTTTGAGCCATCATACCTTTAACTTTCTTTTAGGACTTCCTCTCAGTGTCACTTTCTAACTTCATGACAACTCTCACAAGTTCTCCCTTTCAGATCAAAGCAAGGAACTTGTCAAGACCAGTATTTCCAGCATGTTAAGCTTCCAACAAAATGTCATTACCGGTTTAAAGATAAACACGTAGGTGTGTACTATGTTCAGTCATTTCAAACTTCAATCCTCCCCTAACCGTTGATAAAGAAGCCTTGCCAAGGCCTTTCCCACAAAGCCATGTGGTTTCTGCTATAACTCAGCACCTCAAAGCTGGGAACTACCACAAGGATATATTTTTATTATGTATATAAATACCTATAAACATCCTGTCTTTACTCTTGTCCTGTGACATTTAACCCTCTAATGTTCTCCATCTCAGGGAGTAGGAGAAAATCAGAACTGATCAAAATAGAAATAAACACTTTCCACTGCATCCAATTTTAAAGCAGTACTCACTCTTATTGTATCACTGTGCACCCACCACAAACCCTCTAAGGGTTGACTCATCTTTAACCATGTGTATGCCACACCATGATCAGATCACAGATCAGAAATTGTAGGTTTACAGTGAATGGCAGTAATGCTGTGCTCAGTCAGGTTTTATCCTTGGGAGGAATCACACATGAAAGGAGACAGTGCAGACTCCAGAATACCTGTTTAGATTCAGGGTGTTTTGTCAAATTAAAAATAACCTACTGTAGGATCACATGAGAGGGATGGAATAAATTTGTGTTAATATTAATTTATTAAGTACCTAATGTGCGTTCAAGCAAGATTTTTTTTTATCTGGCTAATTCCGCACTGTGGCAACAAAGTAGCGGGACTTACAGACACTAATTTTGTCCAAGTGATGTAATGCGACCTATATGTAATCAACACAACATGTATTTTCAACATAAAACTATGCAATTCAGTTTAGCTTCATATGATTTTCATTTCAATTGAAGAGAAGTTTAAATCAGTCCTCTGAACTCACTCAGCCCATCATCCATCTGTAAGGTCGCATTGTCCTCATACACACAACACTAGTCAACATTTGACTTGAGAATTCTAAGAGTACTTTTCTACCCTCAAGGTCACTGTCAGCAATAGCACCCACTGCATTCACCTGGAATCCATTAGTGTGACAGCTTTAAGAGTGAATCCATTAGTGTGACAGCTTTAAGAGTGAATCCTCCTCCTTCAGTTGTCCCACTCCAGCTTCCCAAAAAACATGTCACTGCTCTCAATGACCACTCACCTTTCCGAAGGCCCCACACGGCTGTTCCGAGGCCATGCTTGCATTCGTGCCGAGAGCCGGTGCTGACCTCCGAGTCTACATTCCGCTGCTCTCTGCTTCCCAGCCCTTCAGACAAACTGGAGCCCACAGCAGCAGAGATAACTACTCTGAGCTGCAGGCTTCCATTTATAGGTTCACAAAAGCCACAAATAGCTTGCAGACAGCCCTCCGCGCCCCCATGACAACAATGATTGCTAGATCACCAGTGACTGAGCCATCCTCTTCTCTGTGGGAGAGCAGACAGTTTTATGCTTGAAAATAATACATTTTCACACAATAGTGACAAACTGCAGTGGAGGAGATATTGCTGCTACTCAACATCAGTTTGGGGGGCCATATTGCAGCTGTAATAAAGTGTGAAACAAACCAAGAAATTTGTAACGTGCTTTTAAAATGTGATGAGTTTTAGCATAAACAAGAAAGCATCAGCGCAAAGGTCAAGTGCAAAATCACGTATCCTCACATATGTCATCTAATAATTTTAACTGCCTACTTAATGTACATAAGACCTACCTATTAGTACATGTACTGAGCCTTGCTCTGGAAAGAATGTGTGCTATAACTTATATGTCATCTTATAATTATCTTTGTGATTATCACCTAGGAAGACTTTGAAAGTGTTTAATATAATATCATCAAATAAAATGATACCCTAGAGCTACACTAACACCTCACCTTCATTGAGAACATTAAAGCTTATTAAGAATTTAGCTTAATGAGAAACTGAAGTGTGTTATGTTAGTCTTGTTTCACGTTTTCTTTTCAACACTTGCAAATGTTTTGTTGTCAGTTCCATTTCTGGATCAGTGACTTTCTGGATCAGTGATTCAGATCTATTCAGCATTGCATTTTTTATCAGTAACGCAGCAACAGTGATTTAAGCTGACTTCAGATCCAAATACCGAGACATTTATTGAATTTAATGAGATAAAAGACGTAATAAAACAAATCAGCTTCTCACATCAGTTTCATTTTTAATTGGCGTGGACATGATTAAGACAGGAGAAGCTAGAATGATAGAATGGAGACAGACCCTGGATCTAATCAGTAAACATAGGCAGCTTCCCTCTACTTCAGTTTATATGGAGCTCAACTCAAAATAATGAATCATCAAGTGTCCGCAAACAAATCGATTTACTATATCCCTCCCACAACAATCCCACCCCCTCCAAACTACCACCACTGAAGCCCTCGGACTCCTCCCCCACCCCCCACCACAGCTATTCCCCCTCACTCCGCGAGTGAAAGCGGACCACTGAAGCAAATTATAATCTCTCGGGCTGGCACGCGCCACATTCTGCATTCTCCTCGCAGCTGCCACTATCAGTCTCTCAGTGTGCCGCCGGCCGCCCACTCCAGACCGGAGCAACGCGTGAGTGTTTGTGTACGCATGGACACGTCATGTGGGGCTTTTCCCAGCACATCGCCCTGCAGCTCATTACAACATGATTCCATTACGCATAGCGTCTGTGAAGAACAACATGATGGGGAGTTTTACTTTTAACTTTCATAGACAGTATTTGTAGCATTCAGAAGGAGTAAAAGATTTGCATGTGATATGCAAGCCCACTGTAAGAGCAGAGCTTCTCACAGCACACAGATATAGGCTGCACAGAGCTCATCCTAACGTACAGTTGAACAGCAGCTGGGTATTTCAGTGAAGTGGGTGGTCCCTGGGCAACCCAATAGAAAATTTATATAATATATATTTTCTAAAAAATATATATTAAAATGTTGTGCCATAAATAACTAGCAAATACATTCAACAAATGGCAAATACAGTCTGCCCTGGTTGTAACAAAGCCATGAGATGGAAACCTGTGGCCAGAAGGTAGCAGGCCAAAATCTGTGGAAAGCGTGAAGTTCAGGTGTTTTTCAGCTTAACTAATGCAGCTAGACTTAGATATCTTCTAAACCAGTGGTGTGGATGTCCTGCAGCTTACTTCACTTACAATGTTACAGTTCCATTACAAACCAACATATACTAAAACACACACAGACTCTTTCAATTAAAGCTCTGTAGAAACTTTTACACATGGTCTGTTGTGCATTAATGGAAAAAGTGTTTTGTCCTTTGTTGTTGTTGTTGTTGTTCAGTGTTTTGTCCCATTGTAACTTCAAGGTATTTGTAGTTGTGGATGAAGTCAAGAAAATCGATAGAGATTTCTTTTGTCCTTGAAGTGTTAAATGAATAGAAAGCAAGTCAGGTCCATGTCACCCTTGGGGATGCTGTGAAGAGCTGCTACATCAAACCATCTGCTTGTGTTTTAGGGTAGGATCTAATAACCTTCAGGGAAAAATGGTTATGTTAGAAAGGAAAAGGATTAATGCATATTGTAATTTTTGACATTTAAAAATGTGCTTTTTCATGTTTTAAAGCAATGCTCTGTCATGTTTAAAGTTGACAAAGGTGTCATGAAGCTGATTGCAGATCAGATCTAAAAAATAATTATATGTCACGTCCAGCTTGTCCCGCCTCCCTAGTTTCCTTGGTTTCCCTTCTGTCTGCCACGCCCCGTCCTCAGTGTTCCCCCCTGTGTCTCCTGTACTTCCCTGGGTTTTGTGTATTTAGTTTCCCCCGCCCTGTCTACCCTCATCAGTCACTGTACGTGACTCTCCCCTTGCCTGCCTGCTCTTTCGTGTTCTCGGTCTGTAGATATTCCTGTTTAATGTTCCTAGTTTTTCTCTGTGCTTCTGTGCTTCTGTTAGTTATGTTTTCAATCTGTTGCCCTTCTGCTCTGCTCTGCGGTGTCTGTCTCGTTATATATTGTATTGTTTTAGTTTCCCTGTAGTTTTCGTTATTCTCTGGTAGTGTTTCACTTTAGTCTAGTTTGCTAGCCTTTGGTGTTTTTCCTCACAGTGTTCAGTTATAGTTTTTTTCTTGTTATATTTTGTTGTAGTCTGGTTCAGTATTTGTCCGCATCAGGTTTTGTTACTCTCTCTCTCTCTCTCTCTCTCTCTCTCTCTCTCTCTCTCTCTCTCTCTCTCTCTCTCTCTCCCCCTTTAGCCACCGCTCCCATCGTTGTTTATTGGTTCTCCCTTTCGCCTCTTAGTCATACGTTGCTTTATGATCCCGTACCCGTGTTCCCTATTTAGTTGTCTCGTATTCCTGTGTATCTATATTACCTTTTCCATATTCAGTGTAGCCCCTATCTGCATTCTGTGTTGTAGTGCAGTGTTTTTTTCATTTTAATAAATATTCATCAACTTGCGTTTGTCACTCCTGCCTTCGACAAGCGTTACATTTTACGAACTTTTGTTGTAATAAATAATATCTGGTGTATTTGTTTCTTTGTATTATTACCTGTTTCATTTTTGAATTTACAAATGCATTATTAAACTATGTTCGCTTATGTATGTGCCTTTCATCAGCTGATCTGTGTAGGACAATTAATGTCTTTTGAAACATTGATGCAGTGTACGACTTCAGGCATGATCAATGACAACCCTACATTTACACTTTCAACAGCACAATAAAAGATTAAAAAAAAAAAGATTCATTTCCACTTTCAATCAAAGTGCTTCTCAGTCTGTCCTGAGGATCTATTGTGTTTTTTTTATGTTTTTTGTGGTTTGCCAAGTCTTACACAACTGAACCACCGCATCTCCTAAAAACAATGATGCATGCATCATGAGCTGAGTCACGAGTGTGTCAGTAGGGTGTTGCCATGATCATGCAAACCCAAAGCCCAAACAGGTTGTGTCAGTGGATCTCTTACTTTCATCAAAGGTGCCCCAACTACACCTCGTGGTGTTTTGGGTCGGTTGTTTGCATGTTTGCATGTGTAAACTCATGTTATGCATGTGGTGTAAAGGCTTTTTCATAGTTAAATATTTGTTACTGTAACCTAAAAGCTGATCTCTGAGCCAGGACAAAAAGGTGTGTCAAAATGCCAAAATGTATCAAAAAGTGTCAAAAATGCCTTTAAAGAACTGTGAGGGTAGGAGGTATCATGACAGTTTTCCCCTTGCAGTTACACAGCTCTTCAATCAATCAATCAATCAATCAAATTTTATTTATATAGCGCTTTTTACAACAGTTGTTGTCACAAAGCAGCTTTACAAGTGCCGAGTCCTAGCCCCCAGTGAGCAAGCCAAAGGCGACAGTGGCAAGGAAAAACTCCCTAGTTTTTGCATGAGGAAGAAACCTTGAGAGGAACCAAGACTCAGGGGGGGAGCCCATCCTCCTCTGGCCGACACCGGTCACCATGACAACAACAACAATATAGACAGAATGTAGACAGAATGTAAAAGATGCAATAATGTCCATTTAGACCGAAAAAGATGTAATAATGTCCATCATGGTGTAGGCATCCGGTTAGGCAGGAGGTGGCCGGCCAGGATGGATCGCTTGTCTCTCCTCATCTCATTATACCTCAAGCAGGCGGGCAGCCATGTGGAGAAATGAAACAGGGAAAATTAGCTCTGTATGAGGACATATACAGGACAGGTAAAATTATAAACATTTCTGGAGTGTGGCAGCAACTCCGGCACTAAGTTAAATTATTACAGCCTAGCTAAAAAAAAAAAAAAAAAAAAAAAAACCCCATCTTCCATGGGTATTTTACCATTTGTTAGAAATCACAGACATAATGAGCAGGGATGGAATAAGATGTCCTGAGGAAAGTAGTGTTGACTTTGGGTGGGTGGGTGCATGGATGGATAGATATGGAAGCCTACAGCAAAGCATACAATAGAAAGTTTTGCTTGCAATTCAGGATGCAAGTCATTATAAAACAGCCTTGTACAGAACACAATGTACCTATTAAGGGATAACAGCTACAGGAAAATTATCAGACAAATTAAGGAAATTCTTTAACACAGTAATTAATAAATGCATATGGACAAAATAATGAAAAGGTCTGAATGGCCAGAACACCGTCTATCACAGCAGGTGCAGTAGGAGAGCACAGACAGCCCATACTGAAGAAGGTAACATTTAAGAGAAGTTGTGAAGCCAGTTTATGATTGGCAGATAAAATTAGACTTTCTATGAGACAGAATATAAAAAAGATCTGAAAATGCTAGCCAGTGCTCTGAGAACTGACAATGACTGGACAAGTTCAGAATTAATAACATTTTCAGTGATTGACACCTCATTGCATGTCAGACATTATGCAGCATGACCATAAAATACCCTTATTAATGTTAAAGATAGTAGCCCCAGTGTCAGACTCCACAGTGATTCTCTAATGAGTCTATGAAGAACCCTAGATCAAGTGAATAAATATGACAAAAGTTCATAGTTATAAATTGGAGTATTAAAGTAGCCAAAATGTAGAATTGAAGTAACTAGTGTCATGGATCTTTCCAACCCAGTATGCTCCCATCAATCCACTGTCCCTAAATTCTAAACACTGATTGTATCCTCTTGGCTATATAAAATAAATTATATAAATTCTGTCTCTTTATCATGAAGGTTGAACGTCCTGTTTCCTTCTGCTTCTGTGTTTGCTTTAGCTACACTTGTTTAATGCACACTAGCTTCCTGATTGATCCAAGTTGATGGCAACCAGCAACAGATTGGAGAAGGTCTCAAATGATGAAATTATCACACATGCAACTAAAAAAAACATGCCTTCACACTGTTTCCTTCACGATAAGCAGTAATTACATCTAAAACTCCTGTATCATTGAGAAATGAATTAGGCAAATGATACTCCCGTGAACCCTCATGTCAATGTCAATATGAAAATACACAATGGGTTTCTTCTTCTAATACAGGTTGAGAAGGCTGAAAAATATTAAAAGGGTAATGATTTACATCACTGAATAGGTGGGTAGTAACTATAGTAGTTATATTTACTCATATTTACTTATATACATTAGTAAAATTGCAATGTATTTTTTGAGCAATGTTCTTATGTGACGGGTAGGGTGAGCGAAAATAAATGGAAGCGATCACACCAAGTCTCCGCCCACCTGAGGGACAAACACAACACCACACCCACAGGACAAGCTGCTGCTGTAGACGGGGGCGACCAGTAGGGGGCTGCCGTACCGTGACAGATCCCCCCTCCAAGCCGCACTCCCCTCCACCGGCTGTGCGGCCTACAGCGGGCAGCCGGGGCCTCCCTTTACGAGGTGGACTCCTCCACCCAACCCAGGAGCGCCAGAGACCGAGGCCCAGAGCACCCTTATCAGGGCCCCCAAGGGCCTCCTGGTCACCCCGAGCAGGAGGGAGGATCTCCATCTTCAGCAGGAGCTCTTCAGACCGGAGCCCCATGGTCCCCAAACATCCGGCGGCCCCAGCCCTCTAGGGAGGGGCTCTTCATGACCGGGCTCCGGTCACCCCACAACACAAGGGGGCTCCTGCCAGCTGGAGAACCCCACAAGGTCCAGGAATGCCACAATCCACCGCCAGGGAGAAGCACCTGCACATAAAACACAAATGCACACACACACACCAACACAAAACACAAACGCACACTGCCCTGATCCCCCTTACAATGGGGGAGGGGTCTCCGTCTCAGCAGGGGACTCCCACCGGCTCAGAAGAACCCCCCACGTTCCTGGTCAGGGCCTCCCTCAGGAGCGACGCCCTATCACTGGTCCACCCCCAACACACACTCAAGGGGGAGGAGCATGTGTGGAATTACATACAACATTTCACAGGCACGTGAGGACAAAACACACACACGCAAAGACTAGACAAACAAAACGGCGTACAAACAACGAACGGACGAGACCCACACATGCGCGCTCGGTTCAGACACAACAGCGACGTGCCGCTCGTGTTCGCAGTCGCTCCCCACATGAAATACAAGACAAAACGGGGAGCGAGGCGACAGTGAGGAGCGGCATCCGCGCTTTACACAAAACATTAAACACTCAACACCACGAGCACACACACTGACCCAGACGCCCGTTCACATGTACACACTTTACACTCACACAACATGAAGAGTTTCCCGGGGAAGACGCCCTGGTCCTCGCCGTGCGTTAGTGTTGTGAGTGGCACGGCGAGGACCAGGGCATCTTCCCCGGGAAACTCTTCATGTTGTGTGAGTGTAAAGTAAACTCTTCAGACAAACAAACAACGGACATGAAGAGCTTTCCCAGGGCAGACTGCCCTGGTCCTCGCTGTGCCACACACACACACACACACACACAAAACATATAAGCACGGCGAAGCTCTTCACACAAAACACCACGCAGACAAACACTTACCACGAGACATGACCACGAACGAAGGAAAAAGTAAAGGAGACTGGCGGCTTCCGAAAGTGGCTGGTTATTCTGTGACGGGTAGTGTGAGCGAAAATAAATGGAAGCGATCACGCCAAGTCTCAGGGAAATAGGATGGTTTAATATGTAAAGTGCGCAAACCAAAACCCGTGAACTGACCCAAATTAAGGATATAATAACCAGCGGTCAACTGGTACAAAGACAAGACATATATAGACGAACAAACGACCCTCAGGTGAGACGGATCGCGGGCTCCGCCCACCTGAGGGACGCCACACCCACAGGACAAGCTGCTGCTATAGACGGGGCGACCAGTAGGGGGCCGCCGTACCATGACATCTTAAATATTTTACTTTTGAGCAAAAAATGTTTTGCTTATGTTTTTGAGATTTGTATGCCAGTTTTAATCATTTAAATTTAGTTTCTAATTGCTTTTTTCACTTTACTGTGTTGTATATAAACCTAAGTGATGTTTTTGTGTTATATAAACCACTATATATTCACCACATCACATCACATATCACTCCGACATGGAATGAAAACCTGGCGTTCATCATAAGACATTTACATTGACAATATCAACACCCAGAACTTTCATTCTAGTTACCTTATACTTAGCCTGATTGTGTAATTTGTTTGTAACTTGTTTATTCATCTGTATAATTTGCTTTTGTGTAATTTGTAATTTGTGTGTTAACCCAATGGAGGATGGGTTTCCTTTTGAGTCTTGGTCCTCTCGAGGTTTCTTCCTATTCCTCACCATCTAGGGAGTTTTTCCTCGCCACTGTCGCCTTTGGCTTGCTCATTAGGGATTTGGACCCATAGTATTGTTAACCTTGTAAATCCTGTAAAGCGCTTTGTGACAACATGTGTTGTGAAAAGTGCTATACAAATATATTTGATTTGATTTGATTTATATAAATAAAGTTGACTGAAATGTGACTATAAAGGATTCAGGATATCTGCAGCCAGAACCCAAGAGCACTTCTCAGCACTGGTTCTTACTGCTGTGATGGTTGTCGTCCTCTTGATGAAGCATCTGGCTTATATGAACATGTGTTTGTTCCCACACCCTGTCAGCAGGAACCAATTGTCCACTGCTGTTACCTCAATGGGAATAGCGCTCCAAAACTGAAAATAGCACTGAAAGGGACTGAAGCCCATGTATACATTCTGCAGCTATTTCCAAGCATACTCTGCTCATAGGAGCTTGGCCCAGTCAGCTATTCTGTTAGGGCTTTAGCTTCTGAGGAAACAGCCATGTACCTTGTTGGTTCATATCAGCCTCCCTATTCACCTGTGCTTGTTATCCAGAGGCAAAACATACTGTGACATCCAATTGGTCATGAGTGCTCTTTATATCCTGGAGATGTATTGAGGACCCCCCCCAGATCCAATAACACCAAAGATTATTAGAAAAAGCAAACAATCTACTGGCGTCAGTGTGATGATAAAACCCTCCGATGGATTTAGGTCTGTGTGTGTTGGATGCATCTACTGCTATGTGTGACCATCCAAGTCTTTAGGTGTTTTAGATGTGGCACATACAGAGCAAGACCTCAATATTTTATCTACATCCGTCTATAAAGAATTTGCTCTATAGAAGTTGTTGTGTCCTCCTCATGCCTGTCTGCCCTGTGGCCAATGATGTGTGAGCCCAGGTTTTAGGCTTTTATCTCACCTGACTACAGATGTGGCTTTTAGTACGATGGCACAGAAGCTCCTGTTCCAGAGCAACAGCAGTTTCCTGGTCGACCCACCTGGATAGACGCTCTTAATTCAGGGCTTATTCAGGAGTTTTATATTCCCCTCTTTACCAGGCATTGGTTTAGTTGAGCAGGGAACTATTAAGTGGGTGGACTGTTTGCAGTAACTGCATAAAGCTAGTTGGACTAGAAGGTGGCACATGAATGGTTGCGTGACTTGGCTCAACTGGTGAAGACTTTCTCCTGCATCTCATCCTGCAGAGTAATCAAAAACAGACCTAAAGAGCCCAACAAGTGTGCGCTCTCCCACACTGCCTGTGACCAATCCAGTGCTCTTTCCATCTGTAGAGCACTACGGCTATTTTAGGGGCATTGGTGTGGAATGCACAAAAACCAATGAAAACTGCAGCAAAAAATCTTTTCATGGAGCAGTCAGCCTTGAGCAGGAGGACTTGGATACGTTTGGGGGCTTGGAAGCATCCTTAGACTAAGGCACTTGCGCTGCTTGAATGGTTATGGTTATGATTGAATGGTTGTGGTTATGATTGAATGGTTATGGTTATGATTGAATGGTTATGGTGTTGATTGAATGGTTATGGTTATGACTGAATGGTTATGGTTATGATTGAATGGTTGTGGTTATGATTGAATGGTTGTGGTTAAGCTTGAATGGTTATGGTTATGATTGAATGGTTGTGGTTATGATTGAATGGTTATGGTTATGATTGAATGGTTATGGTTATGATTGAATGGTTGTGGTTAAGCTTGAATGGTTATGGTTATGATTGAATGGTTGTGGTTAAGCTTGAATGGTCTTCTGAGTCTGAGTCTGATAATAACAGGCGGCCAATCGGAGTGATAAGATAAGAAATATTTATTACAGAAACAATATTGATCAGGGTCAAATGGTATTCATTCGCAGGTAAAAGGGATTGTTAAAAACAGTCTAGTATGGAAACTTATGAACAGTAAATTACATTGGGGGAAAGTGGTTCTGAAATGCAGCTAAGGCACAAGAGACTTCACCAACAATCTAATCATAGAGCTTTGTGAAGGATTCAGGTAATGTCATTCAGGTATATGATGAGGAGGAGTGTCTTGTAATTGTCTTGTAAAATAGACCAGTGAGGCAGAATGATGTAACCCACCAGAGGATGTAGCAAGAGACATAACACTGAGCACCTTTAACTACTCACAGTAAGCTTTGATCTGTGGATCTGCTATATGCTGCTAATATGCTTTCTAATGTATTTCTATACAAGCTGGTCATGAGCCACTGGCCACACCAGTGGAATTGTGGACCTTGCCTACAGTATTGTCCAGTATATCCAGTATATACTCATGACTACCACAGACCCTTTAAAATCCACATTCACATGCACCTCATTGTGAAGCCTTTTGAGTTACTGTGAAGTTTTAAGCCTTTCCTCATTAGTTGTGTTGCCTGATCACTCTTTGCTACTTTGGACTGTTTCGATTTTGCCTTTCTCTGTCTCTGCTGCTTCTGTCTTGCCCTGGTTATTTTGGATTTTTCCCCTTTTCCCCCTGCGTGTTACATTTCGCTGTGATCGACCATACACGCCTGATTGCTTTTCAGTGTACTGTGCTGGATTTGATGTTATTTGTTAAGAGACAGGAACAGACAGACGCCTTCAGAATCACTTTAGAGTCTTTAATAAACCAAATAGCGGAAAGAAAGAAGTACAATGGTGGCTCATAACCGAAGGTTGTCTGAGTCATAGTCAGAAAACACAGAAATAGAGGAAGTAGGGGCAGTAAATAAACACGGGCAAATGAAACCAAAGGGCAAACCAGAACCAGAATCCAAAAATAAACGGCAGGAGATCATAACCAGAAAAACAGGAATACTATAAGCACTCAATATTTGCAAGAGAAAGCAGTGACAATACTTCGCAAAGATAAAACGAACCTGATGAAATTAGATAAAATAAGTAACAAGTGAGTCTTGTTCCAGGGAGGTGACGTGGTGCAGGGCCTCCTGGGGATTCTGGGATGTTGAGGAATTGCAGTACATTGTAGTCCATGTAATGGAGAACCACGTTAAATTATTAACCTGCTGTTCGCCTTCACATGCTGTGTTTACAGTGTTTGCTTGATTCATCATTCCTCCATGGTGTTGGTGTCAGCACCTTGACTGTCTTGTACGTTACGTGTTTTATGCTCAAGCTTGACCATGTGCTAAAACAAATTTAAGTTCTCACATAAAATGATGCAGCTTGTACTGAAACTGTGTAGATTACCCAATACTTGAACTGTTTTTGACCGGATGCTCTTTTACATCTGCTCGGGTTTCGTTATCCAGGAGTCATTTGATTGAATATTTGAGTGGTTTTGGGCTACTGTGCTATCTTTGAGCATAATGTTTTTTAATCAGTGGCTGGTCCAATCTCTGTAGTACCTTTTAACCCTAAACTAATTTGTAGCCTCAAGAATGTCAATAATCAATCTGATGTCCAATGACATAAAAACACTCTATAGACAATAATTTTGAAAAGATCCCAGTAGAGTCTATTTAGTCAAGAGGCTGTTTTCAAAAATTGAGATTTAAAAATACAAAATAAAAAATATCTACTTTAGTCAAACAAAAAATGTGTTAAAGTACAGTTCCATGGTGCATTTCACATCAGCATTGGTTGGTTGTGAGCATGGCCATCTTATATATGGTGGTCTACAGTCAAAGTGAATGACAAACACAGCCAAGTGTAGCAGTTGTGGCTACCGCACTTCACTTCTGGTGGTAAGCTAAGTAGCATTTCCAAGCTGTATTAACTCAATTTACTCAATAAATGACTTAATAAATTAAAGCTATTCCAGTTGGAAGGCAGCGTAAGACAGCTGTTTACTGAAGTTCCATGCTCATTGCATCTACAGTGTGGATCCACTAGTCTATTGTAGTGATATGTAAGGGAGAGAAAGAGAGAGTGTATGTTCTCATAGGAATGCCTAGAAACACTGACACTCATGTGAGGTAGGTGCAGCTGCTCAAGGGTGATGGGGGGGGGGGGGGGTTATCACCAATAAAACTGAGTTCCACAAAATAAACTTGACAAGCCTTTTCTATGTTATTGCGAACTGACAAGGAAAAGCTGCACATTTATAAAATATTTTTCAGAAGCATTTTCAAAACAACTGTGAAGCAGTAGAGCAGGGAGCCTGGATGTGATGATGTTACCTGATCACCTGATGCACCACCCCGGAAAATGAAACACCTCCAAGTCCTGAGAGACAGGAGTCCGCAGGAGTGTGCAGACTGTCCGTAGATGATGAAAATACTTGTTCCTTCATTTATTCCCTTGTGAGTTAGTCCTCCATCTCCCTGGTTCCTGAGCTGATTCCGTGCCGGCATGTTGGTCTCATGTGCTAACTGCTTCACAACTGCTTCATTTGTGTCTTGCACAAAGAAAAATGAATGAATGCTATAAGACTGTAATTGCAGCAACTTGTGGTCAGGACTGTTATTCCCTCATCTCATGGCTTTTTCTTTTGCTGTTTCTTGGAATCTAGCAGAAGTAATGCGTAGCAGAATAGGACATAATTGACCTCTGGATGTAGATGCTGAATCCAAGGGGTCTGAAGAACGGTGAAACTTTCTGTGAAAATGCATTTACCCTCACTGTTGGAGAAATTGAATGCTAGCAGTCACATTTGTGAGAGACTTCAGAGAAGTACACACTTCATCATTCATAATGTGATCTCATAATTCATCATTCATCGTACATCTAAATACTGTATGTACGGCATCCGTTAGTATTCCTGCCAGTAATGTATATAATTGCTGTTGGACAAACAAATTAATCATTCGGAGACAACAATCAGTATTCAACCACTTCTTAGAATGAATTTGCCTACAGTACATGGCATGTACACAACCAATTAATCACATGTTTTTTATTAAAATGTCTTTTATTATTACAAAATTAACCAAGGTTATTTATACAGAAACAGGAATTATATGCCATTCCACCAATAATCACCTGTGTGACATGACCGAGATGCCACACTCTTCTACATCTCAATCCCCACAAAGCTAGGACGACGATGGATTCTTCTTTATTCATGAGGTTTATTTTTTCATTCTTGTTCTTATGAAGAAGTTAAAGCAAAAGAGAGAGAGTAGTGGTTTATTCAATACAAAAACATGAAGGTTTTTCTGCTACTGACCTGATAGTCAATGCTGTCTGACAGACTGAAACATGTAGATTAAATAGTCATATATTTATCGTTAGCACCAGTATTTGATTATGACTTACAAGTGACATAATTGTAGCTTTAAAGTTTATTAGATTTTTGGCAGCATATAAGTGGTAAAAGTACAAACATACAAATCAAGAAATAGAACACCAGGCAGGCAAGAGAGGCCTTAGTCACGTTTTATCAGTGTTTTTCACATTTGAAGGCTTTTTACAACATTTGACAACCTTGCGTGTTGTTTTGTTATGTCAAACAACAGATGTTTGATCAACTCCTGCCATACATTTTACTCCTTATTTTTACACTAACTTACTAATCACTCCTGCTTCCCTACACACAATATACACAATGTCATATTAGTTTTGCCCTTTACTTTCTTTGTCATTTGTAAGCTGAATAACAGTGTCCCATTTCTTATGTAAATTTACATTTCATAATATTGTTTTTGCCACAGAATAACTAAGTCTGGTTAGTGGTAGCGCACAGATGCTGCAGGTAGAACAGAGCAGGACTGTGCTGACGCTTCAGGGCCCAATGACACGGTCAATACCACCACGGGTCGTTTAAGGACTCTTGCCAGGGCTGTGTGGCTAGCAAAACATTGTGAAATGATCATGAAAGCTTCGAGCATCTCGCCTGCCTCGCTCCTCTCATCCTTCTCTGCGTTAGCTCTTCAGCAAACCCACAAGCTGCTGATGCAACACTACTACTCCAATATTCAGTGTGTGTACAATGATACAATAATAATTCATACATATTATGTTATAGTAGATAATCTACTGGGTATCTGTTATTGTCAGTTAAGGTGTCAGATAGAGCTATGCTGTCATGTCAGTATCAACTACAGTTTTGTACATATAATACAAATCAGTTAAACCAATTATTGTTTAAAGTAGGATCTCATGCCAGCCAAAATAACAGAAATTTCAGAAGCCTGTCATAGTACTTGCAGATGCCAATAGACTTTAGAGAGATAGATGCCAATATTTCAGCTTTCAAATATTCAGGACTCAGGCCTACTAGGAGACCACAATGATCCATAATCCATAATAAGGACTCTATAATCAAACGGATAAATCTTCATATTTTACGGGCATGACCATAATATTCCATTCAGGACTGCAGTAAACAAGTGCATAAAATATTGTTGCATTGCAAGTCTTTGACATTCATGTCCCAAAGTCGTGGGTCCCATAGTGTGTTTGTAATGTAATTCACTGCACAGAGACGTGTTGTGGTTCTAAACTGCAAACGAGCACAATTCCTCAAAATGTAATGCCGTTGGAGAAATCACTGCAATTTTTTTAGCAGTCTTTACATATTATGGAGGGTATTCAGATTGGGGTATAGCCCCAATCTGTTCTCTTTCAAACACCATATGTTAAAGCCTCTTTTGTGTGCACAGAGCTTTCACCCATTTCAAGAATTGTTTAAAATCAAAGCGACAATTTATAAGGCTTTAGTTTTAAAGACAGTCTATTCATGATTTATTTGCATATTTACAGTATATTACATATATAGTCAATGGTCAAGTATATAGATCAATGAAATTCATTTATATTATGAATATATGTGTGTGTGCGTGTATAGTCTGCACTGAATTTCCTACACAGCATACAAAATGACATCTGTAGATGCAAAGGACACACACACTTAAAGATTTAAACATAGCCTAGAGCACATATCTCAAAAAAGGTTTATTGTGCGCAGGAGGGCTCAAAACCCCTTTTTATAGCCTCCCTAAAGAAATGTCTTACACATTTGCTGTTCCAAATAGCTAAACATTCTCTCTAGTTAACATTTAGGCAGACTTGACTTTGCCCATGTCACTGGGTCTTTCATTGGAGAAGTCTGCAAGCTGGATTGGCTCACCTGCAATTACATGGCTTGGTAGGTATCGAGTGAATCAGAGTTATTTGCAGCAGACGCACTGGCTTATGGCTAAAAATATGCAGTAATTTGTCAATTTGTGATTTCTACACATGCAGGGAGCAAGGAATAAGACTACCTCCTTTAGGTTTATTATTTAATTGGACTTTCAAATTTGTAGTGAAAACTGTGAAGGTTTCATGCAAGTCTAACTGTATCCATTACTATGAATGTACTGAATAAATACATGAATATATGAACAAAATGTAACAGTAGCCTAACAAAGACAAAATAAACCATACATGAAAATTGATCCTGCCAGCTTACTTTACAACAAAGAAGGCTGACTATTTAAGGCAGTTAAACCCATCACATCTTTATCACTGTGGGAAATTATGTGGGATCTCTGTTACTTCAAGTGAAACTGAAATACCTGTAAAACTGGTACCTGGAAGAAAAAAAGTGAACTAGTAATTGGAAAAGGGTTTCCTTTCAGCCCAAATAAATTGCCAAATCTGTTGCAGGTTTGTTATGGGCCTGTCTGTTGTATGTTGTATGTCAGGTTTACTTGCTGTTCATATTACCACTTAATAATCTGGCCAGTGGAGAACAGACAGGCAGGTGTCATCCATCTCAGGACAGAATAAATGGCATGGGTTATTATTAAGGAAGCTTTCAATTTGTGCTGGTTGTGTGGTTTATATTCAAGAATAAAATTGTTGGTGCCTATATTACCACATATTGGCAGAGCAGTCTGATTTTAACTGTACTTACAGCATTACAGTTACAGTATAACTACATTGCAACACATTACCTGCAATTTCCGATAATTAAATGTGCTAATAACAATTAGAAGTACTCACTTTAGAGGATGTTATGTCATATTGACCCAAACAGCAACACAAGCCTCACAGACAAAAGCTCTGTATTCATGTGCCTCTCGAGGCAAACAGAAAGCACTGTGTAGATCTGAACAGACGTGCTTGTCACTGTTGTCCCAATCGTCAAAGTCGTTCCCTGCACCATGGGTCGAGGGCCCTGCGTCTTCATCCGAGGTTGAAGGGTGAGTCAGAATGATGCGAGGTCTCTTCAGAGGCGGGTGGATTGAAAGAGAAAGGGGAGGAAACAAGGGAAGGTTCTCAGCATCTCAATAACCCTTCAAACGTGAATTAAATCTTTGATTTCAAGTGGACTATGCAGCTCTGATTGAATGGATGCTGATTTAGTTTTTATGTCCTGCAGACCTTGTACACCGGGACCTTCACCAATGGTGTTGTGGTGATTTTGCTGGGAGGACACAGTCTTATCCAGCAGAATAAAAAGTTTTTGGGGAAGGAATTGTACTGTATACACTCATGTGCAAACTATAAGTAGTCTACCATCACTAATGTGTTTAATTAATGATTTTGGCAGAAAATATTACATGGGAAAGAATTCATGACTAGTTGTAGCTGAGTAATGGACAACCAACAGAATGAACTGTCATGACCTGTACGCTGCTAACTGGGTGTTACTGACTCATTTAATGAAAGGGACATGTTCAAATTAATAGCAGTGTGGAGTTCAGTTAGTGAGGTCAATCATTCTGTTGTAAATCAAATCAAATCAAATGTATTTGTATAGCGCTTTTCACAACACATGTTGTCACAAAGCGCTTTACAGGATTTACAAGGTTAACAATACTATGGGTCCAAATCCCTAATGAGCAAGCCAAAGGCGACAGTGGAAAAACTCCCTAGATGGTGGGGAATAGGAAGAAACCTTGGGAGGACCAAGACTCAAAAGGGAACCCATCCTCCATTGAGCAGCCCGTTAACACACAAATTACACAAAAAAATTATACAGACGAATACACAAGTTACAAACAAATCACACAATCTGGCTAAGTATAAGGTAACTAGAATGAAAGTTCTGGGTGTTGATATTGTCAATGTAAATGTCTTGTGATGAACGCCAGGTTTTCATTCCGTGTCGGAGTGATGACACTGGTATTGTAGGCTCCGACTGCAGTGTTACTCCCCAGGTGAAACTCAGAGAAGAAACACCGTGGGCGTCAGTGAGTGACGAGGAAGAGAGAAGTTTATTAAGGGCAGATCCATGATAAGAGTCGGGGTCACAGTCCAGGTTCATATAGCCAACATGGATACTCATAAAGCAGATAAAAGGAAAATTAGGCAGACCAAACAGAACAAAATAACAGACAAGGAGAGTTTACGCAGTTACAAGAAAAAATTCCAGACTAACTCAACACTCCCATGAATACGTGCAGTCCATACATTCAAAACCAGCCCTGAACAAGACAAAGAGCAGAGATTAAATACAAGGGAAAAATGTGGGAATGATAATCATGGGACGGGTTACAAATGACATGAGAGTGGCAGGGGAAACACATGAGTGTAATGTATTGATACACATATGTATTGTATTGTATATATATGAGTGTAATGTATTGATACACATATGTATTGTATTGCATATATATGAGTGTAATGTATTGATACACATATGTATTGTATTGTATATATATGAGTGTAATGTATTAATCAGGCAGACAAGGATCCAAGTGTGCAGAATGGCCGCTTTTATTGAAACAACGATTACAGAGCAATCAAACTGGTGAGTAACTCCGCTCAGTATTGCATACATAGTCAGGACAGTCCAGGGTCGCGCCGGTGAGACAGAAGCCAGGAGGTACAGAGGGACTAGGCGGGGGACGAGGTCTAGGAGGAGAGCAGAGGTCGGTACATGGAAAGGCAATAATACAGAAGGAACGCTCGGTATGGGGCATGGCAGCAATACTTCGCAACCCGGAAGAGAGAGGAGGATGCTTAAGTAGTCGCGAAGGGGGAGGGGTAATGAGCAGCAGGTGAACCACATCTGCAGGGAGATCATGTGCTATTCCTGACAATGAGGAACCAAAACAGACACATGACTAGGAAAACAAAAGATACACTTGACAGGTGGGTGTGGGGCTAGCCATGACATCCATGAAGAAACAGGTGTCAAATATGGCCCTTATTTAAAGACATAGGGCGACAAATATAATACCTGCTTGTTTACCAGGATGATACCAGGATGTGGTGGGAAAAGAAATACTACCGTCTCTGCAAATCATAGCATAATAAGAATGGCAAAGAAGCACCCAATTATCAGCTCCAGGGAAATCAAAGATCTTCAGTTACCTGTGAGTATCGCAACAACCAGACGACGCCTAGGTGTTGCCAAACTACTTGCAAGAAACCCTTGTAAAATATTGTTGAAAAAAAGACATGATGACAAGGTTACTATTTATGAAAGAACACAATGACTGGCCTAAAGAGAAGTGGCACAACATTCTTTGGACAGATGAGAGCAAGATTGTTCTTATCATTCTACTGGATAGCACCTGGGAGATGGTCTGGCTTGCCGGTGGATGTACTGATGCCGGGGTTGGATGTGCCATTGCTGCAAGAGGACGTGCTGATGCTCCTACCTGAGGCTCATGATCTACACCGAAGGGACTGTGACTACTTGGCTGGGAAACTAGAACCATATAACTGTAGAACCACCTTTTGTCCACAAATACGGACTTGTGCTAACGGGCCGCCC
Source organism: Brachyhypopomus gauderio (assembly GCF_052324685.1). Taxonomy (NCBI): domain Eukaryota; kingdom Metazoa; phylum Chordata; class Actinopteri; order Gymnotiformes; family Hypopomidae; genus Brachyhypopomus; species Brachyhypopomus gauderio. The sequence goes on from NC_135225.1 coordinate 21,334,176, forward strand.
AATGGAGGATGGGTTCCCTTTTGAGTCTTGGTCCTCCCGAGTTTTCTTCCTAATCCCCACCGTCTAGGGAGTTTTTCCACTGTCGCCTTTGGCTTGCTCATTAGGGATCTGGACCCAAACGATTGTAAAGCTGCTTTGTGACAACATGTGTTGTAAAAAGTGCTATATAAATACATTTGACTTTGACTTTGGATAGGCTAGAGCAGGGGTCTCCAACACGTCGCTCGCGAGCTACCAGTAGCTCGCCACCCCTTTCCGAGTAGCTCGCCAAAGGGCCAATGAATTACATATAAATTTGTAAACCTAATTGGTCCCATCGAGAAATCTACTTAAATTTATGTCCAATCAAAATTCACAGTTGTCCCTCCCCTTCTAACACTAAATGATTATTCGCCAATTATACAACAGTTAGTTCACAATCCGACTGGTTGAGAAGTGTTCTAACCCTGCAGATATGTGTGATAACAGCACGGTATTCTCATTCTCTGCATCACTCCGCGGACGCGTTGTCAAGTAACGGCATGTACATATATTCACGATACCACACTCCCTCTCGTGTTCTATTGCTCAATTAGCTGTCAATCAAAAAGTTAGGCTGCCGTCAATATTGAATAAATCAGGGGTCACCCACGTCATGAGTCGCCCGCGGGCTTGTTTTAAAAATAGCTCACTATAGCGCCATGCACCAAAGCGCTGCATTGTTTATGTTTTTGCTACTATTATAGATTGTCCGCTGTTGCTAGCGGTCTTCCTGCTTAGCAATTGACACTCGCACACGCAACTTTCGTTCGCACCCCCCCGGTAGCCCTCCGCAATAACTGGTATCCAAGAAGTAGCTCCCAGTTCCAAAAAGGTTGGAGACCCCTGGGCTAGAGACATTCATTGGCATAAGAGGTCAAGCACTCTCATGGTTCAAATCCTGCCTGACAGATCAATACCAATTTGTCCTTAAAAATAATAAAAGCTCAGAATACACAAAAGTTAATATGGTGTCCTGGCGTGTCACTGTAGTATATGGAGCATGCATATGGGGTCCCCATTCGTTTGTCATTTGTACACCGTTTTTTTGTGTCTAGTATTTGCGTGTGTGTTTTTTCCTAGCGTGCTTGTCAATTTGTTCAATGTAATTCCATGCATGCTCCTCCTCTTAAATGTGTGTTGGGGGGGGGGACCGGCGTCGCTCCCAAGGGAGGCCCTGACCAGGAACGTGGGGAGTTCTCCTGAGCTAGAATACTTTTTTCCGTAGACTTGGCGTGATCGCTTCCTTTTTGTTTCGCTCACCCTGCCCGTCACACCAGAAAATAAAAAACTGGATGGCATCTAATTTTGTTCTTCTAAATTCCAATAAAACTGAGGAATTGCTTCTTGGACCCAAAGCTACAATAAGCCATTGTTCTAATATTCTTCTTACCCTAGATGGTTTTTCTGTGGCACCTAAATTTAACCCAAGATCTTTCATTTGACACACACATGCAATGCCACCAAGGCTGCCTTTTACCATTCACGTAATATTGCCAAACTGAGACATGTACTTTGGTTATTGATGCAAAGAAACTGGTCCACACTTTTGTCTCTTCAAGATTAGACTACCGTAATGTTCTTTTAATTGCATGTTCTAAAAAGTCCCTAAAGAAACTCTAGCTTATACAGAATGCTGCAGCCAGAGACCTAACTAGAGCCTTCTTCTTTAAAGACCCTCAGATATGGAACATTCTTCCAGCTCCAATCTGAAATTCTAATCATAGTTTAGCTACTGGAGCTACATACTGATCACTGGCATATGTGCTATATTTTATATATATGGATGTTTCATTTGATGTTTGATGTTAAAGCTGCATTTTGTCTTCTACAAAGACAATTTCATAAAAGCACCTAGAAATTGGTCCATCCAGTGGATGTTCCTATGCCATGAATGGATGTGCCAATGCCGAATCGTACCTGAGGTTCAACATCCATGTTGGAGGAACTGTGATTGCTCGGCCTAGAAATAGATGGACTTCTACTAGGTGGACCGGCCAGTGGAGGATGCATTCCCTTTTGAATCTTGGTCCTCCCAAGGTTTCTTTTCTAATCCCTGCCTAGGGAGTTTTTCCTTGCCACTGTCACTCCTGGCTTGCTCATTAGGGATCTGGACCCATGTGCTTGTAAAGTTGCTTTGTGACAACATGTGTTTTAAAAAGTATTATATACTGTAAATAAAATTGACTTGACTTGACTTATTGAGTCTAAAGGCCACATGACCCATAATCACTAAATTCAAGCCACAGTATACTAAAAAACATGGAGGTGCAAGCATAATGGTTTGGGGATGTTCCTCATACTTTGGAGTCAGGCATATTTATCACATACCAGGCACCATGGACCAGTCTGAATATATCAAAATAGTGGAAGAGGTCATTGCCTTATGCTGAAGAAGAAATGTTTCAGCAGGACAACGAGTCCAAGCACACCAGCAACATTCTGGTTCCAGACCAACAAGATTGATGTTATGAAGTGGCCAATCAATCAGGTCTTCCTTGAAAAACAGATTTTAATCTCAATGGACTTCCTGGTTAAATAAAAGTAAATAAATAAATCAAATCTCCAGAATTCAATTCGATTGAGAATTTGTGGAATGACATCAAAAATTTTAATATCTGTTCACAAGTGTCAGATGACTCCATGCCACACAGATGAAAAACAGTTATCAGAAATAAAGGTTACACAACTAAATATTAGTTCAGTCATTAGAGGAAATAATTTTAGCATTACATTGTACTATTTGCATATTAGACTCAGTTCCCTCAAAATTACTCAAAGAGGTATTACCAGTTGTGACTAAACCTCTTCTAACGGAAATTAACTCATAATTTACAAAATGGTCACATGCCCAAATCCTGTAAACTACCATTCAAGAAACCAAATCTTGAACCCCTGATCAAGAAACCAAATCTTGATCCAAGTGTACTGTCTAGTTATATACCTATTTCGAACCTATTATTTATATCCAAGATGCTTATTTGAAAAGTTCCAATCTGGAATTAGGCCCCACCACAGTATTGGAACAGCCCTAGTTAAAGTAACAAATGATCTCCTTCTTGCCTCAGATCAAGGCTATCTATATCTCTATTAGTGCTTCTCCACCTATTCGACACAATAGGTCACAGGATTCTGCTAGAACGGTTAGAAAACTGAGTTGGAATCTCAGGCACAGACCTTTCATAGTTTAATTCTTACTTAACTATCACTACCAGAGTACAGCTCAATAAAAGTCCCTCCAAACACACAAAAGTGAAATATGGACTCCTGCAAGGCTCCTTAGGACCACTAATATTTACATTACATATGCTACCATTTGGCATAGTTATAAACAAACATGATGTCAACTTTCACTGCTATGCAGATGACACCCAACTTTACATATCAGCCAAAACTGATGACAAATGATTGAGGCCTGTGTAAGAGATGTTAAATGCTGGATGTCGCTAACCTTCCTCCAGAAGGAAGGAGTTTCTCCTTCTGGGCCCAAAGGCCGCAAGACAGAAAATACCAGATCTAATGCTTAATCTCGCAGTCTACCCCGTTACACCTGGCTCAGTAGCCAAAAATCTTGGTATCATATTCGACTCTGACCTATCATGTGATAAATAGATAATACTACTAGTATAGCTTTTCTACATCTCCGCAACATTGCCAAGCTAAGAAATGCCAACACGTGCTGTCATACTGTCACTGAAATGAAATGAAATGTGCCATATTTTGCCAATTGTGATTTTTACACCCCAATCGAAATTTGTCCTCCGCTTTTAACCCATCTGTGCAGTCAGAACACACACACACACTAGTGATTACTAGGGAGCTGTGGATCACACGTGTCCAGAGCGGTGGGCAGCCCTAGCCCGGCGCCCAGGGAGCCTTGCTCAAGGGCACCTCAGTCATGGCCTGTCTGGGAATTGAACCCACGACCCTCCGGTCACAAGTCCAGTTCCCTAACCGCCAGGCCATGATTGCCCCACTGCATGTGGTCACTCAAGTTGGTTGACAGTTTAGTGGATGGATGTCAATGTCTCAGGATGCTCCCAAGTCTGTTTTACCTTCTGGTTCTGCACTTTTAGCTAGACTGTAATAATTTTATGCCACACTCCAGAAATGTTAACATTTCCTCTGTCCCACATTTAATCCCATACAGAGCTAATTTTACCTCTTTTCTTTTTCCAAGTGGCTGCCCTCATACTCAAGAAATAAAGAGATGAGGAGAGAGAAGCCTTTCTTATATATATATACACATTGTCACGTCTAGCCCCTCCCTCCTCCCTGGTCCCGCCTAGCTCCCGCTCCCATTCGTCACCCCGTCTGTCTGTCACGCCCTCGTCATTAGTCCCACACACCTGAATCCTGTTTCACCGTCTTGTCTCTACGTATAAAAAACCCCTAATGTGATTCTCCCTTGTCGGTCATTCCCTGCACGGTATCCCTCGCCTCTCCTCTGTCTCGTCTGGTAAACTCCTGTTACTCTCGTGTCTCGTGTTCTCCCTTTGGTTTCTCCTAGCCTCCTTGTGAGTTTATTTCCCAGGTTTAGCGCTCGTATGTTCCTTGTGGTTGTTCCCCGTTTTGAGTGTTTATTCATGTTCGTTCTCTCGTTATCTTTTATGCTTTAACGGTTCTGGTATTTTGTTACTCTAGTATTCTTCGTATCTCCTATGTATTGGTTTGTAAGTTGTACTGTTCTCCTGTGTTCACGTCTCCCGGTTGTCTGGCTTACCCGTTGTAGTTGCATCCTTCCCTAGTGTTTATCTTAGCTTCCTTGTTGCGTGTTGCACTGTTTCCATTGCACTTTCATTACCATTTAGTACCTTCCCCATGTGCGTTGTCTGTTAGGGATTATCTGTTTCTTAATTCTGTTATCTCCCTGGATTCTGTTCGTTATCGTGGTGTTTGTTATTTAAATAAAATAGTTTATCTAGCACTTGCGTCAGTCCCGCCCCAGGATAGGCTATCTCTGGAATGTTCGAGAGTACGCCGCGGCTATGTTCATAGACAGCTTCGAGAAGCCGAGAACCCATGGTTGTGCTCGGATAGAGATCCCCGCGGTAACCCCGTCTCTCTGCCTTCATTGGCCCGGTGCCCGGACGTTTATGATGGCTTGTATTCTTCTGCGGACCTGTTCATCCGCCAGTGCACTACGTACATTCGGCTGCTCACCTGCCCCACTCCGCCTGAAGAGGTCTTAGTGTTATTTATGAAATCTCTAACCGACGATGCACTAGAACGGGCAGAAATCATCTTCTCGACCCGAGGAGAGGAAGCCTGGTCCGTGGAGGGGTTTGGGACATTAATGCCAAGCGGTTTGGCGACTCCTGATGGCTGCACTCCGGCTGCCACGCCTACTGACGACGCCTGCCCGGCGTCCCCGCCTGCTCCAGACGACGCCTCCCCCCTGCCGTCTCAGCCACCGATGACGTCAGTGCGGCGGACATGGCCCCCGATGACGTCAGCCCAGTGGTCACGCCCCCCGATGACGTCAGCCCGGTGGTCACGCCCCCCGATGATGTCAGTGTGGCGGATACGCCCCCCGATGACGTCAGCCCGGTGGTCACGCCCCCAGATGACGTCAGCCCGGTGGTCACGCCCCCCGATGACGTCAGCCCGGTGGTCACGCCCCCCGATGACGTCAGCCCGGTGGTCACGCCCCCCGATGATGTCAGCCCGGTGGTCATGCCCATATATAAATTAACACAAAGATGAGAATTATTTATCATTCCCATGTTTTCTTTGTTTATGTATCTCTCTAATTGTTGTTCTGGTGACTGGTGTTGGCCAGAGGAGGATGGGTTCCCCCTTGAGTTCCTCTCAAGGTTTCTTCCTCATGCTCTTAGGGAGTTTTTCCTTGCCACTGTCACCCTTGGCTTGCTCACTGGGTGCTTGGACTCGGACACTTGTAAAGCTGCTTTGTGACAACACCTGTTGTAAAAAGTGTTATATGTAACGCAGTGGGAGTCGGGGTTGGACACATTTGCGGTGAAGAGTAGACTGCTACCTTAGCGGAGCTAGTCTCCTCTAAAGAAACCGCGCCCACACGGAGAGTGCGCGACTTACGAGGCATACCAAACTAAACTGGAACACTCATGGACGTAATTTTGTAATAAAAAGTGGGGGGGACATGGATTCGTCGTTATTTAAATATTTGGTTTTAACCGTAAAAACTGGGGGGAACCAAAACCCGGTTTTTGAAAAAGTGGGGGGGACATGTCCCCCCCCGTCCCCCCCCCCAAAATTAGGTCTGTGGAAACACTAACGAATGAATACAACGAACCACAGCAACTATGAAAGGAAAATACATTTATGTAAATAAGAATTCTGAAATAATACAAGGTACAGAGAAACACAGGAGAGACTAAAGTAAACAAGATATACAAAACCACAACGACCAAATACGCCAGACCACTAATACTTATACACGGGGGAAAACCATCCGCAAATGTAATATATGTACATATATGAGATTGTTTTATATGTAATATATGCTCATATTAAGTAAACACATATATAAAACCTATTAGAAATTGGAACAATTTCATACATTGACATATATGTCTGGACCATAAATATTTGTATGATTATGTATGTATAATACATTAAAATATATATATAATATGTACATATAAAATTGTTATATACACATATATCGATGCACAATATATGTTCATATATGTTGCATGATGGTGATCAACATATATGACTGTGCAGTACACATACTGATTTTATATGTGACATATATATATATATATATATATATATATATATATATGTCACATATACATGTGTATATATATGACCTATATATAGTTTATTTAGTCTTTGCTATATGTGGGAAATATATGTATGTTAAATATAGAAATTATATGTAATACTGAGTGCAATGCTTCATGCAAATGCATGTGACATACCTTTAACCATGTTAAATGGTGTAGTTAGCTAAAAAGAGTAATCTGTCTTTACTTAAAGTCTTTATTTAAAGAGAAAAAATGCTGTTCAATGCATTTTTAACAAACAAACAAAAATTCGCCACTGATTGCTCTTTTTTATCAAAAACCAAACAAAAGAAACATGATAAGTCATCACTGGCAGTGGTTGTAGTAAGTCTCTTCAGTTTTCTTGGACACTGAACAAGAAAAAGAAACACAACAAAAATTCTCCACAGTAATGATGCAGAAATGTAATAAATAACATATATGGCCTTATATCAAGAGTGGGTTTTCTACATTTTTTTTGACGCCCGTAGCTCTGTTAATTTTTGGTTTAGTGCGATGCCTAGTTGACTCCTGGTGGTGCCAGGAAATTTCTGGATCACTGCATCTGCAATAAATCAGAAAGATTACATTTCAGTTTTTATGTTTTACTGTAATGGCAAAGAATATGACAACGCAACTCCAACAAACATGATGAAATGTTATGAATTTAAGAGGGCCAACATTTTCTATAGATAAGTTTAGGCCTTGTCCTCATTAATACAGATCTTTGACAAACTGAACATTTTGCCTGATTTGGCATCTCATTCACATAAAATGACAAATGTTGATAAATTTGAGAAATGATGTGCTCAATCCAACAAGTAGTACAAGTGCTTCTGGTAAGCAACTTTAACAGATGAGACCCAATGAATTATGAAGCTTGTATCATGACACATAACCTTTGACTTGCCAATAAACAGGAACCTTAATTGTGATTCGGGACATCAATACAAAAATAACAAGAAATACATTAAGGGACATACTCATTAAAGCATCAACTTTGGTGACATCCAGGGCCTCTTTTGCCTCACCAGGGCCTGCCTTTTTAGATTTGCCACCTAAGATACAACAAAATATCAGAAATTTGATAAAAATTAAAAAATTTCCCACCCTATATGATTATGCTACCATGCACTTTACTTTTTGAATCTAAATCTGGAGATAACTTGAGTAAAATCCAATTTTGGCAACAAGTTTAAGTCTAAATGTCAAGTATCACTTTGCTATATTTCTGTAATTATGCCAGAATTAGCTAAAAGCATAGTTTTCAAATGTGTTTATGCCCTTGCCTAACTGTACCCCAGGGGTCACCAACCTTTTTGAAACTGGGAGCTACTTCTTGGATACCAATTATTGCTGGGTGGGGGGGTGTCAATTGCTAAGCAGGAAGGCCGCTAGCTAGCGTGGACAATCTCTAATAGTAGCTAAAAAGATGCAGCACTTTGGTGCATGGCAATATAGTGAGCTATTTTTAAAACAAGCCCTCGGGCGACTCATGACGTCCTCGCGGGCGCTGTACCCAAAGAGAGTCCACCCTATATAACTGAGTATAACACATTTCTACCACCAATACCATACCTCGGAGATTGCTCTTCAGAAGTGTATCGATGTTAAATACTCCAAGGAGGAGAACCCGTGCCATGGTTGTGGGGCTGTTTGCATGACTGGCTGACCACCATACATTTTTTGGCACGTACACTCCTGAGCCAGGGTACATTTCGAGCTATTAGACAGAGGCAAACTGTTATTATTCAGAATATTGAAAGAAAAATAATCTAATATAAAAACAATAGATGAGGAAAGGACCTATGAGGTAGTCATACTCACAGTTTCCTGATTGGTGGGAAGCGATGCCAGCTGTGGTTGAGGGCTCTGGCCCTTGGTGTCCAGCCATGCTTCTAGCTTTTCCATTATACTGATGAGTTTTGGCATGTCTAGAGAGCCAAACATAGTGAAAATGAGGGTTTCAGTCTAACCTTTAAAAATCACTTTAGAATTTTTTTTACATGAAACGTACAATTAAACACTTACAACTGACAACACTTGTGTTCAGTGTGTCTAGGTCTCGTTTGAGGGCCTCATTTTCTGCCTGTAGGTGTAGTAGAGCAGTGGAAGATGAGGCAGGTGAAAGTGGAGCAGCTGAGGGTGATGCAGAAGACGAAGTAGGTAGAGATGGAGCAGTAGAGGGTGGTCCAACAGGTGAAGCAGGTAAAGATGGAGCAGTCGAGGGTGGTCCAACAGGTGAAGCAGGTAAAGATGGAGCAGTCGAGGGTGGTCCAACAGGTGAAGCAGGTGATGATGGAGTAGCTGACAGCAGTGCAGAAGGTGAGGCAGCCAAAAGTGGAGTAGCCAACGTTGGAGAGACAGGCCCATGGGTTGATTTTATTTTTTCCAACAGCTCCTTGTCAAACTCTACCCCACATGTCTGCCTCTGTATAAACATGAAAATAAACATTTTGGGGATGTAATGATTACTATTAGGTTGTAGTAAACTAGACCAGTTCTCCAAAAAAATCTTTTTTCTTGCTAAAAAATACCATTTGACAATGTCAAATGACACATTGTTTTAAATCCCAAGGGAAACTTAAGGGAAATGAGCACTGATGGCACTGGATAGTCAAGGAAACTGTCCTGTACAGAAAACAAATTGCTGCATCTCAGGTTAAACTACAAAGCTATGGAGCTTCCACTCCTTTGGAATGTTTGATTTTAAAGTGGGAAAACCCATTAATTTACATTTATATCAGATGATAGTTTTAGATTCAATTAAAGAGTTGATGTCACCTTTTTGGGCATGGATGCTCCTTCATCCACACCAAACTTTGGGTTTGGCCTGCCTTTTCGTTTACCACAAATTTCTGGACTTTGTTGTTTGTCCTTCATTACATTCTCTAGGACAGACTGCTTCTCTGTGAGACATGCAAACAGAAATAGATAACATTTGTTTTACAATTTAAGATAAACTGGCATGACAGTATCGAAAGTTTCCATTAGTAAAAGGTTTAATGGCATGAAAAAGGATTAGGAATAGGGCTGCAGTTTAATTTCAAAGCCCAGGAATAACAAAGGTTATAAATGCAGCTTCACTAGAAACTAATGGCACTGAAACTTCGCTAGTAACATAAATTAAGTATATTCTCACATTGGTATTATCAGTATTTCTCAGAAATACAGAAAAACATTTAACAAATGCCTTCATTTAAACAACGTAACCGGGACCGCGACAGCGATATAGTAATAGGAGACGAATAAGCCTTAGAGGGATTACCTATTACATATCTCTGTTGGCCATTACAGCTGCGTTAGCTAGCTATCTTATATGATTAAAGTATATGCTATTTGGTTAGGATTTGCTCTTCTAGCTAGCTTAGTTACCAAGCTAGCAAACGTTTTTTCTCATTTATTTTCAAAACGCTTCAAGCGCTAGCTCTCACATATCGCGCTGGAATTACAGTGCAGCACTCGAAAAATGGAGATGAGTTTTGAAAAACATCGCTATCTGTTGTGAACCAGAATAGTTAAAATTTCAAGCATTTTCAAGTACTTTAGCCTAAACACTTTTCTAACCTGGAAAATGCAAGATTAACATTCAAGCATTTTCAACGGTTTCAAGCACACGAACTCTGATGAAAGTAACATCGAAATATCCATCACAATTCACCCGCGATACTTTTAATAAAAATAAAAACGTTACTGATCGGGGAGTAGTTGTTTTAATTTGGCTATATTTAACCAAACTAAATGTGTTTACTACTCAGTTAAGTCAGTGGTAGCTAGCTAGACTCATTATCACTAAGCAGTCCACGTTACACCACTTAGTTTGAGTGCAATATCAGTTTACAATACAGTTTCCTACATTACCTGCGATTTTGTGCACTGCCGCCTCATACAAGGGCCATCCGCCTCTGGGTTTCTTCTTCAGCCCTGCTCTCCACTCGATTATGTATGTGGCTCTATCATCAAGTCCATCCATGAAATCATTTATATCGAAATTCCTTATGTGGGAGGTTGGAACAATACTCCAACTTCCGTCATCTTTTTCATCCTGCCACTCCACCAGAGCAAACATGTTTAGCTGTGTTGTTCAGCAGCAGGATCGCTCTCCAGTCGTTTGGCGCGGGCGGACGATTATATTTGAATTTTTGGCGCGCTCTAACACAGAACGCGTCACTGCCCAGAACAGAATAAAAATATATCGCCAACTCAATCAGTTTGCAATCGAAACGAAAAAGAAAATAAAAGGTTGTATAGTTTAGATTATAATGCAAAGTTTAAAGTAACATTAAAGTAGTTTTATTGCATATAGGATTTTTGTTAGAAATAACTTTTAAAAAGCCTTCAAAGGTTATGCGGTTCAACATACTAGCACTAGAGTATTCTGCACATAGAGCAGTCTTTATCGCTATTGTTCGAAATGCTGTGCGGGAAAACTTTCCCTTAGGAGATGAAGTACAAAAGATATCTCGTGGAGGAAAAAGACATTCCCAGAACAACACAGCACCGATGGAAAAGGTAGATGATTTGTTCATTTGTTGACACAAGAGTGTTAATATGTTAATACAATGTTAATGTTTATATATATATATATATATATATATAAACATTAACATAAACCAGCATGATCTTGTATAAACACACCATGAACCGAGATGCAGGTTTATTATTGTGGTTCCTTACACCTTAGTAGGAAAAATAATAAATGGATTCCTTTCACCACCAAAGTCTTTCCCTTCAGGAAGTCACTTAACCCCAGCTTATACCCTATATAAATACCATTTTTACTGTTAGAAAACAGTATGACTATGTGAATGTCAGATCAATTTTTAAGTATGCATAACAAATCAAAATGTATTTCAAATGTAGCTGTTGTCAGTGGTGATGCAAAAATACCACCTATACCATTTGCCTTGCAGACGGATCAAGCATGGCATGAAAGGACAACAAAGTGCTGGATTTTATATGTTAAAGGTAAGGACTGAAGACCATAAAAATGACAGATTTATTGATGTACCCCAGTATCGATTGGTTATCCATTGAGTTAACTGCAAGATATTTCGCCACGACCCCAGCGTCACACTTGCCATCTATTGAAAGAAAGTAAAATAACATTGAAATACATTGAAACACCTGAGCATTGTTAAATATCTTCAAAATAAATATAAATTGCAGAAGGTGTACTGAAGATGTTTTTGAAGTGTGCTTCTGTCAAGAAAAATGGCCCACTTTACAAGTTTGAATGAATTTGTAAAAGGATTTATGCATTGTATTTTATTACAACAGTACCACAATGACATTCAACCACTGGGTGATCAGGATCTAAGCAGGCTTCATAGGACTGGGAAATCCTTGGAGGTGAGGAAAATCAGGACCAGGATGACAAATACTGTATGTTATGTATTCAGATAGGTCTGTTGAAAAAGTTGCTATTTTTTAATATTTTAACCCACAGAACAAAACTGCAGATGAATCTAAAGATGACTATGATCAAAGTGTGACTGACAGCCCTGTTAGAATATCCTATCAGGTGAGAGAAATCGGTTTAGAACAACAGACACAATGGACTGTAAAAGATTCTGTTAAAGAAGTAGCTGTTTTAAAACCTTTAGCTTGATCCTGAATTAAGTGCTTTGGTTTTGATCATCATTAGTGTCATCATTAAAATTACAGAATGTACAGAATTACACTCAAAATAACAGAATGTATTTGTTAATGAAGATATTGACACTACTAAACACTGTAACAAGGTATATTTTAAAAGTATGTTATAATTCTTTATAAAATATTGCTGTCCAGATTTTTGTAGATGTTGATGAATCACAAGATCCACCTAAATTATTAAGTTCAACATTTATCTTAGACAGTCTACAATTCAGATTAATGATTCAGTTTATTACCTTTTTAATAGATAATATTTTATGTATGCAACTGCATTATTTGCTTACACTTGTGGATTTTGTTCAATTGTTGACTGAGAATAAACACATAATTACCCTTCCTGGGGTACCCTTATAGGGTAGCCTCCACAGACACAAACTATTATTTGACTTAAAAAATACAGGTTCAGTAAACTCCACCAAGAATGATCATGGAAGAAGAAATAAAAATTTGATAGGGATATGTGAGGAGTGAGAGGAATTAGAATTTTCAAAAATACAATGACAAATTATTTTAATCAATTATTTTGTACAGGAAGAGCATCATGTGGAACACAAAACAACTGACTACCAAGACAAGTCAAGTGAAGATGATGGTGAGGATATCCAACATGACAAAGACATAACAGACAATGAAATGATGGAGAACAGATCCAACGATGAAAGACAACCTAGTGACCTTATACAACCTAATGAGAAAGCACTACATGAACAAAGAAGAAAAGAGCATGAGTTGCTCCTTCTAGCATTAAAGTCAAAACATTGTTTAACCGATGAAGCACTTGAAGACATACTTAAAGTCATAAATGTTGTCACTGGTAAACACTCAGTCTCAACCACTAAATATCATTTGTACAAAAACGTGAATGATTACAAGGACTACATTCTTGTCAAGCATGTTTGTTCAGAATGCACTATCTTGATGGAAAATGTAGGTGAAAGTGTAAGTTGCAGAAGTTGTCACAAACTTGTTGATGGAAAGGAGAACATGAAATCGGGAAATTTTTTCATAATTCTTCCTCTTGAAGCACAACTACGAAACATTATTGAACAGCATGAGTTTGCGCAACTGACACATGATAACCGGGTTAAATTAAACCCTGATTCAATTGATGACCTATGTGATGGTCTGCTCTATAAAAAGGCAGTGAAAACACCTCAAAATGACAGCAACAACTTATCAATAACCTTTAGCTGTGATGGTGTACCTTTATTCAAATCCTCTGTACAGTCTATTTGGCCCATTTTGTGCACTTTAAATGAACTTCCTCCACATTTGAGATCTGACCACATTATGCTAACAGCATTGTGGTTTGGAGTGAGAAAGCCCCCAATGAACGTCTACCTTGACCCATTTGTAAAAGAGTGCATTCATTTACATGAACATGGGTTTGATTGGGTTTCGCTTTTAGAGGAACGCATCCGGGCTTTAGAAAGTCCTAGAAAGTTTGTAGCAGCTAGCGCAGCTAGCGTAGCGGCTAGCGCAGCTAGCGTAGCGGCTAGCGCAGCTAGCGTAGCAGGCCCGGGTTGCACAGCTGTAGCTAGCGAGCCCTCAGCTCCGGCATTAGAGCCCTCGCAGCGGGGCGAATGGGTGACGTCTCGGCGGCATAACCGTAGGGCTGAGCACCGTCCTTCTCAGGTTCCCGTGTCAAACAGGTTTGCCCCACTCAGTAATACACCGACTGAGCGACCTGTTAAAAGAGCTCTGGTGATAGGAGATTCACAGCTCAGACACGTGAACGTAGCGACTAGTTTAGAGACACCAGCGGCCATAGTCAAGTGTATCCCGGGGGCTAGAGCGCCTGACATCAGGGCTAATTTAAAGGTGCTGGCTAAACGTAAATATTCTAAGATAGTTATACACGTCGGCACCAATGATGTGGGATTGAGACAGTCTGAGATCACCAAGGATAATGTTAAAGAGGTGTGCGAGTTAGCGGGGACGATGTCAGATGCCGTAATATGCTCTGGTCCCATTCCAGTTCGGCGTGGCGCTGAAACCTACAGCAGGTTATGGGCGTTACACCGCTGGATGTCTAAATGGTGCTCAGATAACAAAGTGGGCTATATAGATAATTGGACACGTTTTGAGGGCAGGCCTGGCCTTTTGAAGCGAGACGGCATTCACCCCTCTTGGGAGGGTGCTGCTCTCATTTCTCATAGCATATCTGCTAGGGTTAATAGTGGTAGTGTAGGTGTAGTTAATGGGGATTGACAAACCAGAGCCGAGGCCAGGCAGCAGACAAACAGGCTAATCCGACTGTCTGCGAGCTGCAAAGAGACGTCACCTAGGTCACACCAGATTGAAACTGTGTCTGTTCCTCGAGTACCAAAAAATAATTCTCGTAAAGTTAGTAGACAAAATTTAATCAATGTTAAATTCAACTATGCTCCCTCAGAGAGCAGTTTAAATCTGAAACTAGGACTACTAAATATTAGATCCCTGTCATCTAAAGCATTGCTTGTTAATGAAATGATTACCGATCATGATCTATGCATGCTTTGCTTGACGGAAACCTGGACCCGACCAGACGACTATATGGCCCTAAATGAAGCTTCTCCCTCTGGCTATAGATATGTCCATAACCCCCGTCCAAATGGTCGAGGAGGTGGGGTCGCCACAATATATGACTCTGATATAGGCATTTCTCAAAAATTTGGCTTCAAGTTTAATTCTTTTGAACACCTCATCCTCACTGTATCAAATGTTTCAAATTTAACAAGCAACAAAGTGTCACAGTCGTTTATGTTAATTACTATTTACCGCCCCCCTGGTTCATACTCTGAGTTCTTGCAGGAGTTTTCAGACTTCCTGTCTCATGTAGTGCTATCAGCCGATAAGGTGATTATAGTGGGTGATTTTAATATCCATTTTGAAAATCGGTGTGACTCTTTTAGCATTCATTTTCAAGCAATTCTTGATTCAATGGGTATCACTCAGAATGTGGTGGGTCCTACGCATAACTGTAGTCATACTTTAGACTTGGTCTTGTCATTTGGTATTGACATATCCAGTTTAGCAATTTTTCCTCAGAGTGAGGCTGTTTCTGACCACAGCCTCATAACATACGAGTTGTGTTTAACTGACTGTGTTCATCGGCCACCCCGCTATCAAATTAAACGAGCTATAACACCCAGCACCATAGCCGCGCTCACTGATATTTTACCGGGTCTGACAAACACTGATCCACTTGTAGCTCCGGAAGGACTAGAGCGTTTCACCGAGCATGTCGAGACTTCCCTTCGTACAGCTTTAGACAAAGTTGCACCACTACGATATAAGAGAGCCACGGAGAGAAGAATAGCGCCATGGTACAATGAGCACACGCGTAGCCTCAAACGAGCCGCGCGGATTCTGGAACGTAAATGGCGAAATATGAAGTTAGAAGTGTATAGACTATCATGGAAAAGCAGCCTTATTGAATATAAGCATGCCCTCCATATGGCAAAGTCCTTATACTTATCGGCCTTAATAGAAAAACATAAAAACAATTCAGGACTCCTTTTTAAAACTGTTTCCAGCCTTACGAGGAGTCATGAACAAAACAATTCTCTTATTCCACTAGAGTGTAGCAGTAACAATTTTATGAAATTCTTTAATGATAAGATTGATAAAATTAGGGAAAACATTAGTAGTGCTATCTCAGAGCCTGTCAACATGCCAATGCACCTTGACAGCTGTCTGGTCAGCTCTGATGCCCTGTTAGAGTCTTTCTCCCCAATTGGTCGTGAGGAGCTTATTTCACTGGTGAAATCTGCTAAACCCTCCACATGCATACTAGATGCTGTACCAACCCATCTACTTAAAGAATTACTGCACAGCAATGTAGAACCGTTGCTTACTATAATAAATTATTCTCTGAGCCTGGGCTACGTTCCCAGTTCATTTAAACTTGCAGTCATCAAGCCGCTAATTAAAAAACCTGGTCTTAACCCCCAAGAACTGTCCAACTATAGGCCAATATCTAATCTGTCATTCATATCCAAAATTTTAGAGAAAGTAGTTTCTTCACAACTCTCTTCCTTCTTACAGACAGAACATGTCTTAGAGTTATTTCAGTCTGGATTTAGAGCTCATCACAGCACTGAAACAGCACTAACTAAAGTACTGAATGATCTCTTAATATCCTCTGATAAAGGACACATTTCGTTTCTCATACTGCTAGACCTCAGTGCTGCTTTTGACACCATTGATCATAATATTCTACTTAATAGACTGGAGACACTCATTGGCATAAGAGGTCAAGCACTCTCCTGGTTCAGGTCCTACCTGACAGATCGTTACCAATTTGTGCTAGTAAATAACGAATGCTCTGAGCATTCTAAAGTAAAGTATGGTGTCCCACAAGGATCTGTACTGGGCCCCATATTATTCTCATTATATGTGCTACCACTGGGCACTATCATTCGTAGGCATGGTATTAGCTTCCATTGCTACGCAGATGATACTCAGTTGTATATATCTTCTAATCCAGATGATACCACCACAACTCTCAAGATTGAGAACTGCGTCCAGGATATTAAAAACTGGATGGCGTCTAATTTTCTTAAACTAAATTCTGACAAGACTGAGGTACTGATTCTTGGGCCTAAAGCTGTTAGAAGCAATTGGGCTGATATTCCCCTTACCCTAGATGGTTTTTCAGTAACACCAAAATCTACTGCAAAAAGTTTAGGTGTCACTATTGATTCTGATCTTTCATTTGACACACATGTATGCAATGTCACTAAGGCTGCCTTTTTCCATTTACGTAATATTGCCAAGCTGAGACACTTACTTTCTTTAGCTGATGCAGAGAAGCTAGTTCATGCTTTTGTCTCGTCGAGATTGGACTACTGTAATAGTCTTCTAATTGGATGCTCTAAACAGTCCATAAAGAAGCTACAACTTGTACAAAATGCCGCAGCTAGAGTCCTAACCAAGGCTAGGAAATTCGATCATATTAGTCCCACTCTCGCTGCACTACACTGGCTGCCGATTAAACATCGCATTGAATTTAAAGTTCTCCTGTTAACCTATAAGGCGTTAAATGGTCTTGCCCCACAATATCTGAGTGAACTCATTGATTACTACAACCCATCTCGCCCTTTGCGCTCCCAAAATGCTGGATTTCTCGTAGTTCCAAAAATTAGTAAAACTACAGCCGGAGGCAGAGCTTTCTCTTTTAAAGCCCCTCAATTATGGAATAGCCTTCCAGCTCCAATCCGAGACTCTGACACAGTTCCAATCTTTAAATCTAGACTTAAGACTCACCTGTTTAGTCAAGCCTTCAGCTAAAATTCCCCTTGTAAGGTGTAGGGGCTTGGGGGCCCCCAGACGTTGAGATTTCTGGTGATCTGAGATGTTGATGCTGTCATCCAGCTGTGTCTTGGCATCACTCTATTTGTGACTATGACTTGACTGGAAAGCAATGTCTCAGTGAGCCCTCATGCCTGTGGTCACCTCTGAACCTCTCCCTTTAGTTATGCTGCTATAGATTAGTCTGCCGGAGCCACATGCTGATCACTGGCACGTGAGCTACGTACATTTAAATCAACGGTGGTTTAAATTCATGTCCACTCAGTCTGTATTATCTATCTTCTTGCATGGCTCTACCCAAGACGATTGGATACAGGCACCTGCAGGCACCTGGGGGATGGTCTGGCTGCCGGTGGATGTGCTGATACCGGGGTTCACCTGGGGAGTAACACTGCAGTCGGAGCCTACAATACCAGCATCACTGCTCCGACACGGAATGAAAGCCTGGCATTCATCAACAGACATTTACAGTGACAATATCAAAACCCAGAACTTTCAATTCTACCTTTTACCTAGTCTGATTGTGTGAATTATGTGTGACTTGTGTATTTGTGTGTTAACGGGCCGCCCAATGGAGGATGGGTTCCCTTTTGAGTCTTGGTTCTCCCGAGGTTTCTTCCTATTCCTCACCATCATAGGGAGTTTTTCCTCGCCACTGTCGCCTTTGGCTTGCTCATTAGGGTTCTGGACCCATAGTATTGTTAACCTTGTAAACCCTGTAAAGCTGCTTTGCGACAACTTGAGTTGTTAAAAGCGCTATACAAATAAACTTTGATTGATTGATTGATTGATACTTCAGATGGCGTTAGTGGTACCAGCAAAGTATATGCTTTAATACTTGTAAGTGATTCAGTTGCCCGTCCTCTACTACAGAATTTTAAACAGTTCAATGGGGAGTTTGGATGTTCTTTTTGCTTACAGAAGGGAACACTGGTAGAACGTGGTCAGGGTAAGGCCAGGGTTTACCCATATGAGAAAAATGTTCATGTTCGATGTCAAAGTCAGACTTTGGAGCTAGTTACAAGAGCTGTTGAGACAGGCACAACCTCCCTAGGTGTGAAAGGTCCTTCTGTACTGTCCCTTTTACCTAGATTTGATATAATTGAAAGTTGTGTCCCTGACTACATGCACAGTGTCCTTCTTGGAGTGGCAAGATCAATCACGTCACTGTGGTGTAACTCTGAAAACCATCAGTCTCCCTGGTACATAGGTAGGTGCATTCGACAGATTGACCAAGTACTATTAAAGATTAAACCCTCAAGTAATGTCTCCAGAACACCTCGAACCATAAAAGAACGGCGGTACTGGAAAGCCCACGAATGGTTGATGTGGTTACTCTTCTATAGTATTCCTGTCCTCAAGGGTATTCTTCCTGACAAATACCTGAATCATTGGATCAAACTTGCAAGCGGCATAGCTCTGCTGCTTAACACATCCATTACATCACATCAGCTGTTAGAAGCACAGGACCTACTTCTACAGTTCGTGTCTGAGATGGAGCACCTCTATGGTGTAAGCAATGTCACCTACAATGTTCACCTTTGCCTTCATCTGTCAAGAAGTGTCCAGAATTGGGGCCCATTATGGGCCCATTCTGCCTTTCAGTTTGAGTCTTATAACATGTCATTAATAAATATGGTGAAAAGTACTCAGTGTGTGCCTATGCAAATATGTAAACTTTTCTGGATGGAAAATGCCCTTCCTCTATATGCCAGCAACATAATGAAAAATCCCTCTTCAGAATGTGGAGATTTTTTCAGCCAGTTAGTGAGGGGAAAAAAGGAGCGAAAGCATGCAGTGAGGTATGAGGGAGTTACAGTTTTTGGAGCACCAAAGAGAAAAATGATGGAGCATGAGGACTATATTGCTATACACAGTGTTGCTCATCATGTAGAGAAGCAGGTTGTGGATTACTATGACAGAGCTTTTGTTAATGGTGAGATTATTCACTCTCACACATACAACCGTGAAAAGAAGAGGAATTCAAGCATAGTTTCTCTAAAGAATGACAATGCGTTCTTCTCTGTTAAAACATTCATGGTGGCAGATATTGGAAGTGGTAGGACTTGCTATGCCTTTGGTAATTTCTTTGAGGAGGGGAAGCACAGTTTTTCCAGTTGTGTTCAAAATCCCTTACATTTCTGTCCCGTTGAGAAGGCATTAGGTCATGGGTTAAAGTTCTCCGTCACTACGACGGATTTCCGTCATTTGATTTTTTTGGGGAAAAAATCCGTCAAATCATAATAAACAACACACGCGCGTGCTATCTGTTTTGTGGCCGAAATATGATCCTGTCACTGGCGCTCATCAGCGCTGGATGGATGACGGCGGTGTCATTTGATTGACTTGCGGTTCATTCCGCCTTCAGATTTGCGGACATTACGTAGAAAGGTTTTTACCCCCCTCCTGCCTGGCGTGACCGTAGCGCGCGACTTTGTACACCTGCGCGAACGGCGGAGGCTACTTGCTGCGTCACATTCTTTTTGCAGTGTTGTCCGAAACGATATGTGGTAGTATAAAGAAACACCCCTCAAAAACAGGGGAATGAACATTTACCTGACCAATTGTTGCATTAGTGCTAGAATTTATGCTAAAGTACTTTAAAATGCTTGAAAATGTAACTACTTCGTTTCACAACAAATAGCTATCTGACTGAACAATTCTCTTGTATTACGTTGTAATTCCAGGACGAAACATGAGAGAACGTGAAGACGTTAAGATTGGGCGTTTTGAAAATAAACAACCATTAAATAATTTGATAAAAAGCGAATTATTTCGAATCATTTCGAGTATATGTATAAATATTTAACTTAATTAAATTTAACGTTGAAAACGTGTTGAAATGGACCTTGAAGGTGACGTACAAGTGCTTTAATTCCACCTTGTAAAGGTGTATGAACCCGGCAAACATGACTTTGTTCACTGCGCTGAAGCGCTGCGCGCGCGATGTTAGTTACTAAATTCGAGAGGTTCACGACTGCGAGGCTCTCGCGCACAGGTGGAGCCACCTCGATTACGTCATTTTCGGCGTGCGGACCCTCGCGCTGCTCACGCCGCTCGTGCTGCGTCAAGTATAAAGGCTTAAACCAGGCTTAACATGGATGGTGGTGTTCTGTTTGTATTTAAAAGCTCTATCCAGTGGTGTGATTTAATTTGCCATTTTTGGACATTACATTTTTTTGTAACATACCTACTTAAAGCAGGTAATCTTACGGCTTATGTTTTTGCGATAGTGAATCTGATAAAAACAAGAGCTTCATACCTCTCACCAGGATTCACTAAATTTGACTTGATCTTTAAATAATTTTCTGGAAGAGGACCCCCAGATAACTCCCATTAAATACACATTTAAGTACATTTATTGCTCAGGTGTTCATTCTCTCTTCTGTCCTTACACAGGCTGTTTAGATAAATATACTTTATAAATGTGTTTATTGTGTAGAATTAGGCAAAAGAGGCCGTGTCCCAACTACACCACATTTTCAGTAATTGCTGGCATTGTCTTTTGCCAGGAAAAATTTTCAGTCAAATGAAAATTTCTTGCTTTAACCCATGCATTAGGTCATCTAACTGCAATACCTGCCTCTGCAATTGAAAACAAATGTTTGTTCCTACCTTTGGATAAGCAAAAGTATGATTATATCATGACTTTTCTTAATTCTTATGAGGTGACTGTTTAAATATTTCAAGTCTGCTGCACCATTGCCCACTGCTGCTTCATCCTTCATTTCTGTAGTAGCCCAAACAAACAGTGACTGTAGAGAGGGCTGTGAGTGATTTATCACAACCATAGTAGTTTCTCCTTATACAGGCAAGGAGAGAGTGATACACTATTCAGTTGATTGCAAATATGCAAATGGTTTTCATAGTTTTCAAATATATACTGTACATATTCAGAACATATATGTTAAAATGTGTAAAATATGTTAAGACTATCTGTGAAACCTCAAACCATTACATATTTTGTTTTACTACATATTTACAAATGTTACTAATCCATGTTATTAAAATATATGTATTAAACACATTTGTTTATTTTGTGTATATTTTATGCATCTTGACATATATAATATACACTTACACTGTATAGTAGATATATATAAGATACACATGTAAACATACAGAATTTTTGTATATGTCATTTCAATAAACTGACATATACAAATAGAACATATATGGCTAACGTATATGGATGCAACATATATTACCATGTATAATTTAATGTAATAGATGTTTTTAATATATATAAATATACACATTGTATTATGGATATTTCATATATGTTGAAAACCTATATCTACATATATCCAGAGGAAACATGTATGTGATAATAATACAATTCCATATATGTATCATATATAGAAAACCCACTCTTGATATAGGGCCATATATGTCATATATGACATTTCCGTATGGGGAACTAGAATCAAAAACACAGAAGCTTAGACTAAGAAGACACGAACGCTAAAACAGACAGAGTTAGACAACGTAACAGATCACAAAGCAAACACCAGGAATAAACTAAGAATGAACAGGGAATGCACTACTAGGGGTAACTAAAGCTAAAACATACAACGGACAAGGAGACTAAACTAACCAAATACAAATACAAAAAAATACTTACAAGGCTTTTACACACGAAACTAGAGCTAACAATTAGAGTAACAAAAACTAAAACACCAGGTCACAAACACACACAATAACCCACCATGAGAACACAGAAAACCAGGAACTAAATACCAGAACAATAATGAAACAAACAAGAAACAGGTGAGAAGGCAAATAAAGGCATTCATTAATTATTGTATTATATATTATATAATATATAATTATTATATGTAGCTATTAATTTGTATTAATTAAAGGATTAATACAAAGAAGGTGTGGGAGCCAAGGAGGGCGGAGCCAAGCTTGACATTATATAAATGAATTTTGAATGATTGATTAATTGATTGATTGAATAACAGAAAAGCTTCATACTTTTAAATTCATACTGTAAATATTTTAAATGGAAATACAGACACTGCTATTTTTTAACAGAATCATTTTTGGGATAGGCGACAGAGTGCAAAAATCGGAAGCGATCACGTCAGTCTCAGGGAAAATGGAGGATTTCATGAATAAAGTGCACAAACTCAAAACCTGTAAACTAAACCAAATTAAGGATACAATAACCTGCGGTCAACTGGTACAAAGACAAGACATAGACAAACACAACGTCACAACAACAGGACAACATGGAATACTGCCGCAGCTGACGGGGGAGGCTGGCAGGGGGCCTCTGTAGCATGACAATTTTCAGTTTAAAAATGTATATTTTTTCATGTTTTCATATGGAATTGAAAGGGGCTTCCAGTACCTTTTGTGTATGTGGAAATAAATAAATAAATTGAGCTTTTTCTCAAATTTTCTTCTATTATTTTTGCACATAACTGTGTGTAAATATCTATATCAATATCTATCTGTCTATACACTAACAGTCTAAATGCATGTTCTTAATAACATTTTAATCTAAAGGATTATACTTAAATGTGTTATATGAGTATATTCTCAACACACACACCTACACATGCACACACATACACAAGAGAATGTCTTTAGGACTGATGGTGCTGCTTCATGAAGCTGGTTAGCAGAACATCAGTGTGCAACGCTGTCATCAAAATATAGATCAGTTACTTAAAAGATTATAGTATTTGTTTATTAGAGTGTCATAACATGTTTTCTTTCATTGATTTGGCATCTTCCCTACTTTTTATGTCAAAAATAATAAAAAATCAACGCTGAGTTCAAACTTTTCACTGGTAGTGTATTAGGGTGACCAAACGTCCGTAGTTCCCGGGACATGTTCGTATTTCACATCCTCTCCCGGGTGTCCTGGTTTGTTTTTTTAAGTGAGGAAATGTCCTGGTTTTTAACTTACCTTCATTGGACCATTAAGATTTAAATTTACAGGCGTAATCCCTGAGCCCAGTCAGTGAAGGCAGCCCTGTTCTTAATCAGAATGTGTAGACAGCGTGACTGTCAGTAAGCAACACATCCATTCAGATAAGTGTATATCTGAGGATGGAAGTGATGGGTATTGATTTTATCATCATCGTCACTGATGTTATCAACACACACACACGCTCATACTTTATATGATTCCACATTTGGACAAAATGTCAACAGGAAACAAACTTTCTGAATATGTCCAACATGATATACAGCTCCCTAATCTCCATTTGAAATGTTCAGGTTCGAGGATACAGAAAGCAGCCTTTTTTTAATATACATGCTTCGCATACACACACACACACACACACACACACACACACACACACACACACACACACACACACACACATCCATGAACACTAAATGGTCGTCATTTACCGTCACTGTCTGTTTTTCAACCTGCAGGGTGGTTGGTTTATGCAGGACCTCCATGTGTGTCTCAGGTGTCTCAGTGGATCTCTCTTCAGCCAGGTCTATCTATTCATGAAATGACAACACTCAGCCAGGTCTCTCTATTCATGAAATGACACCACTCAACCAGGTCTATCTATTCATGAAATGACAACACTCAACCAGGTCTCTCTATTCATGAAATGACAACACTCAACCAGGTCTCTCTATTCATGAAATGACAACACTCAACCAGGTCTCTCTATTCATAAAATGACAACACTTATGAAAAGCAATTCCGATACATTAGTCATAAGCCTCTTGAAATAAAATGACATGTGCCATATTTTGTCAATTGTGATTTTTACACCCCAATTGAAATTTGTCCTCCGTTTTTAACCCATCTGTGCAGTCAGAACAGACACACACACTAGTGATTACTAGGGGGCTGTGGATCACACGTGCCCAGAGCTGTGGGCAGCCCTAGCCCTAGCCCGGGGAGCAGTTGGGGTTAAGTGCCCAAGGGCACCTCAGTCATGGCCTGTCTGGAAATCGAACCCACAACCCTCCGGTCACAAGACCAGTTCCCTAACCGCCAGGCCATGACTGCCCCCTCTTCTTTAAAATGTTAGGTTTAATGATTTGAATCATTGATTTAACTCATTTAAATTACTGGAGATCATTTAAAATCATTTATTAATTGCATTGATGAACACTGATAGTCACTTTAAGGCCTTCAGATATATTATGGTGCAATGAATTTTGAAGAAAAAAGGTAATTCAATGAAATATTTTAATCAGACATTTTGTAGAACATTATTTATAGCCTTCACTAGTGTTGGATTTGCATTCACCAAACGTTTGCGGTTACACGCCACCTCGTCAGTCTTATCAGCAGGAGATGGGCGGTCCGGCGCAGGATTGTGGTGACATCGCATGGTGCTGTTGTTGGACTGAGCTTGGTGCCACTTCGTTAGGGTGGCCGCTTTGGTAGGAGAGGCTTGGCGGAGGACACGGCGGCCTTGAAGATCCGACCTCTCGCGGAGCACTTTCATCTTAATGCAGCCTCTGGCACTGCGGAGAGCTCCGACAGCCTGATGGTGGTTCACCTCTCGCAGGTCCTGCCCATTGACCTGCCAGTGCACCGGAGAAACAAGACGGCAGGTGGGTCTGCTCACCGAGCCCATTAGGGGAGGGAGCTTGTTCTATGCTTTGAAGGGAGACTCTTTGGTCTTTTAAGGATCTCTCCGAGCCAGATTGGTGCGATACACTCGCGCACCTAGATAAAAATTATGTTCACTTTTTAGTAGCCTCAAATTCAGATTTAAAGCATGACTGCCTGTTGCTGATAACATCAACACTGAGTTCACTAAGGTAGCGTCTGTGTGATGATGACCTCCAATGAAGAAATACCACCACAGAGTGGAACACAAAGGAAGTGACCAAAAAAAAAACAGTTGAAAATACACAGTTAATCTTAAGTGAACAGAAATGGTGTGTTATTTAGAAGAAGCAATGCAGCTAGAAATGGTGACAATGGTAACAAAATGGTGCCTAATACCGAACACAACATGGCAGCATTTTGCAATCGAGATCATACAGGTGCCTAATAGCTATATCTGTCAGCCATGTTAGATTAAGCTATTAGGCACCTGTATGATCTAACATGGCTGACAGATTAAGCTATTAGGCACCTGTATGATCTGTCAGCCATGTTAGATCATACAGGTGCCTAATAGCTATATCTGTCAGCCATGTTAGATCATACAGGTGCCTAATAGCTATATCTGTCAGCCATGTTAGATCATACAGGTGCCTAATAGCTTAATCTGTCAGCCATGTTAGATCATACAGGTGCCTAATAGCTTAATCTATCAGCCATGTTAGATCATACAGGTGCCTAATAGCTTAATCTGTCAGCCATGTTAGATCATACAGGTGCCTAATAGCTTAATCTATCAGCCATGTTAGATCATACAGGTGCCTAATAGCTTAATCTGTCAGCCATGTTAGATCATACAGGTGCCTAATAGCTTAATCTGTCAGCCATGTTAGATCATACAGGTGCCTAATAGCTTAAGCTGTCAGCCATGTTAGATCATACAGGTGCCTAATAGCTTAATCTGTCAGCCATGTTAGATCATACAGGTGCCTAATAGCTTAATCTGTCAGCCATGTTAGATCATACAGGTGCCTAATAGCTTAATCTATCAGCCATGTTAGATCATACAGGTGCCTAATAGCTTAATCTGTCAGCCATGTTAGATCATACAGGTGCCTAATAGCTTAATCTGTCAGCCATGTTAGATCATACAGGTGCCTAATAGCTTAATCTGTCAGCCATGTTAGATCATACAGGTGCCTAATAGCTTAATCTATCAGCCATGTTAGATCATACAGGTGCCTAATAGCTTAATCTGTCAGCCATGTTAGATCATACAGGTGCCTAATAGCTTAATCTGTCAGCCATGTTAGATCATACAGGTGCCTAATAGCTTAATCTGTCAGCCATGTTAGTATTTTTAAGTGAAGTTGAAAATAAATGACAGTGGCTCTGCTTTTTTCTGAATGTCAGATCATTTTACAATCTGTACAATTCATTGGTCTTGAAAACCTCATGGTCCCTTGACAGTTCAATACTTTACTCCATTATAAATTAATGTGAGAGTTTTCTAAATGCATTATAATAATAGCCTGTATAAAGGCAGTACTTCCTCAAAGAGTGATCATATTTAAAGTTGCTAAATAAGTTGACTTTTGATAAAATGAATTTTTTGGTTCTTTAATTCTGCTTGAATGCCATACATAATGTACTCAGTACGCTGGTAATTTTTGCCTTATTCCTTTAATCAGATGTGTAAAGTTCATAAATGATTGCTAGCACTCACCTGTATTACTCTCCTATCTCCTATATGATTGCTAGTACTCACCTCTAGTACTCTGTCTCCTATTTGAACCTCTGCATTGGCTGCCGGCCCTCTTTTGGTTACCTTGGAAATGAAGATGCCCTTTAAAAATAAAGCACAAGTTGAGGTCAGGGCAGGAGGTTCTTGAATTGTAAGCAAGCCCAGCAGTAATCACCATTAAAGGTGTTTAATGACATCAGATGATGTATTAACGTTAAAACACCAAGTATTCATGCCTCTCCATGAAGTCAAAGATGTGGTAGTGCTCTAAGCTCGTGTTTTCTTCCAGTGTTTCTTGTATATTGACACATCATTTGCCTGGTTTCTCTGTAGCTAGACAGACTTGCTTGGTAATGAGCACCAGATCTGCACTACAAATTGCATGTTTGGCAATGTGTACGAAGTGTATGAACAGCTGTATTGGGTTGTGGGGTTTTCAGCCTACACTGCAGAGCTACTTTGATTTTGCTGAATGCACGTAACCTGTACGTTTCAGACTGAATTCGGACGCTTGCAGATTAAGATTTGTTATATATGTTAAATAGCAGATAGGCAAGACCAAAATGTTATCAGGAGATTGGCATAAGTCAGATTCTGAACTAAGCTATCAAAACAAGACAGGGGTGCTGAAATCAAAGTCAGGGAACCAGAACAACAAAAATCTGATCAACTTGCTTAAAGGGCAAGACAAAAACAAATGTAACCGCAATAGTAGGCAAAGTAAAAAAAAAAAAACCCCAAAAGCAATTACTAGATAGAGGAAACACATCGCAACTTAGCATGCTTAAATACAATACGATTAATGTGAGTCAAGTGACATCAATACGTATTCCAGAGAGGTAGATCTTCAGTGGCTTCCCAAGGCATCATGGGAATTGGGGTTCTGATGGCTAGGGTCATAGGGTCATAGAGTCATAGAGTGATATGACCACAGCATTTTTTTAATGTATTAGTTTGATTTAGTTTGTCCTGACTTTAGAGATATGTATTAATGCATTCTTATGGCAAAAAGAATGAACCAGTACAGGTTCAATGCAGCATCCTCAGAGCTTGATTGAGTAAAGGGTCTCGGGACACTGATTAATATTCAGGCGCTTACGTGCATGCATACATGTGTGGGTTTAGATTACTGCCACACCAACATTGTAGTGAGGGTGTGAAATGTGAGAATAAGCAACAGCAGAGGGAGATAAGGCACCTCATCATTCTCTTTGTAAGGAAGAGAGTCTTTCCCACCTGCCACACTGATACCCAGGACCCCAGTTTCCCCACTCACTTTGATCTGGAGCTGAGAGAGAGAGAGAGAGAGAGAGAGAGAGAGAGAGAGAGAGATAACACCTAAAACTAACCTAAGGCAATTACATTTTTTGTAAACGCCACCTCAGGCTTTGCAGATATGATAAATCAATAATATGTGAAGCAATAATGTACTCAAACTGAATTTCTGAAAACACCAACACAAGCTGTTTTTTCTGAAGACTTACTCTTAGTGGCACTGAGGAGATGAATGATTTTTGTGGGCAGGGCCATTCCATAGGACGTGATTGGATGAGCCTCACTGAACCTGGGTGGCACTCATGAGTTACTCCTCCTTGGGTTGCCAGACACTGGGCTTGGAAACTCTGCATCTTCCTGAACTGTCGCTTCCCCCCACAGTGCTGTCTGGGTCTCTGTACCTCTCTGTCTGACAGAGGAACCAAGATGTTCTGAGGGATACAGAGAAAAACACTTATCAAACTGAATCAAACTCTGGGTCACCCAACACCCCACCACTTGTAAAATTGTATTGTACAATTCGAAAATGTCATAAAACATCTTTACAAAACACATCATATATGAATGATTGCACTTCCATATTACCATGTCAATTGTGATCATGACAAAGTCCAAAATAATAAGAGCACTTAGACTCACAGTCTCCCAAATGAAAAGCTGTTAAGGCCACATTTGTAAAGATGGCTGCATTGCTAAAACTGTGACATCACATCACACAGCCTGCAGTCTGACCTCGTGCCCAGGCTCCTTCATCTCCCCGGCATCTTTCTCTGCACAGGGGCCGTGACGGAGTGCACAGTGATTAACCACTGAGAGACCAAGAGCTGCAGGGCACCACACTTTCCTTGTCACCAAATGCAGGCCAGGAATTGGCCACCAATGGAGGCCATTATTCCCAGCAGGCTCAGCAGCTCGGCAGGCCTGCTTTTGACAAAATGACAAGTTAGACACATGGATCCAAGGATTTACCCACAAGCCCTCAGTTTCCTGCAGTCTATACCTGTGAGGAGCATTTCACCAGTAAAGTGATGGATGGTGTGAGACACCTGTCAGATTCTGGGTAAGAACTGTATGTGAACACCAGGAGTTCTAATAGCATGATACAGTAGCTGATTTGTTGCCAAGAATCGATCAATCTAGTGATATTTTCAGGGATTTTGTTTTTGTTACATTGAAAGCTATGTGTTTTTTGTTACTTTTAACTGGGGTAAAAGTTTTATTATGATTAATTTTTTTATATACTTTTAAAACATTTATATATATATATACAGTGGGATGTGAAAGTTTGGGCACCCTTGTTAATTTTCCTGATTTACCTTTATAAATCATTGAATGTTTGGATTAAAAAATTCAGTTAAATATGTCATATAGGGGACAAACACAGTGATATTTGAGAGGTGAAATGAAGTTTATATGATTTACAGAAAGTGTGTGTGAGAGAAATTATTGATTATTGATTAATAACTATTGATTAGATTATGTTTAATTATTATAAGAGATCATTATGAACTTTATGATTTAGGACATGCCCATTCTGACTAAGCAGAAGGACTACAATAATGAAGTAGTGTGATTCAGTGTAACCATGTTTAGTTCATATTATGCATGTGTGCTATACTGTGACCCAGGTCAGGGAGAGTGCTGAGGGTAAGAGCACTCTGTTAACTGGTAGTCACTAGGCTACTAGTCTTGGGTCATTTAGCTTTCTCTGTGTTCAACTGATACATCAGTTGCTTCCGCTAACTCTAGGGAAGTCCATATTAGGAGATACACACATGTGAGACAAAGTAGCCTGCTGGACGCTTATGTTTTGGAACATGCTGTGCTAAAGATAACCTGCTGTTAGAACTGCTGAATTGTGTTTAAGATTGTATATAAGCAGGGGGACTGCCCCCCTGCCTTCAGAGTTGTCATGCTTGAATGAGACTCTCATGTCTGTGTCTGTCTTGTATCTGTCTTTGTCCTATTTATATCTATTTATATTTTTGTAATAAATTAATCATTTAACCACGTCTGAGTCCTCATCCATTTATTAGAAAATTTCCACGACATGTGCAATAATTGTCTAAACAAAAATAGGCAGGTGCATAAGTTTGGACACTGTTGTCATTTTATTGATTTCAAAACCTTTAGAACTAATTATTGGAACTCAAATTTGGTTTGGTAAGTTCAGTGACCCTTGACCTCCATACAGAGGTGACTCCAATTATGAGAAAGGATCATAATCTTTTTGCATCTTCTCTGAAGAGACGCAGCATGGGAGATTCAAAACAACTTTCAAATGACCTGAAAAGAAAGATTGTTCACCGTCATGGTTTAGGGGAAGGATACAAAAAGCTATCTCAGAGATATCAGCTTTCAGTCTCCAATGTGAGAAACATTGTGAGAAAATGGAAGAAGACAGGTACAGTTCAAGTCAAGGCTTGAAGTGGCAGACCAAGCTAAATCTCTAATAAACAGAAGCGAAGGATGTTGAGAACAGTCAGAGTCAACCCACAGACCAGCACCAAAGACCTACAGCATCATCTTGCTACTGATGGAGTCACTGTGCATCGTTCAACTATTCGGCGCACTTTACACAAGGAGATGCTGTATGGGAGAGTGATGCAGAGGAAGCCTTTTCTCCGTCCACATCACAAACAGAGCTGCTTGAGGTATGTGGATTGCTGTGGATTGATGAAAACAAAATTAATCAACAAAATGAAAAAAGTTATTTGGCCATTACAAGGGCCGTTATGCATGGAGGAAAAACACCTGCTACCTACGAGACGAGTGCTGGGTATGACCGAGGAACAGGAGAGACGGGTGTTGGGTATGACCGAGGAACAGGAGAGACGGGTGTTGGGGATGACCGAGGAACAGGAGAGACGGGTGTTGGGTATGACCGAGGAACAGGAGAGACGGGTGTTGGGGATGACCGAGGAACAGGAGAGACGGGTGTTGGGGATGACTGAGGAACAGGAGAGACGGGTGTTGGGTATGACAGAGGAACAGGAGAGACAGGTGTTGGGTATGACCGAGGAACAGGAGAGACGGGTGTTGGGGATGACTGAGGAACAGGAGAGACGGGTGTTGGGGATGACTGAGGAACAGGAGAGACGGGTGTTGGGTATGACCGAGGAACAGGAGAGACAGGTGTTGGGTATGACCGAGGAACAGGAGAGACAGGTGTTGGGTATGACTGAGGAACAGAAGAGACGGGTGTTGGGGATGACCGAGGAACAGGAGAGACGGGTGTTGGGGATGACTGAGGAACAGGAGAGACGGGTGTTGGGTATGACCGAGGAACAGGAGAGACAGGTGTTGGGTATGACCGAGGAACAGGAGAGACAGGTGTTGGGTATGACTGAGGAACAGAAGAGACGGGTGTTGGGGATGACCGAGGAACAGGAGAGACGGGTGTTGGGGATGACTGAGGAACAGGAGAGACGGGTGTTGGGTATGACCGAGGAACAGGAGAGACGGGTGTTGGGTATGACCGAGGAACAGGAGAGATAGGTGTTGGGTATGACTGAGGAACAGGAGAGACGGGTGTTGGGGATGACCGAGGAACAGGAGAGACCGGTGTTGGGGATGACTGAGGAACAGGAGAGACGGGTGTTGGGTATGACCGAGGAACAGGAGAGACAGGTGTTGGGTATGACCGAGGAACAGGAGAGATAGGTGTTGGGTATGACTGAGGAACAGGAGAGACGGGTGTTGGGAATGACTGAGGAACAGGAGAGACGGG
The DNA here is from genome assembly GCF_052324685.1 of Brachyhypopomus gauderio. Taxonomy (NCBI): domain Eukaryota; kingdom Metazoa; phylum Chordata; class Actinopteri; order Gymnotiformes; family Hypopomidae; genus Brachyhypopomus; species Brachyhypopomus gauderio. The sequence continues at coordinate 21,366,197 of NC_135225.1, forward strand.
TGTTGGGGATGACCGAGGAACAGGAGAGACGGGTTTTGGGGATGACTGAGGAACAGGAGAGACGGGTGTTGGGGATGACCGAGGAACAGGAGAGACGGGTGTTGGGGATGACTGAGGAACAGGAGAGACGGGTGTTGGGGATGACCGAGGAACAGGAGAGACGGGTGTTGGGTATGACCGAGGAACAGGAGAGACGGGTGTTGGGGATGACTGAGGAACAGGAGAGACGAGTGCTGGGTATGACCGAGGAACAGGAGAGACAGGTGTTGAGGATGACCAAGGAACAGGAGAGACGGGTGTTGGGTATGACCTAGGAACAGGAGAGACAGGTGTTGAGGATGACCGAGGAACAGGAGAGACGGGTGTTGGGGATGACTGAGGAACAGGAGAGATGGGTGTTGGGTATGACTGAGGAACAGGAGAGACGGGTGTTGGGTATGACTGAGGAACAGGAGAGACGGGTGTTGGGGATGACCGAGGAACAGGAGAGACGGGTGTTGGGGATGAGTCAGTTTGTTGGTGATTGGGAATGAGTGAGTGGTCCAGGAGGGCATGAGGAGCATGTGTGCATGTAATTTGTGTGTGTGTGTGTGTGTGTGTGTGTGTGTGTGTGTGTGTGTGTGTGCACGTATTCTTGACCAGGTGGCAGTCAGCGGCATGGAAGTATTAATTAAACATTTAGCAGTTTATTTTGTGTAGACACAAAATGTAATTTTTTTAAATCTAATATTTTAGCCATAATAATAACATAATAATATGCTGCTCTCATCACTGAAGTATAGGTATAGTTCACAATGATGTTGTTATGCTTTGATCCCGCTTATGAGTTTATCAAATCCCATTGTGCCTCTATACTTGTAAAATGCTTCAACTTAACAACACTGTTTGATAGGTTGCAGCTGGGAATACCATTTTAATGTGATACAAATGAATGTACTTCCATTTTCTCAGTATGACGTTAAGGTGGATGCAAAATGACATTTTTAATGAAATTATTTCTAGCATAATTTAGCCCTAAGGATAGCGCTAACCTAACCTTAATCCCAGCCTTAATGTCCATTATAATAGCATGTTAATTGTCTGGTCAAGACTGACCCATAAATGGATTGTACTCAGGGCATTATTTATATTTATTCTTATAAATCTGCCATCTACTCTTTGCATCCCCTTTTGACATCTTTTTTATTTTATATTCTATGATATTTTTATATTTGATGATGTATTTTAACAAAATTATAATTCTATCCACTGGTATAAAATATTTATTTGTGTCCTGTCCCCATTTAATGTTTTGTGTAGTTTTCACACTGATATTTTCCAATAACCCAAATCTTTCTTTTTATTTTGAAAAATATTCTCTATCATTTCTCACGGCAGCCCATAGGTTAAATTATCAAAATTTCACTTTCTCTACTAATTCTTCTTCACATTACGAAATAGCCATTATACTGACACCTAGTGGCCTGGATGTTTCAGTTAAAATGTATTTTTAACATGGTTGCCTCCATGTGGTGAACCCACTTTATGGAGCATATAGTGATTTATTTGAGGACTACAAAGAAATCTGATTCATTATCTCATGTGATCTGCGCTTTAAAGTAATGAAATGTAAAAATAATAGTAATTTTTATAAATAGTGTTTGCTATTTTTGGTGCTAATAATGACTCATCCCTCCTTTCAGTTCTAGGCTGTTCTCAGGGGTTTCAGTTTTCTCAGTTCTCACCAGTGAGCGTTCTTTGTCTCCCCTGCTGTAGTTATAGCCTCTGCTCATAATGGTGCGCCACAAGTGTTGGAACATTGCTGTGGGGATTATCGCATTCGGCCATGAGAGTTTTAATGAGGCAAAGTACTGATGAGGGATGATTAGTTCTGGACCAAAAATACCACTCAAACACTTGAACTACACATGAACATGCAAGGACACAGGAGTGGTAGCATCAGCAATGTAAATACGTACAAATTATTGTCACAATTATACCATATGCATAATTTCATAATGTTTAAAAGATATCACAGTTAAAATTGTATTTAGTCAATTTATTCCATTGAAAACTGTACAATGTGTTTTTATGGTGTTCAGTTGAGAGTTCAAAGATGGTAGGCATAGCTCCTTACTACACACTCACTAGCGTTCCTGTGTTCCTGTCACCTCAGTGTATTCACCAGGAGAACCACTGGTTGGGCCAATTCTTGGTAATGTGTGATCCTTCCTTATTTAGACAACTATCACATATGTGAAAAGTGTAAACAATTGTGTGAAAAAACACAGAAAGTGTGGCCAGTTATGTCCGAGTGCAACAGTTTGGCCATGCAGATCTCATATCTGTAGACCCACGTTGCATGTCGCCAGTTTGACCTGTATGTGAATCTTCAGGCACAAAGCTGCTTCTCGGTAGCACTGCAGCACTGCCATCTACTGATAAGGTCAAGGACACAGGCATCCATAGTTCATATCAACCCCCGAGGAAGATTAATGGGCTCCTGCCACATTATGTACCATCTAATGATTTGAGCTTTGTCTGCTTGACCTCTGCAAACATGTCATGAAATCAACGGCTCAAGCAACCATGCAGTCAGAGGTGTCAATTCCAGGTCCAGAAAGTAAAAGTCCTCACCAGGATTTTGCTCAAGCTTGCTAGATTTTCTAATTAGTGCAATCCAGGTAAAATGAGTGGAATCAACAAAATCCAGGAAGCCTGAGCAAAATCCTGGTGAGGACTTTTACTTTCTGAACCTGGAATGGACACCTCTGCATGCAGTAGACTCACTGAGAAGACAAGCGATTGGTGGTGTCCACAACGGGAAGGTGAGATGTGTGAGATGTTTTTTCTGTTGACCCTGGAGAAGCTCAGCCTGTCCACTGAGCCTGTCCCTGCAGCACGGAAGCTGAGTTGCAACTTCCCTCCATTTCGTCTCGTTTTGGAAATGCTAATTTGAAATCAAAATTGAATTGCTGCTTCCCGTCTACTCATGAATTGCCAGACCACTTTTTTTCACTGCATGGCAACAACACCTGGATCTCAATCAGCCCCACAGGTGCGGAGTTGTGGCAAAAACACAGAGCCCACAAAACACAGGGAGGCAACCTGGATTTTAATGAAGATCTTTTTACCGGCGCCTGGACCGATGCGATATCACACTGTGGCTGTCGTGCTTTTCCCATTACGCGCTAATGAAGTGCACCACCAGCAGAGCTAGGACCCCTAACGAGTCCACCGTCTCCTTTCAGTCTTGTGCCCTCCACTTGAACTTGCCTCCAAAGACGGGCACACTTGACACTAGCCTAACCTCTGCAAGCTCCAGGCAAACACAAAATAATGGACAGGCAGGAAGACCCTTATAGAGAGGATTCTCCACTTGGAGACATAGCCACACGATGCTGATCATTTTTTAAATCTAGCTGGTCTGTTTTGTTGCCAACTGGTGGGCATGTTACAGTTCTTTTTATTTTCAAACCAAATACGTTATAATTAACAGGATTTAAAGACAGATTATGTGTTTGAGGAATATATCAAATGTAAGAAAATCACAGAACCCAATATCATATTTCAGCAAAAATCATTCACGACGATGCAGTAAGGATCATGTTCATATAGTTTCATACATGGCACACGCAGGACAGTAAAGGTGAAGACAAGGAGATCCTGGGGTGAACCCTGAATGTACAGTCATGGCCAAAAGTTTTGAGAATGACACAAATATATTTTCACATGATCTGCTGCCCTCTGGTTGTTATGTGTGTTTGTCAGATGTTTATCACATACAGAAATATAATTGCAATCATATGAGTAACAAAAGCTTTTATTGACAGTTAGAATGAGCAAGTCAATATTTGAAGTGTTGATCCTTCATCAGGACCTCTGCAATTCTCTGTGGCATGCTCTCAATCAACTTCTGGACCAAATCCTGACTGATAGCAGTCCATTCTTGCACAATCAATGCTAGCATTTTCTCAATGTGTAGGTTTTTGTTTGTCCACCCGTCTCTTGATTGAACACAAGTTCTCAATGGGATTAAGATTTGGGGAGTTTCCAGGCCACGGACCCAAAATCTCTATTCCCTGAACCATTTTGTTATCCCCTTTGCTTTATGGCAAGGTGCTCCATCATGCTGGAAAAGGCATTTTTGATCACCAAACTGCTCTTGGATGGTTGGGAGAAGTTGCTCTCGGAGGACATTCTGGTACCATTCTTTATTCATGGCTGTTTTTTTAGGCAAGCCTGTGAGAGACCCGATTCCCTTGGCTGAGAACCAACCCCACACATGAATGGTTTCAGGATGCTTTACAGTTGGCATGAGACAAGACTGGTGGTAGCGCTCACCTCGTCTTCTCCGAACAAGCTGTTTTCCAAATGTCCCAAACAACCAGAAAGGGGATTCATCAGAGAAAATGACTTTACCCCAGTCCTCAGCAGTCCACTCCCTGTACCTTTTGCAGAATATCAGTCTGTCCCTGATGTTTTTTTCTGGAGAGGAGTGGCTTCTTTGCTGCCCTCCTTGAGACCAGGCCTTGCTCCAAGATTCTCCACCTCACAGTGCATGTAGATGCACTCACACCTGCCTGCTGCCATTCCTGAGCAAGCTCTGCACTGCTGGTAGAGCGATCCCGCAGCTGAAACACTTTTAAGAGACGGTGCTGGCGCTTGCTGGTCTTTCTTGGGCGCCCTGGAGCTTTTTTGGCAACAATGGAACCTCTCTCCTTGAAGTTCTTGGTTATGCGATAGATTGTTGACCGAGATGCAATCTTTCTAGCTGCGACACTCTTCTCTGTTAGGCCATTTTTGTGCAGTGCAATTATGACTGCACATGTTTCTTTAGAGATAACCATGGTTAACAGAAGGGAAACAATGATGCCAAGCACCAGCCTCCTTTTAAAGTGTCCAGTGGTGTCATTCTTACTTAATCATGACAGATTGATCTCCAGCCCTGTCCTCATCAACACCCACACCTGTGTTAATGGAGCAATCACTGAAATGATGTTAGCTGGTCCTTTTAAGGCAGGGCAATGAAGTTGCAATGTGTTTTGGGGGATAAAGTTCATTTTCTAGGCAAATATTGACTTTGCAATTAATTGCTGTTAAGCTGATCACTCTTTATAACATTCTGCAGTATATGCAAATTGCCATTATAAAAACTGAAGCAAAAGTAGACTTTGTAAAAATTAATATTTGTATCATTCTCAAAACTTTTGGCCATGACTGTATGACAGCAAACATTATGACAGCAAACACAAGCAGTAGCATTATTGACTTCTAGCATTTTCATAAGGACAGTTAGAAAAGAATTGCTATTGGAATCGCTATTGAGCCGCTATTATACATTTCTCCTTGTTTTTTTTCTTTTCTTATAATATTGCTAATTAATCCATCCATCCTTCATCATTTGCTTTATCCGGGTTCAGGTCACGAGTGCAGGAGTCTAAGCAAAGAGGCCCAGATTTTGGCCGCTTGTATTTGCGATCTCATTCTTTCGGTCACTACCCAGAGTTCGTGACCTTGCGATCTCATTCTTTCGGTCACTACCCAGAGTTCGTGACCATAGGCAAGCTAATTAATCATAAAAGCATAATAATCCTCTTACCTTTAATACAGGAATCAATCCTTAGAATAAGAACCTAGTGATAAAGAATCTTGCTTTGATTTCATAAGATAATTTTATTGCATCAGTGGTTAGAAGTCATAAAAACGTAGGCCCAGAATCAGCACCTACATGAGTTCTCTGTGCAGCTTTATCAGTGACAACAATAATAACAACAATACATTATTACTACTACTATTAATAATAATATATATTATTGGTATTGTTATTATTGCTAAGGATAAAAATCAACATTTAAAAAGCAATCCTTGGATTCATTTTGCACTAAACATCATACAATGCAAAAATTAATTCTGTAGTGTACCATAGAACCAATAAGCAGTTTTAATAAAAGAGTCCTGCAAAAGTGCAAAAGTTCCTGATGACTTCAGCTCTCCAGCTATGATACAAAAATGATTAGCAGGTTTTACTCTACCAAATTTACACAAATCAAGGAGAATCCAAAAAATTTTTTTGGAATTAACGGGTCAGATTTTGGTTAGCATTATAAACAAAATAGGCTAACTGATCCCAGCTAAATTTCAGCCTATTGATAGCAAGAGTAACATTTCTGGGTGAAATAAACTGTTAGTGGTGGGGCGCCACACTATCAGCGTGAACCACAGTGAGTAAACAGGGATGCTAATCCAGTTGAATCAAGAGGGTAGATATTTGCTACATTAACCCCCATTTACTTTGAGTATAAAAACATGTATACTTGGAATAAAAATTAGACTGATTTAAGAAGACAAAATGCCCAACCTGAAAAATATAGGACAAGCAGCGTCTCACTGCCTGCTCATTTGTTTCCTCTATAAAACGCTAAAAATAATTTGTTCAATTCCTTTGCACCTATATAAAAAACAAAGGTTTTGCAGTAAGAGTACAAATCCTCACTGATTTAGAATCATGCTATACATCTTTTTTCCTCCAAATTTACACCATCTGAGCTGCCGTACGTACAAAAGTATCAATATTCACAAAGATCTATACAACAACATTTTTAAATCAGTAGGTCCAAGAAAGCTTGGGCTCATCATATCCCGAAAGAATTGGAAAAACTAAAATATCCACCCAGTGTTTAAAAAAAAAATAAAATAAAAAAATAGATATATTTGTGTGTGTATATACAGTATATGTATAGTCAATATTCTCACAGGATTTTAATGCACTTTAAGACCTGATGTAGAGTATCTAACTACTTGTGTGTCTGAGGGAGTGATTTTAAAGCACTGGACTTGAACATATAATATAAAGAAAGTGTGCACTTCTGCACAAATTATCCTGCACTCTGGTCATTGAAAGAGTAGACGTTAGAGGTTGCGTCCCAGCTCAGGGTGGGACGAAGGGTCACGTCTTGGTGGGGGGAGAGCGATTGAACAGGGGGGTGTGCAGGGTTCATGAACATAGGCACGGTTGGGGGTAAGCATCACGGAGGTAAAAGCAATCACACAGACGTGGTCACTCGGTCCACAGCGTTATTGACCTCATTTTTGTTGGAGTCCAGACCTTTGGCGGCGTTCATATCATTGCGGAGATTCTCAACCACCTTTTTCATGGTCCTTAGCTCACCAGGGTGGGGTGTGGCTCGACGCAGGAGCGTGCCCTGGCGGGGTCAGGGAAGAAAGGTTTACAATTAAAATGTTTAATTATCTCCTAAACTCATGATTAGCGAGAAGCATGTAATGAACTGCTAGGCAGCACCAGGCACATCATGCCCATTTTTTTTAAGAACTGCTTGAGAGCTAAATGTATAAAATAGATACTTTTTATGAACCCGGGCCCCAAATACACACCTTTTCATCATCATCTTCATCATCATCCTCCACAAAACGGATGGCGCTAATTCTGTTCATGGCTCTGTCGTCCCAGGTGTCATCAGCCACGTCATTCACCAGGTTCTCCATAGCTCCACAGCGTGCTAGGTTATCTGAGCCTACACACACACACACACACACACACACACACACACACACACACACACACACACACACACACACGCGCGCATGTGCACGCACAAACACACACATGCACAGCACATAAGCACACGCTTTCTACCATTTCCTCACTGACATTTTAATACTTGTTTATTAGTCTGGGCTTTTTAGTATGTACGCTATGAGCACAGAACCAGCGCAGAACCAGCACAGAACCAGATGTTTTGTATTGCTTGAAGTGCAGGACATCTGGGCTTTGGCGAGAAACCATGAGGGTGTGTAGATGCTGATGAAAACATGAGGGTGTGTAGATGCTGATGAAAACATGAGGGTGTGTAGATGCTGTAGATGGTGCCCAAATGTGCTTTTGTGTCCATGTGCTTCTATAGTTTTACTATGGCGCTACAAACCTAGCAAGGAGCTAAGAAGTAGCTAACTGAAATTATGTGCACATTAATATCTTTATAAAAAGAGCAGTAAATGCTGTAAACCTCATCCAAAATCAAATAACTTTCTTAGAGAATAAATTGTGAATTTCAACTCATTAATCTGAAACTTTTCTTCAGTTTAACTAGACAGCATTGGATTAGCAAGGACGGCGTAACTCACCGTTGTCTGACTCGCAGGGCTGCTGGGGCAGGAGAACACAGGTGAGCACCTTCTCCCCCGTGTCTGGATCCACGTCCGTCTGGAAGGTGAGCAGGGGCTGAGACTGATTCTCTGACAGCCAGAGAGCTTTGAGCCGCAGTGTGGTGAGGGACATGGGCAGAAAGGCCAGCCTGCGGTCACAGAGACATGCGGGGGTTGACAGACTATTTCTTTTTGTATTCAGAGAAAATTACTAACTACAAAAGTTTCACGAGCACTGCCGCATATCAGCCATGTAAGTATAAAAAATGTATCAAACATAACAGGCTGTGAAAGTGGTCTGTAATTGGCTTGCCTGCTCACATTGGCAAAATGTTCAATCTTGCCTGCCCCGATTTCATTCATTTATGGTTAGCTACACTAGCATTTTACACTGCGGCTTCTGTACAGTCTATACAATTTGCTGGGATTGATAATTAGTGCAACCACTAGTGAGATCCGACAAACCTGTTTCCAGATACGTCGAACACATGCAGCTCGGTGGCTTGGGACAGTTCTGGGGGAATGTGCATCAAACGATTGTCCCTCATGCACAACACATTCAGGCTGCAGCAGCCTCCGATCTGTGGAAAGTCACAAGTCACAGAAGTGTGTCACATGTATGCAGGTCTAATGGACACAGAAATGATCAGTAGCAGATTGTCAAAGATACCAAACAGCGTTTTTTGGTTTAAATGTACCATGGCAAAGTCTCTTTGTAACCAGGGGTTAACAGCTTGTGAAAATCAAAGCACTCTAAGACTTTATTTCCATTAGAATTGTACGTTATTTCTATCCCAAAAGAGGAAGAGTGAAAACAAGAGAATTTGTGAAACAATGGTGGGAAAATGTTGGGGGGTGGGGTGTAGTTTTAGTGAGCTAATTCACAAGTGAATCCATAGATGAATGGAAACGAGAGTTCATTCATTCAGCATCTGGGATCCTGTTTAGGATCTATGAACTGCTAATGAGGTTGGATATCGGAAACTTACAAGCAACTAGGAAGGTTGTCCAGCAGACATTTAAATGGCGAACAGAGACACAGCCGTACTAAGCATACAGTAATGCCTGGACATCTCTTCACATTATTTCAGCAGACGGAGGACATATGCACTGAGGAAGACTCCTCTCTGTGACCTAGAGGCTTTGTATTTACAGAAAGGAGGGAAAAAAATGAATATCTGAGCAGGAACAGACAGGTGTGTGTCCTGTCCAAACAAGAGTTTATTAAAAACCCAATTCACCAACACTGGTTCTGAGTGGTAGGCGAACAGAATGTAACTGGTTGGGGGGGGGGGGGGGGGGGGGGGGAGTGAAAGAGGCGTAACGTGTAAGCAGAGGGTGATGAGAATATATTATGGGATGGTGCGTGGCGCGGAATGAGGTCAGACAAAGAGCAGCACAGCGAAGGTTCTGGCTGCCCCGGCCGAGTCTCTGGACACAGAGTCATTGTTTCATGCCAAAGAAAAGCACCTTTCAAATTGCTCCACCAGAGGCTGTTCTTACCTCTCATCTACACAAGATTCTCAAACAAGGGAGACACAAGGAACAAGGGATGAATACGTCAGACATGCAGCAGTGTTGTGATTCTCGCAGATATTCTCACAACAGAAGATATGAAGTTTGATGTTTTTTTTCTGAGAATAGCCAGACACTCACGGATTAGGCATAATACAAGTATAACAGCATTTGCAAAGGGGACAAATTTTCAGGAACTGAGCTTACATAGAAGACATTAAAATAATAACAATAGTGCTAGAATGTCCATATCCAAAAGTAACTTTTATAAAATAAACCAGATCGGTCTAACGGTATACAATCAAATGCTCAGAAGAATGCTTGAGGTTGGACCTTATCAAGAAATGACCATGTTCAACAATCCAAATACTATTGTACAGCCTTCAAAATAAGCTTGCAAAATAAACAAATTAAAAAGTTAATAATTTAAAAATAGTCCTAAAAATTATATAATGGTACGTAAAAGCATGACACGGTAAGAACAGACAAACACTAGTGGTAAGAAAAGGATGTGCACAGCCAACACGCTGCTCTCCCTCAACAGACATGCAGGCCTCAAGCGAACTACTGTGCTCGGACGTGACACCACAGAAACCAATACAAGCGTGTGAGGCGTACACAGACACACGTACACACACACACACACACACACACACGTACACACGCTGCATGGCCCATGTGAGCTGGCAAGGTGATGTGAGAAGGGAACTTTTCTCCAGATCACTGAAATAATGGAGACATGTGTGACATAGACCACAAGGTGCTTTACCCAAAAGGACACATTTGCTGGATAGTATATTTCATAAGGCCCATTAAAATGACGTCAGGGATCACCCCTTTCTGAAGAACCTGCATGAAAGCCACCCACATGCACGCACCGACCCACCCACACACATACTGCTACTTCTCCAAGCAGCAAAGTACATCCAAAACTAAATACACAAACTAATTATCAATGGAATTAAAGGTTCCTTATCCTACTAACTGCATTAACAGTGTAAAAATGCCTGACTGCAAAAGGTTAAATATCAACAGAAAGTCCCTAGTCTAAACCCCATACAAAACATAGATTTACTTATAATCTTTAATCACAATTTTTTTTTTACAGTAAGATGATGTAGCCTGTATTATAATTTAAGGAGGTGCCCAATCTATGTGGTAGGTAGGTGCCCATGATTCAGGATCTAAATCACTGGGTAAGTCTTCATTTGGCATAGAAATAAGAGAGTGACTTTAATAACTTTAACTGTCAGATGCTCATCTAAAGCCAAAGTCCTTGCAAAAACAGGTTCTTTCCAAAACGCAAAACACCCTACACACAAAAAGATGGTATTCAATAGATACCAACACAGTTTCCAACAGTTTTATGCCATGCAGGGCAGGTTTAATTGCCTTGCCTACAACGTTTTAAAGATGTAATTGTATTATTCCAATTTGGAACTAATCAACTCAAAGATTTTCAGCTGAAGACATTACATTACAACATCTACTGAAAATTTGCAAAGATGTTGAGGAGCTTTTTCATGGTTATCTTGCAGAATTGCTTGTTAAACAAGCTGGGTGCCTTCTCAAGGATAACAATTAGAAAAAATGTCTGTCACTAGACGTCTGAAGTGTCTGTCTGTCTGTCACTACATGTCTGAAGTCTTTGATGAAACGTGAGGGTTGGAATTCTGACTCCACTGCCTTGCAGTAGGGAAGTTAGTAAGATCGGTCACCAAGCATGAATCTTCCGGGTATGTCCGGTTGCGTCACAGCCAGGGTGTGGCACCGCCGTTCATCAGACTTTGTGTTATGCTTATCAGCCAGTGTGGGTGCAGATCAGTTAAATCATGCAGTAAGTGAAAACCACTTTAACAAGAATTTCCCAAGAATTAACACCATATGCTCCTCAACAAACAGACGAGTAAATGGTACAAACCTCCTTGGGTAAAGATGTTATGCGATTCCTGTCACAGTTGAAGTTTGAGAGTTTTTTAAGCTTCCCGATACTTCTCGGCAAGTTCTGAGATGAAAGCAAAACAAAACATCCATCACATACACATGGGCAATCCTTCTGAAAAGGTACATGTATTTTACAGCTTATTAGCATTGCACAAGGACTCTAGTGGTAATGGTGCACTCAGGGCACAACATTATGCCATGAGGCCATGAGCTGCTCTGTAAGCGAGCTAAACTAAATGAGAACCCACTCTTCAAGGTCCAAGAAGCCAGTGGGGGTGACGGTCACACTTATTCTTATTCAATTCTGCTAACACTCATCAGAAACTATTCCTGTCCATCTAGTCAGAGGTCATCACTGGGACCATTAGGCAGTACTAGGCAGTGGTGGGTTTTCCAAACGAGCTCGGTGGAGTGCAGGCAGCGAGACTGTGGGATCTCACCAGTAGCTGGTTCTCCGTCAGCACCAGCTCCGTCAGGCTTTCGCACCCGCCGATGCTCTCGGGGAGCTGGACCAGGCGGTTCTGGTCGGCTTTCAGTATGGAGAGTCGCTTCAGTCTTCCTGCAAGAGAACATGCAAGGGGCAGCATGAAGTTTCAGGTCCAGTCTCGCTCTCAGGGAGAGGCGTGGACAGACCCACAGCCAGCTGTTCCACACACATGTTCACAATGTAAATTGAATGTAGTTCAGCAGGTGACTCTGGATAATCTTCCTTATGGAGGGAAACAGGGAAATGGTGACGCTGCCAGCCGATGTGCACATGAAGCCAGCAGCCAACATCCACACTGGAGTGGCTGTTCGGCCTAAATATACAACTATAAATATGGACCGCATCTAGCTAGGCCGGCCAATGGAGGATGGGTTCCCTTTTGAGTCTTGGTCCTCCCAAGGTTTCTTCCTAATCTCTACCTTCATTATGCATCTGAATCCATGCATTTGTAAAGCTGTTTTGTGACAAAATATGTTGCAAAAAGCGATAAATAAATAAAATTGACTTGACATTTTAGAGGCCCTTCATCAGTGCAAGAAATACACTTTATCCAAACTGCCACTCAGTACTACAATGCAATTTTTACTACCTCTACACCTTTAAATACAATACATACAATACACACACACACACACACACACACACACACACACACACACACACACACACACACACACACACACACACACACACACACACTAAATTTTCTACATTCTAACTGATTCAAATGCATGATGCAAAGACGAAACGTGCAGGTGCCAGCCAGCACACAGAAGCAGACTCACTGACCTATGTCGTCTGGAAGAGCCTCAATGAGGTTCTGGGATACCAGCAGGTCAGTGAGGGAAAGCAGGCCGGCCAGCTCCTCTGGGAGACGCTCCAGCTTGTTCTCAGACACATCCAAGCACAGCAGGTTCTTCATACTGCCCAGCTCCTACGAGAGAGAAGTGTGCGTGCATGCGTGGATGTGTGTATGGACGTGTGTAGGGGTGTGGGCGTGAGACAGCGCAAGCCTTCATTCACTTTTAATCATGTTAGCATTTTTGGCTAACTAAAGGAAACCATGTTAACCGTATAGCATGTTCCCCAGTAATAACACAATGAGCTCAGCAGAAAATGTCAAAGTTTACCGATGGTAATTCAGCCAGCTGGTTCCCGTCCAGCCACAGGTCCTTTAAGCTGACGAGGCATCCTATCGTCTCGGGCTGGAAGCAGACGCCACGCCCAGGGAGCACAGGGAGTGTGAGCGGGTGACAGCACACACACTAGCACTTCCGCAGAGCTGTGCAGAATGTTTGCAAACGCTCTGTGGGTTTCAGGCCCTGCGACCTGTGCTTTCTGACACTAGGTGCACTGACGTTTAATGCATCAGTTAACGTACATGGAGGAAAATGGGCAAAACTACGTGCCATAGAATGCAACAGACATGGTAATCTATAGGGAGTTGTCCCTATAGACATTTATGTATTTATTTACACCATGTCATTCAAAATATGAGCTACTATATCCAATACATTTCTGGTCTCATGCACGAAGGTCTCGTGCAAATTTTAGCAGGAAACTCAGAGGAACTTACCAAATTATAAAGTTCATTGGTCCCCAGATCGAGTTCTTCAAGTCGGTGTAGTTGACAGAGAGATCTGGCAGGAGCGAGTGAAAATATGCTAAGTGTGCATTTACGGGTTTTCACAAGTACACACACACACACACACACACACAAGCTGTACTTACTCCGGTAAATATCTCAACATGTTTTCTCTGAGTTCCAGTGATACCAAGTTACAGAGGCTGAAAAACAAAAGACGCCTCCGTTAAAACTCAGTGAATTAAGCACCGTGAATTAATAATGAGGTGCGCATGACAGCATTCAAAGATTTTTTTCCATAAGGTAATGATACTGCATCACATCAGCAGTTAACATTCATGCTTCATTTCCCACTTCCTCTCACATTACTGGAGAGAACGATGCTGAGGATGTGGAAGACTACACACACACACACACACACATTAAAACGCAAATAAGTCTCATCATACGTAATCAGATTTGGGTAAGAAAAACACTATATGAAAACCTCAAGGTGCAAATCATGCGTCACCATCTAATGTTTCGGCTTTTGTTTGGGATGCTCAGCTGAAACAAGACGCAAGAACCACAAGATGGACGATTATACTTGATTGCGAGCCAAACGACGGAAACACCGTTTACACTGGAAAAACTCTTATTGCAGACGAAAAACCTGCAGACTATAAATCAAGCGCTACACAATTTCAATAAAAAAAATCTGAGAAAAATGACAGGGACTGTGACATGTCCCCGTCAGGTTTTATACATGGTTCAGTCCCCCCTCACAACCAGGGGCTGCAGGGGTTCTGTGTGAATTAGAGTCCCCAAAACGGAAGCAGCCGATTAGATTCCTGCATGCCTCAACATAAATACCAGAAGCCTGTCACGTCAGACTCAGCACGCGCTTTATTTAGCAGTGAGGGAAAAGTCAGCTATACAAGTTCTCTCGGATCGAATCACGACTCTTTCACACACCTCCGGCTGTAGCAGGTAAGCTGTTTCAACACACCACTCCTGTTAAAAGTCTCATGCAACATTGTAAGAGTTACAGCCTCCAAGCTTGGGGGAAGGGGGCACTATTGGTAAGAGCTGTGTAGAACGCAGTATTATACTTTCTAGACAAAACAAAGCCTTGAAAAAGAACACAGGCAAAAAAGAGTCTTAAAAGTGGGTCATGTTAGCTGTTGATCAGCTGACCCAATTATGAGCATTCTGCTCAGAGAAGAAGCATTTCACAGTCCACTAAACCCTCACACGTGCACTACACCAGTGCAGTTATAAAACTTTCCACATTTAAATCCACTGAATGTCATAACACAAGAACCATCAACTTTACTTGCATGCAAAATATTGAGCCAAGTGAGAAGACCCCCACCCCTCATCCACCCCACCCCTCATCCATCATCCACCCCTCATCCATCATCCACCCACAGAAAAAAACAGTAACCTATCTAATCTGTTTTTGCTAAGAGCAAAAAAAACCACTTTGATAACAAGTAATTTAATTTGCATGACCCAATTGTTGAAGCACCTTCCTGCACTGATCTGCTGGGGAAAACCTTGTGGTCTGTGTGCTAGTCATAATGAGGAGGGCCGTGATAAACATGGCCTATTAAAGAAGCACACCGCAGGATTACACGCACAGCAGCGTGCTTCACAGCTATAAATAATCTCCCCTCAGTGACCGGGTCCGTTCAGAAGTGCCTCAGATTGAAAGCCCAGCCCTTAGCCCCTCCCCTCATGCCGAATGTCTGTGTTTTTTAAGGGGGTTTACTGAAGGAAACATTTTTATTGAACACTGCCTGAGGTTTGGAGACATGAACTCAAGGCACTGCCAAAGACAACAACATGTTCTCGTATGTCACGCTGAGGTGACGGTGTGTTTTGCATGATGGTGCCTTTGAAACTGGATGAACCTGCTAGATATGGATGGTGGGGGAGGGGAGAGTTGCAGAAATTTGAAAGTAATCTCAAGTCTAATTCCTTATGAAAATAGAGGTGGAAGGTTTGAACAAACACAGATAATAAATGGTCCAAAACTCATGGAAACTAGTATTAAAACCATAGTTTTTTGGCCAACTGGCCAAAAATTGTCAACCGTTAACTCTCAGTCTAACAGTAATAATGAGTTAAAAAAATATCCTAAAAAATGCAGATCTGTTCACCATAACTATACAATGGAATGCAGGCCTGTGGAACCGCATAATCAGATTGTGTGAGTCTGCTATCTGGAGCAGAAAAGCTGGGCTAGCAAGAGGAAATTACACAGGAAATGAACAAAGCTGTGGAACGACACAAGGGGGAGAGCAAGGCAAAACAGGGCTGGCCCAAATACCCCAGACCTGTGCCGGGTAGCCGCATTTGGGCCAGCTGAAATGGCCAAAAGTGTTTACAGATTTCTCATGGAAGGATTTTACAGAGAAATTGGTCAAAACTCTGCATTATACTGACGGCATCATTTATCAGTGTCAGTATCCAGCTAAAATGAACAGAGAAATGTCACTATGGCAGTTTTCTTTTGATTGTCACTGTGGTTAATGTATCAAACTACTTTAGCAAGAAATTCTCCAATCAGATGTCAGAGCGGCAGTCCTAAAGAAAAGGAAATGGATCATCAGTCCAAAGGAACAATTCACTGTCGTCGCCAACAACAGTGCAAGATGTCAACAGATGCTTTGGGAAAAAACATTGTTGCATGCCTAGTAAGACCAATATACAATACATACAAACAATAAATCATATATTAATATACAATACTACAACTAAATGGGCTCTATAGACCAAATTCAAAATATTGGAGAGAGCTGTATTGCCCTGCCCTGAACTTCATGTGGGTTGCTAAGTTGAGGACACAGAAGCTATACAAACAAAATATGGATAACATTCAACTTTGACAATGGAATGCAACAATGAGTATTACACCAAGTTGATCAGCTAATTTATACATATGCAGTGCTTTACTGTGTGCAAATTATAACATTAGCTAGAGGCCTGGCTGGTTATCGCTTTTATTCCAAAAACAAGAACCCACTTTTTCAAATATATACTATGGAGTTATCTCCATAGCTCGATAACATTCTGCTCAATTTAACACATGCACATATAATTTCATAGTTATATTGAAGTAACATAACTAGCTAGCATAGTAGCCTACATTTCATGAACTCGTGATGCAGCCATATCATGGACAATTTATAAGGGGTGGAAGTGCTTATGCCAAAAATCAACCAATTCAATTTACACAGATACAACACTAAAATATCAGCCTAACTATAAATCCATCACTAACAAAATGTTCTGTTCAGCTCTAAGGTGTCACCATGTTTCAAATGCGTCACCAGTTCTCACTAGCATTTCACAAGCTAACTCTTTGATCATGGAGCTTTTAAGGTCAGGCAGAATGTAACATTAACTCTGTTGATCCAGCTCGTTTGCTTGCTTCTATGGTTGCAGCACGTTGTATTTGCTGGCCAATTTGTTTCATTTCATGAGCAGTGGGCAGGATCACAGCCCAAAACACAAGCAGACCTTCTGTGGTCGGAGAAGAGAGTATTTCAACTCAATATGATTCCTTCATCTCTGATGACATATCACGGTCATTTTATGAGTTACTAGAGTAAATATATTAGACAGTTCTTTTAAGTTCCCAGGGATGTGAAACACAACCTGACAACACACCTACTCACAAGGGGAAGTGTAAAGCTGATTAATCTAAAAAATAAACCACAAAGAATTAAACCCTGACCAAAAGCCTTTAGCAGAGGGTTTGATCGTTAGGCCTCCTGTGATCAGTACGTGTGTTTGTGCAGCACTTTGTAGTACAGCTGAGGGTGAAGGATTCCTTACTTTCCAATGTTGTCAGGAAGTGCTATCAATGAAATGTCGTTGATGGAAAGGCACGTCAGATTCCGTAATTCAGGGAAACTCTCTGGCAATCTGAAACAAAGAGAGGGTCAACATTACTCAATACTGGTGGCAGATGACAAAACAAAACAAATGCCATTTGAATCCAGATTTCTTGTTTCTCTGAGTAACCCCAAAATTCAGACATCTGGCTGTTCTCTACATATTTGTAATATAAACTGAAACTATCATACACAATCTACCAATAACCACAAGGGATATGAAATAGAAACCAGTGGTTGTATACATTGAACAGAAACCAAGAACAACACTGGGCTATGGCAGATCACATTAAGATTTTCACATTAATATTTTCAGCATATCAGATGCGCTTATCTAGAATGACTTTCAAAAATGCTTTATCATCTACTTTTAGAATGTAACAAAGCCAGTACAGTAGGTTGAGTCATAGATGCTGTTGAACTAGAATACTGCTGTGCTGTATAATGCTATGCTCACAACAGAGCAGACCATGAATGTGAACCCTCCACAAATGCATTAGGAATGATGGAACGACAAGTCAACGCAATTATTAGGACATCAATAAATAACCATGAAGACATGGCAGGCCTGTTAAGATTGTTTTAAGACCAAAGCCTGTGCACAGACCTTATGTAAACAGCATTATCAGTGGGAAGTCACTGTTGCTAATTACAGAAAATGTACAATCAAATAAAATGGCATGTGGTCAACTGCAATCATAAGGGTCACCAGATGAACCCACCAACAAAGAATAAGGTTATGTGCAGAGGGATTGAAAAAGAAAAATGAAAATAAAAATATATATTAGACCCCAATTGAAAAGTTAGAGATGATAAATAAAAATAAATGAGATCAAATCACATGCTATTTATATAGCACTTTTTACAACAGTTGTTGTCACAAAGCAGCTTTACAAGTGTCCCGAGTCCTAGCCCCCAGATGAATACTGTAAATCAATCTGCTCAATACATAATATTTTTATGCAGGAACTGATGACAGTGCAATACAAAAAATTCATCATAATGTAGTCAAAGATTAAGGCCAAACACTCTTCAGTTACCTGGTCAAAGGGTTTCCACTGAAGTCTGCTACCTGAAGAGATGTACAATAGGAAATACTTTCTGGAATCTCTATAATGTCTGTGTAAAATAAAGAATAAAAAGTAGTTACAATCACTTGGATAAAATGTTTTATAATCATGAATTAATTTCAAACATTGTAAATGCATCATGTTACTGTACTAATCTGATAAATAGTGCAAAGTATGTAACTGACCAGGAAGGCACAATGATTCAGAAGAAGGTCAAAGTTCAATTTCAATTTACAGTCAATGGTTAACCGGACTCCAAGTTCATGTTAGAGTAAACAGCGAAAGGGCATTAAACAACTTCAAGAGGAAAACTACAGTTTTAGACCATGGGAGCCTCCTCTACAAATTACCATGGGTCCTGTCAAATATAGACGCATGGTTATAGAATTACCATTTGAAGCTTGAAAATAGCAAGCAGAAAGAACATAATTAGCATTCTGCCCATGTTCACATTGGAGATTTTCTGTGAGCTACGAAATTAGAGAGATTGATGTCGTTGCCACAGCTAAAATTAAGAGAATACGCAAAAACTATGCTGGGTGTCTGATACCAAATGAATTGGAAGGCCCAGAAATTGCAAACTTCCCACTTTACTGAACTATATATAGGTCACTGTCTGGGTACCCATTCATAGTGAGAAACGAGTGATGCAGGACCTCACACACAGACAGGACTCACCACGATCGACCTACTAAAGCAATAAACATTTATTTGATTGGCTTGTGTAGTGCTCGTATGGTGGGACACACTGCACCACACTAAAACTTCCAGAAGGACGAAATAAGGGGAAAAGCAGGTCTGCTTACCGTTACGAGACACATCAAGTTCTACAAGCTGCATGAAGTTGGCGATCTCTGGGGGAAGTCTCTGGATCTCATTGTCACTCAGTCCAAGCTTCCTTAACTTCACCAGCTGGAAAAATTGCTAAAAAAGATCCAGTAAAGAATTTGTAGAGCATTCCGTTTGTTGTAGAGCAAATGTTTTTGTTTGCCCAGCACCCTCCACTTAGACACAGATTGTTTACAAGACCGTAAAACCTTCTCTTAACATATCAATACAACCAAATACAAAGTCCCAAAGAGCCCCAAAGCAAACACCTCCCAATTACAAAGCAAGCTGGACCTTAACATAACCCAGGCACCCATCCCAACACCTGATTGGCTGAAATGTTTAAATGGAAGAGTAGGGAGTCAAGCTATCCTCCTTCTTCATCGTCCAGCTTCACTCTCCAATCTCAGCAAAACATGTTACACCTACAGCTGAGGTGTGAACAGCATTAGCGTTACACCTACAGCTCAGGTGTGAACAGCATTAGCGTTACACCTACAGCTCAGGTGTGAACAGCATTAGCGTTACACCTACAGCTCAGGTGTGAACAGCATTAGCGTTACACCTACAGCTCAGGTGTGAACAGCTTTAGCGTTACACCTACAGCTCAGGTGTGAACAGCTTTAGCGTTACACCTACAGCTCAGGTGTGAACAGCATTAGCGTTACACCTACAGCTCAGGTGTGAACAGCATTAGCGTTACACCTACAGCTCAGGTGTGAACAGCTTTAGCGTTACACCTACAGCTCAGGTGTGAACAGCTTTAGCGTTACACCTACAGCTAAGGTGTGAACAGCTTTAGCGTTACACCTACAGCTCAGGTGTGAACAGCATTAGCGTTACACCTACAGCTCAGGTGTGAACAGCATTAGCGTTACACCTACAGCTCAGGTGTGAACAGCATTAGCGTTATGCTCTGCACTGCCGTCTGTACTGGTGAGATGCATTTACATTCAAATAACGTACTACCCAATTAACCTACTCGTTCAAGCAATAGAGTGGAAAAAGAGAGGCTATTAAAGCTTAGAGGACAGGAATACCAGACTATATCACACAATCATGGCATAAAGCAGTTAAATTCTAGTGCAGCGCTATGGTAAAAGTGAGCAGAGATATATGGCAGTGAGAACACCTCCTGAATGTTTACATCGTTTAAATCATCCAAACCCCTTGATCAATTTCACTGCACAAAATAAATGTAAAAGAAATCCTGATTATCTTTCTATGGTTATAAATCAATCTAATATGTTCAGAGCTATTCCTTTCAACACTCATTAAAGTTCCAAAAACCATCAGTGTTCTGTGAATCCAGGCAGACCAATTAATTCAGTTTTTTTTTTAAAAAAAAGGAAAACACCGTAATTAGGCATGGCAGGAAGCGTTCAATCGGCCAGCTCTGAAGCGGTCAAGCGTTCATCTCTCACTGCCTGTCCCATTTCTGTGGCTCCACTGGTTAAGAGAGCTTTAGCAGACAGACACAACCTGCCCTTGGATTGAATGTATGCAAGTGATCCATCAGCAAGGTTTTTCAGGCACTGACTTGACTAGCAGGCCTTGGAAAGTGAATCATTTGCCAAATCAAAAGCAAAATTATAACACTTGTGTGTAATTATGATCAAAAGAAATGAGTACAGCTCTATGAATGTAAACTAATAATCAGTTCAGAGTGGTGTCTGTTGTCCTTGATTAACCAGATGAAGTCAAAATGGTGATGACCCCATTTAAGTGAATCATTCATTCCGCCTTGGTTTCAGGTTGCCTTCTTCCGTCCGTGTACCTTTTGGGAGAACTGCTACAAAGGGCAGAACCCACTTTAGGCAAGAACTTTAGGCAACGCACAGAACCCACACCTTATACAAAGCTAAGCCTGTCAAACATGAAATCCCATATAACACTGAAATTTTAAAATCTGTTTTGTGTCCTTTGGCATATTTTTGAGATCTGTGTTAACAGAGGAAGTCAAATGGCTGTATTTCGTTGAATACATTTTATTATTCTGAACACTCTCATCCAACACGGGTTTCTGCTGCACCCATGGCGTTCTGTAGGGGGAGGAGGGGTGCACATTCTATGCATTTATCATTGTAGCAAGTGTCAAAAAGTCCAATATACATCATCAAATATGCACAACACTTTTGTAGGTGATTAGAAATGAATTAATTTAATTCCTCCAGAATAACTATGCAAAGCACGCACGGTGTCTGTTAAACTTGCACAAATTTAATTCACTCGCATAATAACCTGACCTAGGCTCACTCAAACCGCAAGGCCAAAAGTTGATAAAGACTGCTGAAACTGAATAAATAAAGCTGAATTCAAAAAAGCAATGAACGCTGCCTTGACTACACTCAGGTGTCACATGTCTTATCAACAGCACTGGTTTACAGACTCGAACGCTATTCCCTCCTCCAGCACTAAATCCCTTTGTAGGTAAAAGTGGCTAGCTGACAGCATTTTGAGTCCTGTTTTTGTGATGCTAATGTAAGAAACCTGAACCAGCAAGCATCCCGCACAAATGCACAGGGGGTATGCTGTTTGCCTTTAATAGGAGACTATTTACGAGTTCACCACTGATTTGAATAGGGGACAGCATGCAAGCTCAAGGATATGGGTGACATTTTTGATTAAAACGCTCTTGGGGGGGCAATCCTGACATTCTCTCACCCTTCCTTCATCAGCTGCAGTCCTCCACCCTCCTGCTGAACAACTTCATTAACTTATCTCAACAAAGTACAGCAGCCAGACCAGGCCCGGGGGGGGGGGGGGGGGGGGGGGGGGGGGGGGGGGGGGGGGGAGTAAGGGGGGGGACACAGACACGTCAGGAAGAATGACAGCAATTTGGCAAACATTCCACCAAATGTAAGGGTGCCACATGAAACTGGCTTTCTGAACAATGTGCTCTGTGACTCAACATCAACTGGACCTTCCACAAAGTATCAGCTACCAGCATAAAAAGCTTGTTATGTTTCTAATAAAAGTTAAAGATTAAGCACGACATTTTAAGGTTGTAATCCCAATGTTTTCAGACCTACAAGTAAAGGTAAACACAACAGTCAATAAACTGTATGAAGGGGAGGCCCAACAAAGGTCCTTCACCAATTTTAAAGCAAGGCTCATTCATTAAATGGTTAAAAGCAGGAATTCTTTGAGTATAACCACAGTTCCCTTAAAGGGAAAGCAGAAACATGCCAGTGGCCTTGTGATTTCATGTAGATAACAAAATACAGATCAACTTAGTTTATTAATTTACTGACCTTTTTCAAGTTGTTCGAAGCTAGCAATTGTGTTTTTGCTTGGAACCCTGTGTTGCAGCACTGCGTAAAAAGGCTATAGTGTTAAGATATTACCATACCAACCTACTCACTGAAGAGTTCAATTAACTATCTGCTTTCTTTAGCTAAGGAGCGTATTGAGTTCTCCAACTAGGTGTTGCTTCTGAAGGCTAAAAATTGTTGTTCAGACATGACCACAGATTTCTATTTCACTGAAAATTCTAAGCTTAAAAAAAAAGCCATGTGTATTTAAAAAGTGAGCTAAAATGATGAGCTAACATTTCTGCCTCTCCCACGCAAGGTCCGGTCTGACATGCTGGTTAACAACATACATAAATGAACAGAACTAGAGAAAACATTAAAAACATCTAAATGTAAACATTACAGTGAAGAATTTGCTACTGAGCTATTTACTTATTCAAACAAAGTCCTGAAGATCATTGGAGTCGAGGTTAATGAATAGCTGAAGGAGCAAAAATAATTTATTATCAAGTGCATAAGTGTTCAGGGTGAATCAGGGGTGAATCAGGGTGAATGATCAGACTTGAATAGGAATTTTAGTAATTCCAACATGAAGTCTTCCATCTTCAGGTATAATGGAAGACTGGCCCAATTTGATATCAGTTTTAACAGCCCTGCTTGCATGAGCACTCCCATACGTATGCGTTTATATAAGAAATTAGTTTTACTCCTCCAGCTAATCACCTGTAGAGAATAACTTGCCTTGACAAGTCAATTGCATCATGGGTGGGAAATTAAAATAAATAAGTAAAAGATGAAGCCAAGATATTCGATGTCATTACACTAACTGAAAAACAGAGGTCGAACAATTAAAATAAATAAAAAAATTAATTAATTAATAAGTATGAAGCCAAGAGGTTGGATGTCAGTACACTAACAAACACAAAGGTTTGATGGTTTTGGTCCATGACCCCCTCCCCCCATTATCAAAGAGAAAAGTGACACATTTTCAGTGGTCTGCTCTTGTTTTTCTCATATATATTTCTCAAAGATCTATTATATACACACATACATATACACATACATATATATCCATATTTAGGTCCGTCTTTCCCATGAGACATCAAACTGTCAGTTACATTTCTTCCTAACCCTGAGTGCTAACCTTAAAGATGTCATCTGAGAACACCTACACAATTAACTTTCTACGCCTTGCTCCTCTAAAAACGATTTTAGAGGTGCACATCTGGACAGGGTAGTAAACTGGACGCAAAATTACACAAAAATGCCAAAAATGCTTATTTAAATGGACGTTTAGAAGTGTTGGGCCTTCACTAACACTATATAAGTTATAACCTTCGTCTTGGATAAACGCACAAATATGCGTGGGCCGCTGTGTGTAGTAGGCAGAAGCTCCAGAAGGATCCAGGAGGTGCCATCATCCGTGTCAGGTGAGCTCTACTGCAGGTGAGTCGTGGCATTTAGTGGCGACACAAGTCCTGAATGTGATCTATTCATCCCCAACACAATAGCCGTTTCTCACCAACTACTGGTCTCCATTGGCCGCTGAATCAACGGGCATCTGGACGGGTTTGGGTTACCACGGTGGTGATCTTACCTTGGGCAAGTCACGAAGTTGGTTCGCGTCCAGCAGAAGCTCCTCCAAACTGCGGCTGTAGCGGTAGATCTCCTGTGGGACGTAGAGGAGCGAGCAGTGGCGCTGGTCCACCAGTTCAACGTGACGGGAGCAGCGCCACAGCGGGATACACTGGAACATCTCGGCCGAACACGAACCCGAACCCCCCCGTTTAGAAAAAAAACCCCGCACACAAGACGTGTAAACGACCAAATGCCAAGTGTCCACTCCTGGATTACCTCGCCATACAGTGACTATCCAATGCGATGTAGTTTACTTGAATTTCAAAGGCAGCCAAACAACCTCCTCCCAGCCCGAAATGAAACAGAGTAACATGGGCTAAAACATCCGAGTCCACTTCTCTACTTCACTATTAAAATACAAACTTTTCTCCCCGCCTTCACTGAGCATCCATTCACATATGGTCGTTTCTGTAGTGGTTACACATCCATTTGGTTACATTTACGTGGTATTCCTCGTGTTCCTGAGTTTATTTCCTCCTAGTCCAGTTTCCGACCCGGAACACTCGCTCCCTCATTCCGAGCTGACGTCACGCCTCCCTTCACTCCTCACTTCGCTCTTCCCTCCGCTCCTCCCTTCACTCCCTCCCTCCACTCCCTCACTTCGCTCTTCCCTCCCTCTCTCCCTCCACTCATCCCTCCCCACCCTCCCCTCGAGAAGTTTGTTCTTCTGTCCGCTGTACAGGTTTCAGGTCAAGTTACCTCACTGGCGTTTTGTCTTACTTCACCATTAGTCTCTTTTATGAAACGGTATATTTAATATGTTGAGTAGAGGCCAGTCTAGTGCGCATGCATTCAATTACACTGGAATGAATCCCTGACAGGTATTTGCTGAATATCGTGGTATCTAAATTGCATAAATCCATTTGGCTATTACGTGAGAATTCCAAAAGAACATTTTGTGCTTTTTGCCAAAGTAACAGAGATACATTACAGAAAAAAACTAAATTGCATCATTTAATGCAAATGTATGTCTTGTTTCTCTTTCTTGAGGTAAATTGACATTTTCATCAATGTATCGGCGCTGGACTATAGCACCTGGATGCACACGTATAGTCTACATTGACTTGACTATTGATTATAACTATGAACTTACATTTGTTACCAGGTTTTTAATTCAAGTGATCCCAATAATTCCCTTCTTTTCTGATATGTTTATATATTTTGTCATGTGATATACTGACTAGTGATAAGGTGTATATATGTATTTTTTTATTATTTTTTTTTATATTTTGGTTGTTGTTTAGAACATTTCACCTTACAAATCATTTTGCATTTTCAAACAAAAGGTCAAAACCATTAATTTTAAAGAAGTGATAGTTGCAACACACCAAAAAATAATTTGCAGAGAAATCTCTTCAGTTGTATAATTGCGTTCCACGTTGGCTGTTCAGATTTCTGGTGTCCTACACTCCTCCAAAAGTACACGTACTATGAACACATGCCATTAAATATGACAACCAGATCACATTTTAAAGGTGGTCCTAATACAAGTTTAACCCAAAGGCTCATGGAATAAAGAATATAACATTTACTGCTTATAACCACTAGATGGGGACAAAACGTTATACAATATGTGAATAGTCCAAATAGAAAATCAAAGATAAATAATAATAAAGAATCATAATTCTTATTTTGTACCAGTGCATTTAATCATAGCGTAATTGGTATTTGGAGTTATTCAATATAATTTGAAAAATGCAAAAAAAAATGTTAATCAAAATGTCTCCCCAACCTCCCCGAGCATTATGGAAAAAAAATGGAGGTGACTTACATTAGTTTAAATAGGTCTATAAGGATTGGTATGTAATCTACAGTCAGTCTCTTTCCACATTCATCTACGTCCACGTTGCTTCTTAAAGGCCTTCAAAGACTTTGCCATCATTGGAGCCACTCCTATGAACAGAAACCACATTCAACATGAGCCCCATGTCCATGCAAATCCTGCAAAAACAACAGGACAAATAAATAAATGTAAAACCATACAAGTATCCTGAACCAGTTGTGAAATAAATTCTCCACATGGAAAATGAATGGCTAGAACCTCCACACTATGCAGTGTAGCAAAGGACGTTTCCCCAGCTTCTGGTCCTATTCAGCTGATAAGACCACAACATGGTCTTCAGTGTGTCCTCTGTGGACTGCCTGGCAACCCAACAATACCTTTGGCCATTTTATTTATTTATTTTCTTGGGACAGGAGGAAACCCAATTATAAAATGAACTAAGGTGAATGAGGGCTTTCCTCCATGCTTACAAAAGCACATTAGGGGTCATGAACCAACCGGTGTTGCCCAGTACAATTCACCAACTTGCCAGACTTGAAACACAGGACAGAGTTGCATACTTCTGATCTTTCGTGGGTCTTGGGACTGGCTGTTCCCAGAACAGGTGCTGGGGGGCTTGGGGGGCTCACTGAAGCAGAGTCTCCCTCTATTCTCATGACTTTTCCCACTGAAAAGAAACAGGTGTGGAGAATGAAAACAGACTAAATACTGTATGAACATAGACCAAACACAGAACCAAGGTACAGGTTTCAGTAAAGCTCTACCCGTCAGGGTCATCCGAGGAAGCATTATTTTGTGATGGTTATATTATACCATGCCTGTACCAACAAATCGTAATATATAAAGTCGGCCATAAAGCCAAACATTTATGACTAAGCACCTCTGCTCGGAGGAAATATGCTACTAGTGTCTACATGCGAGTTTGTCCTCCTACGCTTGTTCATAATATGAGAGGCATTTTAAGCCACAGTGATCCTATCTTTTCCTAGGAACCCTGACTGTACCATAAAACCTATTCAGAAATGAACCAACGACTATAGGCATTAGAAAAAAAACTATTTTTCAAGAAGATTATACTTTCTTCTAAACAGCCTACACAGAAATTTGAAAGACCTTCAAAAAAAACTTGGAATATCATTTTATTGGCATTTTGCCAAGCCTCCAGAAACATGTCATCACACCGCACAAAGCGGGTCATTATGATAATTTTTGTAAGCCTCTACAAGAAAGCACTGGATGGGTGACAGAAGTCATCCCAGACAGATCTGGGCTGGACAGACCTGGCCTTGTCTGTGGGGTGAGGGAAGGCGGGGCCGGCGGTACCATGGAGCTCCTGCTGCACACGCACGCTTCTGGGTGGCTTGGCAGCTGAATGTATGAACGCCATCTTCACCTGCCTTCCTGAGGAGCAAAGGAAACGCACTGATGAGAAGACAGGCAGAGAGGAGAGCATGTCTGACACATGCATACTATAACTAGGAAGAAATCAAACTTGAAAGGAAGTCATTTCTTCCTTCACTGTAATGTTAACTTGATCTTTGGATCAGTGAGTATATTCGTGGATATTCCCAAGACTACCATTATTACCATTATTATCAAGACTACCATTATGCCAAATCTCCATCATGTTTATCACATTCAGGCCTCATCAGGCCCGTCCTACTATTGTGTAGTACTACTTTTTAAAGGGTGAAAACCAAAAAATGAAATGGTTATCATGCTCAAAATTTTAAACCTAAAAGAATGACTTGGTTCTAGGGTGGGGCGATGTCTACCTGCCTGGTTCATGATGAAGTGTACATTGGGATGGTCTACAAGTCTAATAAAGAATACAAATTTTTGGATATTTCATTAGAAACTTTAAAATGACTACACCAATTCATTTATTAGTGTTATTTATTTGAGCCCTTGAAAAAAGATCCTATGTGTAAAATTCTTTGTATAACTCTCATAAAGCTGGTACAAAATTGATGTCCTACATTTATTTTGTTTATTAGGCAATACTTTTAGATGTAAATGTATGCTCACATGAACAAATTGTTTCTTCACTGCCATGAATTTGTTTTCAGTACTGGAGATATATATTCTACAAAATAAAAACAATAATATAAAGCATTATTGTAAGTATTATTTTTAAATGCATATTTTAGCATTTTAATGTAGAAGGTTGTACAAAACCAAAATGAAAAAAATGATTACACAAAAAAGGTGAAATGGCCGATATATGGTTTTCATTGGAAGGACTAGACACTCCTTTAAATACATATTCATCAGTTCTACAGTTCAAATTGATCTGCCGGTAAGGGGGACGGGATCACAATGCTGGCTTAACACCATGATATCCATTATCCATCAGCCCAACCCTACTTGGTTCACACCAATAAAATACCGTTTGGGTAAGAGCATGTTTGTAAAATTTAGAAGAATCATCAAATTCTTATTTTAAAGTGTTAAGTAGGAGCTGCTAGGTAAAGCCAAGTTGATGTACATCACCTCCCTGGCAAAAAGGTTAATTTGGGGGTGGAGTTTGTATAGAGGAGGTTCAGCTGACACATTAATGACAGGGCTACATACTACAGTATTCAAAACTACTTCTTCAGCTATGGTACTAGAAAGTGTCTTGTGTTATCTGTTCCACTCAAGTAAACTCAACAGAAAAAGGTTAAGCCATCTACAGATGTAAGGTTCTGGAGCACGAGAGCCTGGTCAAGGCCCAACATCCATCTACAGATGTAAGGTTCTGGAGCGCGAGAACCTGGTCAAGGCCCAACATCCTTCTACAGATGTAAGGTTCTGGAGCGCGAGAGCCTGGTCAAGGCCCAACATCCACCTACAGATGTAAGGTTCTGGAGAGTGAGAGCCTGGTCAAGGCCTAACATCCTTCTACAGATGTAAGGTTCTGGAGCGTGAGAGCCTGGTCAAGGCCCAACATCCTTCTACATTTACCTTTTGGCTTCCCAGAGTGAGCGGACACGATGGTCCGGGTGAGCTGCTGGAGTTTGCGTTCTCGTTCCTCAGAAAGACGAAGGTACATCTCCCTCCAGGCTTCGTACTCCTCCAGCTGAGCGTTCCTGAAGTCCCTGTGACAGTGCTTCTCCCACAGGTGGTCAGTCACACCTATGTACACCTGTGGGCTCAACATTTGAAGGAACAGTACCAAACAACGGTAACCTCTAAGGTAAGTAAACGCTCCTGTCACCATTAACATCAAAACTATATTGTAGTTGCTAAAACTTAAACGACCATTAACTCAATAGGAATGTGTTTGTATGTTATAAGACTTAAATGCATAATTCAAACAAATGCATTGAGAAAATAACATGAATTAAGGCTGATTGTTCTTACTGCCAATGCCCACTTTCACTGATGATCACATTAGAATTCATTGGTGTGACTGTCCATTGTAAGCCCTTACAGGATTGCAGTTTTCAATCCGTAACAGTTGCTCTGGTCTGCAACGCTCCAACACTGGCTCCAAGAGCTCAAACGGCACACCTCCAATTTCATAGAGCACTAAACAGGAGTAAGTATTTAAAGCCCTTGAAAGTCATCAGTGGTCAAGGGTCAAGAGCCTCATGCCACCCATGCAGGTCACTCACAGTCTATGTTGTTCTGCAGGGTTCGGATGCATTGCTGGTACAGGGTCATCATAGAGGGAAGATATGCAGTTTTGCTCCCAGAGTACACCTGCATCTTCTTATTAAACCGCTGGCCGGTGAACATGGCCGGGGGGGCTTCTTCGTAGATATCTGTGGCCTTCTCAACTGCAAATATCAAACTTTATATGTTGCAAACATGCATACAGCAATACATATCCAAAACTATCCAATATTTTTTTTTTTTTTTGCAAATACAGGCACAAAATAAATCTAAATTATTCTCCTCACAAAATAGGTAGTATTGAAAATCCATTAGAATTAAACTAAATTATGCCTTTTGATGTACAGTAGATGGTAATATGAAAGTAATCCAATGACTCACCTTTCTTTTCTGTTAAATACTGATACTGAGAAAGATCCTCACATTCAGGGGAAATTTCAGGAAGTGGAACCTTGAGCAAATCCAACACTGATCCCTTTGATCCCTTTGAAGAGTTCAAATAAGTCCAATCAAAACTCAGAACAATCACAATCTATGAGTCATGAACCAGTGTTGCTAATATCTACCAAAGTAGCTTCCATTGCAGACTTGCTCATCTTCACATTGGAGACTTCACATACTTTGATATCCTCTTTTTGGTTGGTCTTAAGATGCTTTGGGTTTCTACCATCACATGACTTCTTCTTTCGTTTAGGGGCTTCTAGATCATAGTTTAAGTATGCCTCAAAGGACATGGAGGGCGTTTCAAACTCCTCAATCTGCAGGTCTTCTGATGTCTGTTCTTTCCTTTTCTTCTCCTCGTGGTCCTTTTTGTTAAAGGCATCTCTTTTCTTTTCATGTCCGTCATTCAAATCATCTTCCTTCAAAGAGTTATTTTTCTGCTTTTTGGAGATCTTGGACTGTTGCTTATTCATTATGTTAGAATCTTTGTCAATATGTTTTTGCTCACGATATTTTTTCTTTTTATGGCAGTCACTGGCTAATGTCTCCTTTGAGGGTTTTGAGGATTTTTTAGAAGTCTGCAGTATATGGCCCATGTCGTACTCTTTCTTTGTGCTGTCTTTCTTTTTGCCACCTATGACATCTTTCGATTTTACCATTGTTGACTTAAACTGACTTTTATCATCAACAATCTTTGATGGTTTGCCTTCATTTGTATGCTTCACTTCAGAATTGCTCCTAGTGTCCTCACCATTTTCTTCTCTGTCCGTTTGTTGATCATCTTCCTTCATAGACAGAGACTGAAGGTGCACAACATTTGAACTATAACAATAAAACAGAAATGATACAAAATGATGAAATGGAAAAAAGTACTGTAAATATGAGATTAAATAAAATAGTATATGGCATTTAAAATAATGTACTCTACATACTTAATAATGACATTTTAAGCACAAATGGAGAGGCAGCATATGGAGAGGCAGCACCTTGAAGCCTCCTTTGGAACCAGTTTTTTCCAACGATGAACTAACGTTTTGGCCATTTGTCCTGCATCATCATGTTTTCGGAAGGAGTTCACTACTTTACCAATTCCAGTTTCCTGTATAAACACACAATATATAATCATTTAACGCCGGGGCGGCGTTATAGTGTTCCAAGGTTCAATAAGGTTAGACTGAAGAATTATTTTGTACATCAGTCAATCCTTAATTTAAACAAAGAATTTAATCTATAACTCTAAAAGGTGTTAAAATATGAGTAAATGGTGTACATACTGTACAATGTGTGTCCTATGTGTTGTGATGCTAATGTGTTAATGGAGCTACTGTTTGTATGCAAGACAAATTTCAAATCTGATCTGATAATAAAGTATCATCATTATCATCATATAAAGTTTGAATTCAAAACCAACGCTTTGCTTATTGAGGAATATGAAGGTGATACCGTCTCTTACAGCAAGAATATCGAGCGTTATGTCCAGTTCTTGAAGCTTCTTCAAGGTTCTCAGCAACTGAAGTGGGAAAAAACATTTTTCCCCCACCATGCACATGTATTGAAACACATAACGAAGAGTGTAACACAAATGTATACCGTCAGTACATTATCATTCATCTACTGCCTTCTTCCGTTATTTCTTTTGGCAGTGACTGCTGGAATAAAACCTGTACTTTTCATTTGCTCGATACACATGGACCAAACACACCATTTAAGGAAAATATCCACCCAGATCCATTGCATTGCTACACTAGAAAGCCAGACGTGCTGAGCAAGCTGGATAAGCAAACCCTATGTATAGAGAAGACTAGCATGCAGTTACTCCATTTGCAAAGCGCTATAATTGGGAAATGGCATAAGAGCTGCAGCTTGTAAAATGTACCACCACGTATGTGGAAGAGGAGTCATGTGCACAAAGACATTTTGGTAAACAGTCAATACTTCCACTACAAACATAAAATGAATCTACATGATCCATCATGGTAATTAAGCAAATCGTATGAGGTGATCATCTCATATGTTCGTAATTCTTCTGCTCACACCGACAGGCAGCCAACAGGAGAGGCAACTGCTGCAGTATTTTTAGCCTGGAATCACTCGAACCCCAACCCCCCCTCCATCATATCCCCACTTAGCAGTAGCAAAAGGCAGACCACCCTCGTCAGAGCATTTGCAAGCCCAAATGCAGCACCAACAAGAATATGCATGTAGACACCATGAATCATAACCCTCATCAAACACTATTCTATGATCATTACAAAGTTAAAACAAGAAATGCAATTTTCTGGTACATGTCTTCAGCTGTAGGCCTATTCAATTTGAGTGAATATGAGAGTTCAGTAGCTACTTTGTCACTATGAGAGCAGTAATACAGCCTGATTATACTATCTTCAAACATGAGAAACGCTAAGAAAGTCCTCAGCGCTAGTTCCCTGCCATAACATGAAGATTGTTGTTGTATGACAAATCCTATAGCGTCGCCAAACATTCGACATGTCGTAGCACCATGACTGTAACTGGTTTGTTTTTTATGTTACGGTTAAGGAAAACAATACCGTCTTTCCTTCAGTGCTCTCTTTAAGTTGAAGTTTCAACTGTAACACCTTTTCCACGTCTGCGGAGGCCATGACGGGCGCTCACGTGCGTGGTATACCTGCTCGTGCGAAAACGGTGGAAGTTCAGGCGTCATCTTTATATGGGCGGACACGTTGTAACATCTCCAGCATCGTAAAGATGAAACGATGGAAAATATCGAAGGTTCAAACAGCAATAAAGAAACAATAAAGCTCTATATAGATTACATTGTGCAGAGACCCTACAGTCTACAAATGTAAAAAGTCTAAAAGTATATTTTAATTATTAGAAGTATAACGTTTTATGTGATAAAGTGGAATATTCTGATTGATCCGGTTCATAAATTGTTAAATTTTTCTAGAAAATTGAATGTGTTACTTAACTACTCCAAAATACGCATGCCATCGTATAAAGACTATAATTCTCTTAAGGATTTTATTCATGTAGTGAACCACACGAGAAACGGAGGGGGGTGTCCAGCGCCCGGCCGTATTGCGCAATCAACACTTCTCATATCTCATAGGGACAGAGGAGGAGTTCATTGGCAGTCTTCTCCAAACTCTCCTACACCGTCTCTCTCTCTCTCTCTCTCCTGCACACCAGCTTGGAGGTGTAAGCCTGTCCCTCGCCAGCCACTACTTCATCACGGCATAGGTAGGCCAGTCTTACTTATTTTGTTCATGAAATGAAGGTATTCCTGTAATAATTATTTTCATTTCAAAGCATAAAAATAGCCTAACTGATAGACCCTGAATTGGGAACCTGTCTTCTTTTCTTACTTCATTTTATTTCTTTTTTGTAATCATGTGAGTTTAAATCGTATGAGTCATTGAAACATTGACAGATATACTACTGTTAATTATAAGCTTATGTAATTTTTCATTAGATCATTCATCATCTAGGGTCATCTTACAGAGTATTTTAAAATACACCCACCAGGGACATATTTAAAGAAAGTTAAAATGATAACATCTTAGACACTGAAGTGTGTTTATGTTTTGCTATTCACAAATCATAAAACTGTACATGGCAATAATTGTATGCTAAAAGACTGGAAGTATACACACAGCCATAGGCCATGACATAAAGACTATAAAAGGATCTTTGAGCCAGAGCAGTCCAGTGTTACTATTCCTGGATGTGGTTGTGATAAACTGTGACAGATGCAAAGACAGGAATGTTGACATGGTATTATGCTATAATAGCTCTTGGGTGTACATCTGCTCTTTACGCACAGACAGAATAATCAGTAATAGCAAACACACACACTCACACACATGGTTTCTAAATTGTATATTTCTGTATTTCTGCACAAAGTGGTAGGATTATTAAGAAATGCACTTTAAAAAATATTTGTGAGATACTGACTTTTGTAAATAGCCTACAGTTTAATGGTTTCATCCCAATTAAATGTCACTGATTACTAAGGAGCATGAACTCAAACTCTGTTCTGTAAGGATCCGGCCCTAATGTGTTTATTCATTTATTATAGGTCTTGGCTGTGACCAACTGCTACAGTCATGGCACCCAAAAAGAACAAGACTGCTAAGAAGAATAAAGCAGATATAAATGAGATGACAATAATGGTGGAAGACAGCCCAGTCAATAAAATCAATGGGTTAAACACTCTTCTTGAAGGTGGCAATGGCTTTAGCTGTATCTCCACAGAGATCACTGACTCAGCTTATGCTCCTAACCTCCTGGAGGGCCTAAGCAACATGAGGCAAGATAGTTTCCTGTGTGATCTGACAATAGCAACCAAGACCAAGTCATTTGATGTCCACAAAGTTGTAATGGCCTCCTGCAGTGAATATATCCACAACATTCTCAAAAAGGACCCAGGCCTTCAAAAAATTGACCTCAGTGATTTGTCCCCAGTTGGCTTGGCCACAGCTATTACATATGCTTACTCCGGAAAACTGACCTTGTCATTGTACACCATTGGCAGCACCATTTCAGCAGCCCTGCTTTTACAGATCAATACCCTGGTTAAGATGTGCAGTGACTTCCTAATGCGAGAGATCAGTGTGGAAAATTGTATGTATGTTGTCAACATTGCTGACACATACAATCTTAAAGAAACGAAAGATGCAGCTCAGAAGTTCATGCGTGAGAATTTCATCGAGTTCTCGGAGATGGAGCAGTTCCTGAAGCTCACCTATGAGCAGATCAGCGACTTCATAACAGATGACTCCTTGCAGCTGCCCTCTGAGCTCACAGCCTTCCAGATTGCCATCAAGTGGTTGGACTTTGATGATAAGAGATTGAAGTATGCCTCTGACCTGCTGACGCACATTCGCTTTGGCACCATCTCGCCCCAGGACCTGGTCAGCCATGTGCAGAGTGTTCCCCGGATGATGCAAGACCCAGAATGTCACCGTTTGTTGGTGGATGCCATGAATTACCATCTGCTACCATACCAACAGAACATTCTGCA
The DNA here is from genome assembly GCF_052324685.1 of Brachyhypopomus gauderio. Taxonomy (NCBI): domain Eukaryota; kingdom Metazoa; phylum Chordata; class Actinopteri; order Gymnotiformes; family Hypopomidae; genus Brachyhypopomus; species Brachyhypopomus gauderio. Next base: position 21,401,376 of record NC_135225.1, read on the forward strand.
GTCCAGAAGAACCAAAGTCCGCGGCGGCCAAAGAGTGCTGCTTACGGTGGGTGGACGGCCAGCCTTAACTGAAAAGTCTCTCAGCAGGGATGTTCTCTATAGAGATGAAGACAACATTTGGAATAGGCTGACTGAGATGCCTGCGAAGAGCTTCAACCAATGTGTGGCTGTCTTGGATGGATTCCTCTATGTGGCTGGTGGTGAAGATCAGAATGATGCAAGGAACCAAGCTAAACATGCTGTGAGCAATTTCTGCAGGTAAGTGTTTTTTGCTGTGCTATTCTCTGATTTTTAGATTTGTTTGAGACTTTAATTTGTGTTTAACCACATACTTTTTTTCACACAGGTATGACCCCAGATTCAACATATGGATCCATCTCAGCTGTATGATACAAAAGCGTACACATTTCAGCTTGAATACTTTTAACGGCCTGCTGTTTGCCATTGGAGGACGTAACTCAGATGGCTGCCAATCATCTGTCGAGTGTTATGTTCCATCCTCCAATCAGTGGCAGATGAAGGCCCCCATGGAGGTACCACGATGCTGTCATGCAAGCACAGTCATCGATGGTAAAATTTTGGTAACTGGTGGTTACATCAACAATGCCTATTCCAGGGCTGTGTGTTCTTACGACCCATCAACAGATAGCTGGCAAGATAAAAACAGTCTGAGCACACCAAGAGGATGGCACTGTTCCACTACGGTTGGCGATCGGGCCTATGTCCTTGGCGGCAGTCAGCTTGGAGGTCGGGGGGAAAGAGTGGATGTGCTTACTGTGGAATGTTTCAACCCTCATTCTGGTCAGTGGAGCTATGTTGCCCCCTTGCACACTGGAGTGAGCACATCAGGGGCTACCACACTGAATAACAAGATTTACATCCTGGGAGGCTGGAATGAGGTGGAGAAGAAGTACAAGAAATGCATTCAGGTGTATAACCCTGACCTTAATGAATGGACTGAGGATGACGAGCTGCCTGAAGCAACGGTGGGCATCTCATGCTGTGTCATCACCATCCCCACGCGTAAAACACGAGAGTCAAGGGCCAGCTCAGCATCATCTGCTCCAGTCAGTATATAGGTAATACATAGAAAAGAGTTTGAAAAAGTAGTTCTTCAAAATGCTGAAATGAAACAAATCTCTAACTTTTACTCTCAGCTGTGACAAACATTTAACACTTATGCCAACCACAAAGGTCCCCAGAAGCATTAACATGAAATTATGTTATATAACACAGAGGTTTATATATGTTGTGATTTCAAATTTAATCATCCTTCTCTAGATAGAAGGCACATAGGTGTTACATTTATATCATCTTAACAGTGGGTAACACTAATATTGTGATTTAATTCACTACTTTTCCATTTTAAAATAATTGATATACCTTTTAATGAACTTAATATTTTGGATGAATTTGATGAAGCTATAAATCATAGTTTAGAGGTTGTAAAGTGGTTGTATTTTTGGAAGGTTAGATGTATTGTCTTTTTTGAAGTATTTTATGCCAGTGGAAGACACTTTCTTTACAAATTACTTATAGGCATGAAGTGAGCTAGCGATGCTTTCAACTGGGGCCAATTCTTCAAAAAATATTTCATCAGCTCTTCTCAGTAATAGAGCAGAGATTGGGTGCAGTTAGACGAATATACCCAAACACTGAATATGGTATTTTAATGCTTAAATCACAAAAAAATTACATAAATTCATTCATTTTAGATTATTTTTTGTTAATTTCCATAACAAAGATTGGCATTTACTCAGAACTATGGCAATGTAATGCAAACAATGAGGAATGTGCTCATATTGTTCCAAAAACATGGAGAAAATTTAATATTTCTATTTGCCTAGACTTAGCAACAGGATTATATGTAGCAGAAGCAATTTAATTTCTTTTCCCATCCAACTTGGAGAAGAACATAACTCCTGAAGACACTGAAGACAGCATCAGGTTGACTAAATCATTTTCTAAAGATGGAACACATTAGAAAAGCCACGATGCAAGTTCTTTATAGACAAGAAAGGTTCCACAGCAATGGTTTGTTTTGTAAAATGACAATAGGTACTGGAACCAAAGTTTTGTGCCTGGTCTGTTTTGGAAAGTTGGCTAATGAATTCCATTACGTTCCTGACAGCTCATGACTTTAAATGTTCTTAGAAACTGATTAATGTGACAACTGCACACATGACATGTTGGATTTTTTTTTTTTTTTATGTGACCGATTTTAGAAACATTTGTTTTTATGCTGATTTACCATACATGTTGTACAAGCGCTACATATTTATTAAAGGTTCGTATTAATTGTTGTGGCTTTTTTTCCAGTATTGAATTCTGTTGCATAAACTTGGTAAATCATTTTGCTTTCATTGGCCACCTGTAACGTAAGGGTAAGGCAGGATACAGAGACATGAGGGCAGTTTAATTAAATAACTTTTATTAACAATAATAGCGCATATAACACTAGCAAACATTACACTTAGGGCGTACTCACACTAGGCTCTGTGATCCGGGCCCGGGCACGGTTGCCTGCCGAAGCACGGTTCGTTTGGCTAGTGTGAGCGCTCCAACCGTGCCCGGATCAGTTAACCGTGCTCGGGCCCGCTTTGAAGAGGTGGGCCAGGGCACGATTCATGTGGACTCGGGCACGGTTCGCTTCTAGTGTGAGCGCTATCCGTGCCCGGGCCCGCTTGGTGCCTCGTCTGATTGGTTCATTTCGCTGGAACTCAAACATGACATCAGTGATGCGACGCTCACGTTAAACAGTCATAGCGGCAAAGCGATTAGCAGACAATCGTTGTGTTAAATTATCGATAAATCTGTGCTTGCACCGTGTTTCTGCACTCCCAAAACGACTCCAAAAATACAATAAAAAGAGAATCGTGAACTCCATAGTGTTGTGCGAGCGCGCTTTTTTCCCAAATAAAGCGGCGTTGTGATGACGTAAGCGTGCTCGGGCCGGGTTGCTGAAGCCAGTGTGAGTGCAGGCCAGCGGGGGAGTGGGGAGGGGGGATAACCGGGCCCCAGCACGGAACGAGCAAACCGTGCCTAGTGTGAGTACGCCCTTAGTCGAACATACGAATACGAATCACACAAATTAATGCACACACACACACACAGCCACACCCACAAACACATTCACACAGATGAACCCGAGGGAGGGGTCAGTGGTGTACTGTTATAATACCCCCACCCCCTCCCCCAAGGACTGCCCATTATATCACCTTATACCACTCTCCCTGGGAGGACAGGGGGAGAAAGAAACAAAGACAGGCATAAACACACTGGGACAATAGGCACAGTAATGGGAAGGAGCAATGACATACATGAAAACAAGAGATTGAGCAAAAAGTAGGAATGTGCACACATACAGAAACAGTGGGGAAGGAAGACGAACTGTCCAACTGGGCACCAAGGAAGACCTCCCATACCCACCTGGGGCCTCAACCAAGCAGGTGGGGCTGCCTGCTGGGATCCCCTAGGTGTGGGACCCATGGGACGTGTACAGTGTTGGGTAAGTTACTTTAAAAATGTAATTTGTTACAGTTACAAGTTACCTTGTTTAAAATGTAATTGTAGTGTAACTTTTCCGATTACTTTTAAAAAGTAATGTAACTAATTACTTTTGGATTACTTTTTGATTACTTTAAGGTTTAAATGAGTATTGACCCATGATCAACTGACAGTGTGAGAACTGACTGTGTGAACCTTAAAAGTGTACTAAGCTGAGAGGGAATTGCTGACAGGCAATCACAGGAGGTCCACAAGAAGAGATGCCTGCACCAGGCATGTATGATTCTCAGACTACTGTCATCGGGCCATACTCTTTTCTGCTCCTCCCCCAGGCTCTACCATTTTCACAGTTTGCAGACTAACACAAGCAGGTTCAGAAACCACTTCTTTCCCACAGCCGTCACCTTATTGAACTCTTCCCAAAGACCATTCTTTCCTTCCCCTCTAACCTTACCATCCACACAACATCTGTACAGTGTTCCTCTTCAATTCACATCTGTATAGCCCTATCTACAGTGGTATAGGATAATCTGTATATTATCTGTATGATTCCATCTGTATTTATCACATTTATTTATACCATATATTTTTCTTTGCCCTGTGCATTGTACTGCCATAACTACATTACACACACATGCATTTCCCTAGGTAATTTATCTATTCTGCACATATTTATTAGCCATCTTTACTTACACAAGCTGTAAATAACTGCATTGTATCTCTAAATACTGCATTCTATAAAATCTGTTGCACTTGATTAGATACCAAACTGCATTCCATTACTTCATACAAATTTAATTTAAATGCTTGTCGAACGGTAGGTCTAAGATAGGTCCAATGATACCAATTGGGTAGGCTAGGTTGTGTCATAGACATCGACAAATGTTTTTCCAAAACCAAACAGTCATAAATATTCATTTGATACCATCTGTCATTGTCTATAATAGTCGAAGTCAAATGTATTTATATAGGGCTTTTCACAACACACGTTATCACAAAGCAGCTTTACAATCGTATGGGTCCAGATCCCTAATGAACAAGCCAAAGGCGACAGTGGCGAGGAAAAACTCCCTATGATGGTGGGGATTAGGAAGAACCCTCGGGAGGACCAAGACTCAAAAGGGATCCCATCCTCCAATAGTCATGTATGATTCCAACCAAGGGCGGAAAGTAACTAATTACATTTACTCACATTACTTTAATTGAGTACTTTTTATGAGTAATTTGTAATTTTCTGAGTAGTTTTTGAAATATGTAATTTTTACTTTTACTTGAGTAAATTTTGACCTAAGTAGTATTACTTCATTACATTTGAACGCCCTCATGTTACTGAGTAAAAAATATTGATGGTGAAAAATTTAATGCGGGCAGAAATTTAAACTTCTGAGTCCCAGAACTGAAAGCCAATTGCGTGGCCTTGCCTTGCGCGTGCCTTGTCCATTGTCTCATAATCAGGTCGTAATCTGGTGCACTTTTTTTTATCTTCTATCTATCAGGTTCTGTGGGATCCTGTGGACATTTTATTGTGAAAAGTGGAATCCTGTGGGCACTGTATTTTGAATTGTTGGATCCTGTGAGCATTTTAATAGTGGAATCCTGTGCAATTTGTTTTATTTTGAGATGTGGTATCCTGTGTGTATCTTATTGTGAATAGTGGGATCCGGTGGGCACTGTATTTTGAATAGTTGGATCTTGTGAGCACTTACTTTTAAATTGTGGGATCCTATGAGCATTTTTTTATTTTTGATGTGGGATCCTGTGGGCATTTTATTGTGAGTAGTGGAATCCTGTTGCATTTAATGCCAGGTTCACACTACATGACTTTTCAGTCGTCAGGTTTTTGTGCCGTTCGCACTACATGACTGGTTGTTATGGCGTCAAAATAGGTCCTAAAGTTTTGAGAATCAAATCCATCCATAACCAATAAATGACATATTGTAATTGAGAAAACTGTTGTTAATATAGAGAGTTAAAAAAGCAGGTTTGTAAACAGAATATTTATGTTTTTAATTGTCTATTTTGAGTTTAATATTCTTGAAGAATCCGTTTTCGTTGCGCCTTTTCTCGCTCACGCTTCTCTCAGTCTCGCTCTCGACTCCAGAAGTTTCTCGCTTTTGACTTTTGGACCTGATTTGACGGGTGGGCAGGATTTACACAGTCATTGGCTGATGGAGTTAAGAACCCCGCCCACCCATCCCATGGTAACATTAAACGTTAATGTGGGAAGGTAACACTCTATGTAGATTAACCAATTAGTAGTCTGACTTCAAGCCTCTATGATGAACTGTGGGTTACTAAAATAGATAATCGTTAAAAATAGCTGATATGAGAAAACATAAACACACATCTTACCTGTGTTTGCCGGTGGGCCCTTTTCCAAACAGGGTGAGATTGGCGCGCTTTCGCTAACGTAGCAAGGTGTGTCTCAGGGTGTGTAGAATGGGATGGGTAGGCGGGGCTTAACTCCATCAGCCAACGACTGTGTAAATCCCACCCACCCATCAAATCAGGTCCAAAAGTCAAAAGCGAGAAACTTCTGGAGGCGAGAGTGAGACTGAGAGAAGCGCGAGCGAGAAAAGGCGCAAGGTTTGTAGGTGACCAAATACTTATTTTCCACCATTATTGGCAAATAAATTCTTTGTCAGACAAAATGATTTTCTCAATTTTTTTTTACATTTTGTCTCTCATAGTTGAGGTCTACCTATAATGTCAATTACCGGCCTCCCTCATCTTTTTAAGTGGGAGAACTTGCACAATTGGTGACTGACTAAATACTTATTTTCCCCACTGTAGATATAATCTATCGCACTATTTCTCCAGTGCTGTCACAGTAACTTAAACACAGTGTTGTAGTAAAGTTGTAAGAAAGGTGAGGATTTTGTGTGTTTGCTGGGTTACTGTTTTGAAAGCATTCTTGAAAGTTTTTTACATTCTTCAGAGATATCTTCAGCGGTGCCGTGGTTCTCTCTCCGCGTTCCCATTGGCTGTAGCTAGACGCTGTTCCCATTGGCTTTAGCTAGACGCTGCTGTTGACTCAGTTGCCGACTGGGCTAGATATTAAACATGCTAGATATTAAACATGCTAGATATCTGCCGGGCGTCTGCGATGAGTCAGCGACCACTCTGCGAGTGTCTTTCAGCAGTTCACACTACACAACTGAGCGAGCGCCGAGTGATCGCCAATTTGCCTCCGACCAAAAAACAGTCGGCGACTGAAAAACCAGCCTAAAATCGTGTAGAGTGAACCTGGCTTTGGTTTGATTTGTGGTATCTTGTGGGCACTTAATTTTGTGTGCATTTGGTTTTTCGAATAATTTGTAATTTAAACTTCTTTTCTTATAGTGTTGTCCGTTGGACAGTAGGACTGAAAATTGTTTGCACGTTATGGTACAGGTTGTGACTGTCCTTGTGCTGTGAGGATGTTCCTGAGCCCAGCTGATCCTTTGCAAGTGTGGATGTGCACCTAAATACACTTTTAAATCGATTAAAACAACTTGTGCTGAACTTGGTTCATGATTCATCCATGCAGGGCCAGCCCTTCCATTAGGCGATATAGGCAAATGTTAGGGGCGCCGGCTGTCCAAGGGGGCGCTCGCGTGAATGCTTTATTTATTTATTATTTATTTGTTTATTTATTTACAAATGAACAATTCATAAATATGAAAACAAGCAAAGTCCACATAATCACAACTTCATTGTTTAATAGTATTAGTCAAATTAATAATTATAATAGCACACGATACCCATCACCCGCGCAGCCCCCTCCCCCTGCTCGTTCTGCGCACTAGAGGTCGGCGAAACTGGGAAGCGTGGTATCGATCCGATACCAAGTAAATACAGGGCCAGTATCGCTGATATCGATACCCATACTTTTTAATAGATCATAGATTCAAAGGATCCAAAAGATCTAGGATACAATTTCACCAAACATTGTATGTGACAACAAAATACTTTATTATCACAATCAGTATTTTTGTTTAGAAACAAGGAAACAGTAACAAAACAAAGTTAGCCTTAACATTAGAAAAAGAAATCTTTTTTGAATGAATGAATGTTCAATTTATATAGCGCCAATCACACATCGGCTGGAAGCGGCAGCCAATTGTACACAGCGTACTCTCTACACTGTAAAAATGTTTGTTGAATTTACGTAATGAACTATAAAATAGCAACAGTAAAAGATCATAAAGTAGAAAACAGTATATTACTGTAACAGATGCAATAGTTTACTTTAAAAAAAGAAACAGCATACAACATTTATTTTTACAGTCATAATATGTAGAAAGCACACATTTTTAATGTTAACTTTTTTTTATGTCTGGAAAATTGTGTAGCGTCGGTCCACTGGGGGCGGCGCTACTTCCCATGAGCCCCCGCGGCTCCTTTATTGATACGCGTTATGTGTAAGTGTTATGACATGCTGTTGTTGATTATGTATTTGATTATATATTTTGTTAATTTAAGTCTCCCTGTATTAGTTTATGTAGTTGTACATTGTCTGAGTCTACCTACCATCTTTGTGTAATGTTACAGTGCTAATGACCTGCCCTCATGTTTCACGTATTGTGTTTAATACGCGTGATCACGGCTTCATGTGTGATTACGTTGCTAAGGCAAAATAAAAGTGCCTTGTTGTCTTGAAATATGGCAACAACTGGGCGGCCCAGTAATGGGCGCCAACAAGTGATGGCGGCCTGCCAGTAATTTACTGTGAAGTTGGACTTTACAATCAAATACTGTAAAATAATAATGGTTGTAATGTGTTCATCATCATAGAGATAATTGGAGGACATCCAGAACCTTGTGTTTGGACAACAGGCGAGGAAGACCTGAAGAACAAACCAGATACCCCGATGGCTCCAGCTCGCGTGCTAACAACCAGGGGCGATGGCACTGACTGCTGCAGATGATGGTCTGGATTCAGCGCTACGATGCCAAAGGTGCGTAGGAATCATACCACGCGCTGCTGCGTGTAGAGGGGGTTTCTACCAGTAGCAAACAGTGACCATTAAACCTAGACCCGCTCCCACCCCCCCCCCCCCGAAAAAAATTGTTTCCTTTCCTAATTAACTGCAATAAATAAATTAAAAAAACTGAGACGACTTTGAGAGACAGCTTTACTGAGCCAGCTTTAAAAATGCAATAAACAGTTAATATCTGTACTAGATAACTTCTTAAGCAAAATAAGGTTCCAACAAAATAAGGTTCACAGCTCCGTGTTCCTCGGGAGCGGAATATGTAAACAACGCGCACGAGGGCATCAAAGGAATAAATCGAAACTAGCTAGCGGTGGTATGCTAACAACAGCTAGCGTCGCCACAGCGGGCGGAAATTATCATACAGTTAAGCCCGCCCATTAAGAGGGAAGATATGATTGGTCAATTTTACTGTCATTTGAAACTGGTATTGCGCTGAATTATAACTGCCAGGCCCTCTATAAACGAACAGTGGGCATCACAGTCCTGATAGGGGGAGACACAGGCTCACAGGCTTTCACTTAACCCCTCACCTTCCAACAAAGATTGAATAGACACGGGTGAATAATTTATTTGCTTATATTTTTGTAATAGTTTAGATGTCGATTGTCAAACTGTAAGTAGATTAAAAAAATTGGATAAATTTTATATATATGTTTTAAGAATATCTTAGGCCCTCTGAGAGGGCGTAGAGGGCCCTGATGTTTCACCACTGGTTTCTACAACTGGTTGGCCACTGCGACAGCGCTGCATCTGCACTTAGCCCTGTAGAGAAGCCAGGAGTACAGCTGCCAGCGCTGGAGTCACTGAGCTTGGCAATCAAAGGGGTGGAGCAAGTGGAAGTGATCTTGAGAGAACACAGCCCAAGGAGATCAGAGTGGTGTTTCGCAGTGGATGACACCGGAGCAATGGGCCCTGAGCCACCCATGAGTTCCTGGCTGGCTGGACATGAACACAGGCCTTCTGGCTAACACCCATCGGTGAGTGCTGTATATTAGGGCTGAATTATTTGATTGCTGGGGCCGGGGCACGGTGCTAGACAATAAGTCAAGGACATTGCAGATCAGGCTAGAGCAGGCTACAGTAGCACAGCAACGGAGTCCCGTGGCTCCCTGGTGATGTCTACAGTTCTACAGTTATAGTTAAGGTTCTTACTCCCCGGCCAAGTTGTCACAGTCCCTTCGGTGCAGATGGTGAGCCTCAGGTAGGAGCTAACATCAGCACGTCCTCTTGCGGCAATGGCACATCCAACCCTGGCATCAGTACATCCAGCAAGCCAGACCATGTAGGTGCTTGCATGCAATCGTCTTGGGTAGAAGCATGCAAAAAGAAAGACAATACAGACTGAGTGTGTGGACATCAATTTAAACCACCATTGATTTAAATGTACATAGCTCATATACCAGTGATTAGCATGTGGCTCCAGCAAGCTAATCTATAGCAGCATAACTAAAGGGAAGGGTTCAGAGGTGACCACAGTCATGAGGGCTCACTGAGACATTGCTTTCCAGTCAAGTCATTGTCACAACTAGAGTGATGCCATGACACAGCTGGATGATAGCATCCACATCTCAAATTACCAGAAATCTGAGTCTGGGGCCCCCGAGCCCCACACCTTACAAGGGGAATATTAACTGAAGGCTATGAATATCGAAGGCTTGATTAAATAGGGGAGTCTTAAGTCTAGATTTAAAGATTTGGAACTGTGTCAGAATCTCGGATTGGAGCTGGAAGGCTATTCCATAATTGAGGGGCTTTAAAGGAGAAAGCTCTGCCTCCGGCTGTAGTTTTACTAATTTTTGGAACTAGGAGAAATCCAAAGGGCGAGATGGGTTGTAGTACGCAATGAGTGTATTGATATGTGAAGTTTCATGTTTCACCACAAGTGGGCAGTATGACCCCTGGCCTTGACCTGATAATATAAGCAGTTGTATGCGAAGTCATGGCAGTTACCAGTAAACGTTCTTACTGATACTCGGTGTGTATGTCTCGTCATTACAATGAGTTCACTCAGATATTGTGGGACAAGTCCATTTAACGCCTTATAGGTTAACAGAAGAATTTTAAATTCAATTCAATATTTAATCGGAAGCCAGTGTAATGCCGCGAGAGTGGGACTAATATGATCAAATTTTCTAGCCTTAGTTAGGACTCTAACTGCTGCAGCATTTTGTACAAGTTGTAGCTTCTTTATGGAGTATCCAATTACAATCCAATTACAGTAGTCCAATCTTGACTAGACAAAGGCATGGACCAGCTTCTCTACATCAGCTAACGAAAGTAAGTGTCTCAGCTTGGCAATATTAGGTAAATGGAAAAAGGACCAAACGACCAAATGTCTGTATTTCCCGGGACATGTCCGTATCATCTTGAAAAACTCTCTCTGTTCAAGATGGTGGTGCGAGCAGTCGCAGCGGCCACTCCGTAAACAGAACACGGTGCTTTTTTGTTTGTTCATTGCCATACACCCGAGCCGAACTCTCTACCATATGTTAGTTCGCTACAAGAAATGACCAGTACCCACTTCTACGACCGACAGACCCTACTAAACCTGGAAACTTTTGTACTATCGGTCGATCTGTGAGCGAGGCTGTTAGCATTAGGCCTGCTAAGGTCCACGGTGTTTCTAAGGCCTGCTGTACGGAGGAGGGCTCCTCGCAAGCGGTGCGCGAGTAGCAGGAAGCGCGGAAAAAGAGCCGGAGTCCGCGCTAGACTAATGGCTAACTCCAGCCGTCCTGCCGTGCCATCTATCCTCCTCGCGAACGTCTGCTCCCTGGAAAACAAACTGGACTACCTACGGATTCAACGGACAACCCAGCGTGAGTTCAGAGACTGCTGCATGTTCGTTTTCACAGAGATGTGGCTAACGAGCTCCATTCCGGACTCCGCCATTCAGATGGAAGGCCTGAACTCCATTTGTGCCAACCGTGACGCAGAGCTGTCCGGTAAGACCCGCGGATGGGGGCTGTGTGTCTACATCAACACTGAATGATGTAAAAACGCTACGCTGGTTTCCAGCTACTGTTCTCCGCTGGTGGAGTTTGCTGTCGTTAGAGCCAGACCATTTTATCTGCCGAGGGAACTGAACGCGGTGTATGTAGCACCTAGTGCAAACGCAAAGGCCAACGCTGCTCTGAGTGAGCTGTATAGCACTATCAGCACACTCCAAAACTCACACCCTGGACCTGAAGGCTCTCCTGCCCAACTTCCACCAGCACATGGACTTTCCAACCCGGGGGGCCAACATGCTGGATCTGATCATGCTGGACGATGTGAGGCAGAGGAATGCAAGTACTGTGCAATTAGAGGAGCACTGTGCGGCAGCCGCCGCTGCATCTGCCCGTCGACCTGGGGCTGGTTGGACCCAGTGAGCTGCGGAAAGCGTTGAGCAGCGATAGAGAGATGTCATGGGCACTGCAGTACCTGACAGCACACAACACGCCGGCCTGGATGGACATAACGCCACATGGGCCTACCACTAAGGTACTCAGAGCTAACTGGGACAGGATGGCTTGCTGTATCGGGTGTGGGAGCAATCAGTCCCTGGGAGGAAATTCTGGCAACTGGTGGTGCTGCACAGCCTGAGAGAGAGAGTGCTGTGTACCATGCTCGGAGCTGTCGGGACGGTACCCGGGGTAACCAAGACACAGGCTGTGGCAGAGGGTTTACTGGCCTGGCTGCTGCAGCGATGTAGAGCAGCTCATCCACTGCTGTGACCACTGCACTGCAAAGAAGGGCCCCATTGCAGACGCTCTGTTCTGGTGCACCCATGGAGAGGGTCACTGTGGACATCTTGGGCCCCCTCCCCATGATGGAGGCAGGCAACTGCTACCCCCAGTAGCCATGGACTATTTCACAAAGTGGCCAGAAGCATACGTGGTCCCTGACCAGAGCACAACTACCGTCGCCGACTGTCTGGTAGATGAGTTCTTCTGTCAGGGGCCCCACCTGGTGCAGACAACAAAGACCAGCAGTCGCCACAGCAGCACCTCCTGACAGCACATTAGCTGGCTTGAGAACACCAGGGAGATGCATGCGGTTGGCAGAAACACACATACGACTCCCGGTGCCAAGGTGATCCTCTTGTTCCCAGGGTACAGGTCTGGCTCTACAACACTCAACGACGACAGGGGCGCCCCAGTCCCACTGGGAGGACCCCTTTGAAATCCTGAGCAGCCTGGGGGGGAAGTGGTGTATCTGGTGTGGTCAGGAAGGCGCATCGTGGTGGTGCACTGGGACCGTCTCACTCCATATCGACCCCGCCAGTGAGAAATTCAGAGCTTTGAGCCCCCTGAGACACCCCACACACTGGGCCAGACACAGAGCCAGCCAGTCCAATGCCGAGAGTCCACGAGAGACCACATTGGTCCAGGAGCAGCCTGGGTGCCTAGAAGCGAGGTTTCTTTAATAGAAGCAACAGCAATGGCTTACTCTCTGCCTCATTCCTCATGCTACTATATATATATATATATATATATATATATATATATATATATATATATATATATTAGGCCTGTGTTGAAAAAATCTATTTTCCGATTCAGAATCGATTCGCATATGATGATCTGATTATCGATTCGTACGTCCAAAGATCGATTTTTTAGTGAACTTTTACCCCCGCCTTGTCACTGAATTCACGGAGGCGTGCACGGTCTAACTAACTGTAAAACGACTTGGCGTCGGACAGTGCTGGTAACGACGATAGTCAAATCGGAAATCTAAAAGCAGAAGGACAGTTTATCCAGTGTCAGTGACTATTTACAGTTAGTCCGTGTCACTGACCGTTTACCCAGTGTTTTTACAGTTTTTAAAAAGTTTAAAATGTTCTTGTAACGTTGGGCACAAGGCGATGGACGAGACAGAATCCTTTGCACTTTCCAAATCGTTACGTTTATTACATTTACCGAAGCGCAGACAGCGCACATAAAACACGTTTACATAGAACATGTGTGACTCAAACAACGACAAGCACTGGACGCTGCGCGACCGCAAATTAAATAGACAAACCTCATCAACCCCACGTGATTACGAGACGAGCCACAGGTGAGGACTATCACAAGACGCACCCGCACCCACGGAGATACACCGACGTAGACTATTAGACGCAGACGACGTTAACACGCCCAAAACGGAGGGGTCGGGGACTGTAACCTGAGAGTTCTGTTCTTATATTCTCACTTTAAAGAAAAATATACGTTTACATTTTATACTTTTGTGAGCACTTTTAAAATAAAAATGCATTTGGTAGCAACAGCTTTTGGGTGAATTCTTAATTATTTCAATCATAACTAGACATGCATTTCCTGAAGGAAATACATAGTGCTTGAAAAGAGATGCAAGTCTCTGTGTGTGTGTGTGTGTGTGTGTGTGTGTGTGTGTGTGTGTGTGTGTGTGTGTGTGTGTGCACGCGTGTGTGCGTAGTGTATATGGTGTATATGCTCCATCTGCCCCATCTACTCCATCTGTCCCATTTGCCCCTCTGCTCCATCTGCCCCATACGGCCCTCTGCTCTATCTGCCCCATCTACCCCTCTGCTCCATCTGCCCCCTTTGCCCCATTTGCCCCATCTGCCCCTCTGCTCCACCTGCCCCTCTTCTCCATCTGCCCCTCTGCTCCCGCTGTCCCTCTGCTCCATCTACCCCTCTGCTCCATCTACCCCTCTGTTCCATCTGCCCCTCTGCTACATATGCCCCATCTGCCCCATTTGCCCCATGTGCCCCTCTGCTCCATCTACCCCTCTGCTCTAGCTGACCCTCTGCTCCATCTGCCCCATCTGCATGTATGTATGTGTTTGTGTGTGTGACTGTGTGTAGTGGGTATGAGAGAGATGCAGGTGTGTGTGCGTGCGTGTGTGGGGGAGGGGGAGAGACATTCAAAAATAACTGACACTCTGTCTCTGCCACTCTGAGTGGAGTAGCCTTGTTTTATGTGATTTGCACCCTCCAAACAAACGGTCGTAGTTCGGGACCCATTTAACTTATCGCTTCACCGAAGAGATTGTTTGAGAGAGGACCCCTTGCTGATGATTGTGATATATTTTGGTGTGGTTTGACCCAAAAAGGACTGATTTATGACAAGTTAAAAACACACAAAAATCTCAACAAAGCTGATTCTGATTCTCATACATTTATATGGGGGCCAATGGGGCAGTTTTCTGTGTCTAGTGCCAAACAAATGCTCATAACTCTAAAACTAATTCATCAAATGATTAGATATCTCAGCATACCAGAAAGGACAAGTTTCTCTCCCATTTAAAGTTTAAATGGAGCTTCTAGGTCAAGGTGTAAGGATTTTACAGCAGTTTATCCAAGAAAGTTTTGATCATTTTTCATGCCAGCTCACACTCTAACTGGCAGTGTAGATTTGAAATTCTGAACATTCCACCATTCATTTTAAATAGGGCCATTTTTCATTTTTAAACTCAATTCTATTAAAATCTATAACTCTAATCGACTCCAAAAATGGATAGCACACCACACAGAGCCGAGACCTTTGAAACGCAGTTTGAACGGAGTTTGTACGTTAAGCGGTTCGGGCCGCATTAATTGCAGAAATTTGGAGAAAACGAAAAAAGGAATAACAATATAGGGCTTTTCAAGCCCTATAATAACTAGACATGCATTTCCTGAAGGAAATACATAGTGCTTGAAAAGAGATGCAAGTCTGTGTGTGTGTGTGTGTGTGTGCATGTAGTGTATATGGTGTATATGCTCCATCTGCCCCATCTACTCTATCTGCCCCATTTGCCCCTCTGCTCCATCTGCCCCATACGGCCCTCTGCTCTATCTGCCCCTCTGCTCCATTTGCCCCTCTGCTCCATCTGCCCCTTTGCCCCATTTGCACCTCTGCCCCATCTGCTCTATCTGCCCCATTTGCCCCTCTCCCTCATCTGCCCCTCTGCTCCATCTGTGTGTAGTGGGTATGAGAGAGATGCATGTGTGTGCGCGTGCATGTGTGGGGGAGGGGGAGAGACATTCAAAAATAACTGACACTCTGTCTCTACCACTCTGAGTGGAGGAGCCTTGTTTTATGTGATTTGCACCCTCCGAACAAATGGTCGTAGTTCGGGACCCATTTAACTTATCGCTTCACCGAAGAGATTGTGTGAGAGAGGACCCCTTGATGATGATTGATATATTTTGGTGTGGTTTGACAGTTAAAAGTTAAAAATCAAATCAAATCAAATTTATTTATAAAGCACCTTAAAATCAATGTCATTGGCCAAGGTGCTGTACACAAGTAGGAGCATAAAATACATATAAAAGACAACCACAGTTACAACAAAAACAACCTCTCAACACACACAACATCTCAGCCTGGGTTAAAAGCCAAAGAGAAAAAATGTGTTTTAAGGGCACATTTAAAAGCAGAGAGTGAGTCAGCCTGCCTGATATGCAAAGGGAGATTGTTCCAAAGTTTTGGGGCAGTGACTGAAAAGGCCCGGTCACCTCTCATCTTCCTCTTAGTCTTTGGGACGACTAAAAGTGACTGATCAGCTGACCTGAGTGAGCGTGAAGGGGCGTATGAGTGGAGGAGGTCAGATAGATACGATGGGGCAAGGCCATGAAGACCCTTAAAAACCAATACAAGAATTTTAAAATCAATTCTAAAACGAACTGGGAGCCAGTGAAGTGAGGCTAAAATCGGTGTAATGTGCTCACATTTTTTGACACCAACTAAAAGTCGAGCAGCAGCATTTTGTACCATCTGTAGTCGGGTAAGTAGTGTCTGGTTCAGCCCAAGATAAAGTGCATTGCAATAATCCAAACGAGTTGTGATAAAAGCATGGATTAAAATCTCAAACTGGTGCCGTGAAAGAAATTGCTTCACCTTTGTCAGTTGTCTCAATTGAAAAAAGCTGGACTTGACTACTGACTTAATCTGAGCATCAAATTTTAGATTACTGTCCAGTTTTACACCCAGATTTGTTGCTGTCTGTGTCCGATATTGATTCAAAGGACCAAGATCAACATTAATTTTGGCGGTGTCACTAGGTCCAAAAAGCATGACCTCAGTCTTCTCGTCATTCAGGTGCAAAAAATTTGTGGACAGCCATGCCTTGATATCTCCAATGCACTTTAAAAGATGGTCTGCAGAATATGCATTTTGCTGCTTTAGTGGCACAAAAATTTGACAGTCATCAGCATAAAAGTGGAAAGCGATGTCATGTCTCCTAAAAATCGATCCCATTGGCAGTAGATACAGAGAGAACAGAAGAGGGCCAAGTATAGAGCCTTGCGGTACCCCACATGTAAGGGGTGCTGTACAGGATTCAGAAGCTCCAATATGGACACAAAAACTTCTCTCTGATAAATAGGATCTGAACCAATCTAAAACAACACCCTTAATGCCCACCCAATTTTCCAAACGAGACAGGAGGATCTGATGGTCCACTGTATCGAAGGCCGCTGTTAGATCCAACAGGACCAAAGCAACACAGTGACCAGAGTCAGTGGATAAAAGAATGTCATTAAAAACCCGCAGCAGTGCTGACTCAGTACTGTGACAGGATTTAAAACCGGACTGGAACACTTCCAGGGTGTCATAATTATGTAAAAATGCACTCAGCTGGCAGTAGACAACTTTGTCTAAAATTTTTGAAAGAAATGGAAGTTTGGAAATTGGTCTAAAATTGGACAGTTTAGAGGAGTCTAGGTCAGGTTTTTTCAGAAGTGGGGTTACCACTGCATGCTTAAAACTGACAGGCACTATACCATTAGCTAAGCTCCCATTAATAATATTAAGTAAATAAGGTGCCAAGGTGGGAAGGACCTCTTTAAAAAGTCGGGGTGGAATGAGGTCATTTGGAGACCCAGCAGGCTGCATATGACCAATGATATCTCTCAGTGATGGAAAAGTGACAGGCTCAAACTGGTCAAAAACAGCTGGGCATGTCACAGAGATCAGAGGGTCATAAACGGGAGAACTAATGAGGGCCCTAATGCTAGAAACCTTATTAATAAAAAAGCTCAAGAAATTCTCACACAATTCAGTGGAGCTCTCCAGGCAACCCGATTGAGGTGCATTTAGGGCAGAATTTACAGTTTTAAAAAGAACGCGAGGATTGTTGCAGTTAGAAGAAATAATATCAGAAAAGTACTTGGATCTAGCAACTTTTACAGATTTCTGATAAAAACGCCAACTGTCACGTAACAACTGGAAGGACACCTGTAACTTGTCCTTCTTCCACTTACGCTCAGCTCTCCTGCAATCGCGCCTGGCAGCTCGCGTATGCTCGTTTATCCAAGGCTCAGATCGAAGTCTGGAGGATCTAGTTTTCAGCGGAGCCACAGTATCTAAAACTGTCTGGCAGGTGGAGTTAAATCGAGAAGTGAATGCCTCGACATCGGAATTAAAATCAAGAGACTCAGAATGGCTGATCGTAGCATTAAAGACTGCCGAGAACCGAGCGGCGGTATTGGAATTAAAAACACGACAGCGCCGTGTAGCAATGCGAGATTCCACCATATGACATAAGAAAGGCATGTCAAAAACAATAGGCATATGGTCAGAAAAAACTGCGTCACAAACCTCCAAGTTAGAAACAGTAAAACCATATGTTAAAACAAGGTCAAGAGTGTGCCCACGCTCCTGTGTTGAACCAGACACACACTGTACAAAATTAAAAGAATCAATAAGATGTAGAAAATCATTGGCCAACGGTTTTGAGGGACAGCATACATGAATATTAAAATCACCAACTAATAAAATCCGATCATAATATGGCATTAATTCTGCCAAAAAGTCTGCAAAGTCCCCGATAAAATCTTTGTTATACTTAGGTGGCCTGTATACAACAGCGCACAACACTGGGGACGCAGAGCAAAGTTCAAATTAGTGAACCTCAAAGCTGGAATAAGATGTTGTCGGATTGACCCGTTTACATTTATACTGTTCTTTGTAAACAGTCGCTGTGCCTCCGCCGCGTCCTGACGCCCTGGAAGAATTAAAATAAGTGCAGTCGGGTGGCAGAAGACACACAAAAAAACACACAAAAATCTCAACAAAGCTGATTCTGATTCTCATACATTTATATGGGGGCCAATGGGGCAATTTTCTGTGTCTAGTGCCAAACAAATGCTCATACCTCTAAAACTAATTGATCAAATGATTAGATATCTCGACGTGCCAGAGAGGACAAGTTTCTCTCCAATTTAAAATTTAAATGGAGCTTCTAGGTCAAGGTGTAAGGATTTTACAGCAGTTTAGCCACGAAAGTTTTGATCATTTTTCATGCCAGCTCACACTCTAACTGGCTGTTAGGATTTGAAATTCTGAACATTCCACCATTCATTTTAATAGGGATTTTTTCATTTTTAAACTCAATTCTATTAAAATCTATAACTCTAATCGACTCCAAAAACAGATAGCACACCACACAGAGCCAAGACCTTCGAAACGCAGTTCGAACGGAGTCTGTACTTTAAGCGGTTCGGGCCGCATTAATTGCATAAATTTGGAGAAAAGGAAAAAAAGGAATAACAATATAGGGCTTTTCAAGCCCTATAATAATGCACTGGTTAGTGTCCCAGTAGGAGCCCACTGTTGCAGATATAGACACCTCAAAGATGTCCTCTGTTTATTGTCCTGGATTACCTTTCTTGAAGGTAGATTTATGATGACCCTTTTCACCAGTCTTCCAGCCATCAGTAACTACCAACTACCAGTAACTATTTGCTGATTAATATCGATATAATACTAGTTTTAACATGTTGCTTCTGTACACAGTCAGGAAACAGCTCAAATACATTTTTAATAACACTAAACCCCAAATTGGATTGAATCGGATCGAATCGATTAAATCGGATTAAATCGAAAAAAATCTATTCTTAATCTTCAGAATCAGAATCGGATCGATTCTTGGAATTTGAATCAATATATATATATATATATATATATATATATATAGTAGCATATATATATATGGGTCATTCCACCGAATGGGTGCCATTTGCATGTTGGAACTCTTCCAAATGAAACTTAATTTTGTATCTTTTTTAAAGTCTGGATCTAATAACACATATATTTAACTATTCAAAACATGTATTGGTCAATCTCAGACAGCTGTATTTTATTTTGTACAAGGTTTCTAACCCGAAGATGGTTACATTTTTCTCAGTCCTGTTACCAAAACTTGTGTGACATTTAAAAAGCCTGTTTAAAAGAATGCCAGCTAATTTCTTTGATTTTCCCTCAAGAAAGTGTTTATTTTAAAGAAATTGTCGACTACATGTTCAAATAATTTATATTTATGACTAAAACATCACTATATATGCACACATGTTATATTTTTGGAAAAGATGCAAAGCCATTTTTATCTTTTCAAGAAGACTCAAACCTGAAATGAATATTTTTTTAAATCATGTAATTTATTAAACAAATCGATAAATAATGGACCAAACATAATTGGAAAAAAAGTGGTTTATCTTTAATTTTTTTTAAAAGAATAATCAAGTAACAGGAATGAAGATTGGGTAACAGGAATGAACACTGAGTAACAGGGACATGTGCCATGTGTGTGTGTGAACTTCTCTGGCCTTTTCTAAGACATCTTCTCTAATCTGGCCCAGAGCTCTTTTTTAATTTCCACATAGCGACCTGTGACTGGCCTCAGGAGTGGGATAATACACAAAACATCCTCAAAAAAGTACCAAAGCACGTCTTCACGTGCTGGCCAGAAAAACCTGTTGACCCCTATTTTGTGCATGCAACGGATCTCAACATGTGTTTCACTTGTATCTATGATGATGCCCGGGTATAGGTCACTCTCGTACTTCACAACACACCATTTGTCAACAACTTCGGGACTTTGCCACTGAACTTCCATGGCTTCCATGGGAGTCGTCTGATGACTGAATTTGAAATGCCTTGCATTAAAGCAGTCACAGGTCAGGTTTTGTTTGGCTGTGCACATGCAGCTGACATCCCTGTATGTCAGTTCTCCTCGGGCTATGGTCACTGTCTGATGCATCCTCATGGTGGATGGTGTGATGGAGCTGCCCTCCACCACGATGTACACAATACAAGTATGGACATTGGTTTCATGATATTCTAAGTTAATAACCAAATGAAGACACATATGATTTATTGGTTGGATTTCCCGCCAAAAATACAGGAAGTGACATCACACCACTCTGGGGTAGGACTATAAAAGGCCTGATGTGAATTGTTTGGGAAGAGAGGTTTTTTTTCTGGTGGCAGAGCAGGTAATGCTAAAAGTAGCAAGTATCTTGATGATTGAACTAACAATTGATTTGAGTCTTTTGTGAACTATCACATTTAGTTTTTTTTGTATGTCTTAGTTTGTTCCTGTAAATAGTTTTCTTGCCTCTATATGGGGATTAAATAAACACCACTACTTCTTTGCACCCTACTTGAACCAGACCCTGTGCCTTGTCTGCCGGTCACTCACAGATGGAATTGGTGGAACATCATTGGGCATCTCCAAAACATTCTAAAATTTGGTTGTTGCTAGGGAACACCATTTTATTGACAACTGAAGTCTAGTTCTGCTTGACATTTCTGCCTTCAATGTTTGCAACACTATGCACAACATTTTCAAATTCCAACAAATATACACACTTACCCTATAGCCTCCCTTACACATTTTCTTGGACACTTGATGCATTGCATAAACTGCACGTGGAAGTGGTTGGTTGTGGATGTCCATCTTGTGCTGGTGATATCTGGGGACTGTGTGGAGGGGTGATGAGATGTTGTATATAAACTGCACGTGGAAGTGGTTGGTTGTGGATGTCCATCTTGTGCTGGTGATATCTGGGGACTGTGTGGAGGGGTGATGAGATGTTGTAGAGCATCTTTCCTGTCCTTGATGCTATGATACAGTTGTGATCAAATTTATTCAACCCCCAATGCTGCGAAGGGTTTTATGGAATTCAGTGCACATTTGTAATTGTGTTCATAATGAAATCTTACAAGGACTTGTTAAAGAACTAAATGCAACTAGAATAGCATCAATTTTTTTTGTCATAAAGTATTAAATGGCCTTTTTGTGATTTCTTCATTGACACAATTATTCAACCCCTTTACGACTACCACTCCTAAGAACAGAGGTTCATTCCAGTGTTTTCCATCAGGTATTGAAAACATCTGTGGATGTCAACGAGCAGCAATCAAGCATGATAAGCACCAATTAGGCAGATTTAAAAGGACTGTGATACTCAGCTCCTTCTAGACATCTACTGGTGTGTTTCCAAGCATGGTGAAGGCAAGAGAATGGTCCCAGAAGACAAGAGAAGAGGTTATTGCTCTTCACAAGAATGGCAATGGATATAAAAAGATTGCGAAGTTGTTAAATATTCCAAGACACACTATCGGAAGTATCATTCGCAGGTTCAAGTTAAAGGGCACAGTGGAAACGTTACCTGGTCGTGGCAGAAAGAAGATCCTGACCGCGACTGCTGTGCGCTACCTGAAGCGTAATGTGGAGAAAAATCCCCCCGTGACTGCTAAGGAACTGAAAAAAGACCTGTCAGATGTGGGCACTGAAGTTTCAGCTCAGACAATAAGGCGCGCACTGCATAACGAAGACCTCCATGCCAGAACGCCCAGACGCACCCCCTTGCTGACTCCAAAGAACAAGAAAAGTCGACTGCAGTATGCCAAAAGTCATGTGGACAAGCCACAAAGGTTTTGGAACATTGTACTGTGGTCAGATGAAACTAAATTAGAACTGTTTGGGACAATGGACCAGCGCTATGTTTGGAGAAGGAAGAACCAGGCTTATGAACAAAAGAACACCTTGCCTACTGTGAAGCATGGCGGGGGGTCAATTATGCTTTGGGGCTGTTTTGCTTCTAATGGTACAGGAAAGCTTCAACGTGTGCAGGGTACCATGAATTCCCTTCAGTACCAGGAGATCTTGGAGGAAAATGTGATGGAGTCAGTCACAAACCTGCGGCTTGGGAGACGTTGGACCTTCCAACAGGACAATGATCCGAAGCACACATCCAAGTCCACTAGAGCATGGTTGAACATGAAAGGCTGGAACATTCTAGAGTGGCCATCGCAATCACCAGACTTAAATCCAATTGAGAACCTCTGGTGGGACCTAAAGAATGCAGTTGCAGTGCGCAAGCCTAAGAATGTGACTGAACTGGAGGCTTTTGCCCATGAAGAATGGGCTAAGATACCCATAGGTCGCTGCAAGACACTTGTGTCAAGCTATGCTTCACGCTTGAAAGCTGTCATAACTGGAAAAGGATGTTGTACTAAGTACTAAAAAATAATGTCACTAGGGGGTTGAATAAAACTGATAATGATGTGAGCACAGTAAAGACATTTGTGGTTATTCCATCATAAATATTATGTTATGTTTGTCTAATTTATAAGTGCCTCTGATATAATTGTAAATAAGATGACTGAAATGATCAAAATCAATGTCAAACTGGCCAAAACACTTTATTTCAGTGGGGGTTGAATAAATTTGATCACAACTGTATGTTTCCCTCCACTTTTTGCGTTGTCTGCGCTTTCCTCTATCAATTAGGTTATTGATTCGTTTCTTCCTGCCTGATTCTAGGTTTTCCCTGTATTTTTCTCGTTCCTTCTCTAAATATCTTTCTCTCCTCTCTGGGTCAGCATCACGTCGAGCACGATAGCGTCGCTGCTTCTCTGCAGCACTTAGTGGTGGATTGGCACCCTGTAAGTATGGCATCCATATTGTGAAACTGAATCTTAACTAATTTCATGTAAAACCTTTAAAAAGGCTAAATAGTATTACATAATGTATGTAATATTCACAATAATAAATCAATAAACCAGAGGCCTCTACTCACTCCTGTTACAGGCACTCAGTCCTGTTACTCTTTATATGAGTAACAGGACTGAAAGTAACAGGACTGAGTTTTTAGCATAGAATTAGCAAAAACATGAAATATAGATACATCGTGGCTATAGTAATAGCATGAGGACAGTGAGCACATTCTAGTGATTTTCCCAAAATGTGTATTTTAAAAATAAACAAATTACATCTAAGAATTAATTTAGGTAACAGGACATCACATTAAGATTGATCTCCTCAGTCATAGTTATAATATGATCAAATATACAGAAAAAGACAAACTTACTTTTGGTCTTCCCATGACCTTCAAAAGATCCAACTGATGCAATTTCCTGTTGAACATGTGATGTGTGGAACTTTCCAAATTTTTCAGATGGGGTAATGTGATATGGTAACAGGACTGAGTGAAAACCTAGGGCCACAACTAAAATGTGTATTTTAACTTAAATATTCAGGATTTCTTATGAAAAAAACATTTTTAAAGTATAGATGGGATATGCATCTATGCAAAAACAATGCAAAAAAAAAATCTCTGTAGAATTTTAATAATGATATTCCATGGTAAAGTGTATAGTTAGAGAGTGGGGACATCTAACAAATGGTCTTTTTTCAGTGTTCTAGGTTGTTTTTATTAATGTTTTTAATTATATACCTTAAAGTTGCCATTATGCCAATGTACAAGTCATTATGAATTATAATAAAATGTATTTTACAGTTATTGTTTGTGCCCATTTATACATGTAATTGCCTGGGGACGGAAATGGCACCGATTCAGTGGAATATACCATATATGGTAGACTGAATGACCGAATGACAATTATAGTAATTGCCTCTAGAGGGAGCTACCTTCTCAGACTAGTGATATGCTCATTGGAGACACAAGCCGGGTTTCCATCCAAACCTTTCGAAAAAATAATGCGCAATTTCCAAGTTTCGGCAGAAAAAAATGCGAATTAAGCCTCGTTTCCATTCATTACAGTTATGCGAATAAACTTTAGATCACGTGAGAGGACGCCAAACAATAGTGGTTTTACGTCCATCTGGCAGTTACACATTTTTGCACGTTGAGGTTTTGAAACATTTTTTTCTTTTTCTTTTCTATACATGGAGAAGTTAAATTCAATTTTTGCTCTCTCCAGAACTGTTTTTGTATGCATTTGCCATTTTTACATCGCGATCGTGTACAGAACCACATGACTTGAGGCATGATACGTCATCGTTTATGCGAAAAACCCTTTTCCATCCAGTTTTTCTGAATTTTGGCGATGCAATAGTCTAACTTTTCCACCTCCTCCTAGTGTAAAAATCTTTTTGCGATATTTGGGGCTTTTTTCGAATGTTGGTCTTTTTCCATCCAGTTTTTTTCATGCGCATTTTCAAAATGCGCAAAAACTCGGTGGATGGAAAACCCTCTACAGTGAAAACAAAAGAGAGAGTTTTAGCGTGGCTGAAAACATGTTTGTGTTAGTGTTGGAGAATAAAATGGCATGAAGCCCAGAAAAACAACTCCAGTGTGATTGTTGCTACATTCCACTGTAGGATATCACTATAATATATATATATATATATATTATATATATATATATTATATAATATATATATTATAGTGATATATATATCACATATATATATCACATATATATATATATCATATATATATATATATATATATATATATAAATTGAATTTCATCATTTTGTGTGCAAGATACATTTGGTACTTGTTGGGAATTTTCTTCTCCGACCCAGACGGGCCCCAACACAGCCCCGATGAACCGACTGGTTTTTGACTGAGTGGTCCAAGCAAAGTCTTGACAACAAAAGTTCTTTTAAAATGATTTATATAGAATATAATTGAATGCAATATAATAGAAGTATACGTGGTACGAACTCTTCAGTGCACTGGTGCTAGTTGCCTAGGAATCTACCTAACCCAAGTGGATCTCAGCAGTGTCCAAGCGAAAAGCCTCTCGTGCTGGGCGATGTCCTTTCTTTCATACTCTCTGTCCATAAGTTTTGATTTGTTAAGTTTCGATAACTCCCCAATCCTGGCTGCTCTCCATGGAAATTCACCTGCTCCTCTTCTCCCAGCCTGTGTGCCTGGTTATCTAAAAACTGCTTGCTACACATCCTGCACTGAATAGGCCCCTTCTGTTCTCCTCAAGGCCACTGAGGCCTCCTTACTCCTGCTTTCCCACAGTCTTCCTGAAAAACACTAAATTGACACATCAAGTTATTAGCCTTTAATTTTCTTTTTTCCAACATTCCCCCTTTTAGACCAAAACATTGGTCTAACTCTAGTCTAATACTAAAATCTATCTAGCCCAGTGCACTTATTAAAAGAAAGACAATCATAAAAATCCCTAAATGTGTATACATTCATAGTGTGACTATGTCAGTTAGTACAACGTCTATGTGTTCTTTTATGTGATTTGTGGGTTCTGGATCACTCCCCAGTCGTGGGCCGAGACCTTTCAGACTATTCGGAGATGCCCCCCTTCATCTCCCACGGTCTCGTGACTTGACGTTGTCCCCGAGACCCAGGTCCCGCCTGTTGGGAGATCACCTCGACCCGTTCTATTAATGTGCCCATGTGTCATGCACATTACTTTTAAACTAGTGAATCAGCTTTCATGTGCTGTTGGTTGTGCTCTAATGTGTGGTGCGTCTTCATTCTTCATCAGTCGCTGACGCTGCCAATACCTACAAAGCAAGCATAATTAATCAAAAACAACAAGTTTTTCACACAGAATCGTCTTCTTCAGATGATATGTCATCATCATCCTCCGCCATCAGTGGCATAGTGTATGGTGGTGGGTTCTTTGCGTCCCCCTTCTCAATCGCGGCTGTGATCAACCTTTGGGTGAGAGATCTGATACATGGTATACAACAACATCCACAAATAACAACAATTGCAATGAACACGGCTACTGACATAAACAAAGACATAATTAGTGCCTTCCATTTCCCAAACACCTTCGTGAACCACTCCTCCATGGGGTTACTGATACCTGAGGCCTCCTGCATCTCCTTAGATAAAGCCTTCAGTCCGTCCAGAGCTCTGGTCACCGACCCGTCCGGTGCGGTGTTATTGGGAATGAAGGTACAACAGTTGTCGCCGAACATGAAACATACACCCCCTTTTTCCGCCAGGAGCATATCTAGAGCCATTCTGTTTTGTACGGCCATCAGTGAGGTAGCTCTCAGTTGTTCGCTCAGCCCCTCTATTGCGTCTCTCGTTAGGTTGGTTAATCTCGGTACATTGTAATGGACAAAGTTGATCCTATCTACATTCTTGTTCGGTGTTACTGGAAACAAGGCTGATATAATTGGAATGTTCTCAAAGCCCGTAGCTATTTGATCAACTAGCTTGTATTCATTGGGAACCCCCCGAGGCACTCCTATGGAGTCAATGTATGTTGGTGACCCTATGGACAAATCAAAGGCATCACGCTTCTTTCTCCCTTGGGCGGTAGCAGGCTGCGGTGTGATTTCCCTCAGCCCTATCATTGTTATTGGTGTGATTAGTCTAACCATAGCACAGATTCCTTTAGCTTTTCCTGGTATTAATGCCAACAGAGTGTGTCCTCTGCAGTACCACCAGATCCCTGCCCGGGCTACTCTCCCTATCCCCGGGACCTTCGTTGTGGCGTTACACCAATCTGGTTCAATTTCTCCCACACTCATGATTGCGTCTTTCTCGGTCAAGTTAAAACATTGGTACTGTCCTTTAAGTTTTACTGGCACGAAAGGAGCGTTACCTCCTTCCAAATTTTTGACATACGGAAAAATACTGTCCAGGCTGGAACAATTTGGGGTCGTAATACTTCTCACCTTAGTTAAATTCAACATACACTGATATCCTACTGGATCTGTTTCAGGATTCAGTGGGGCTGGTGAGGTCATTAACGCGGGTCGGGCCGCTGCACAGGCCACACAACCTTCTAACCCATTTTCTCTACTGTTTTGTTCTAGCCATGACAACCACAAATTCGAGCCGCTGTAACCGGTTGCTAATTCTATTAACTGCTGGGACGATAATTTAGTGAAATCTGTGGTTAGAGTGAACTTGTCTGCTGAATCCTCCATCTTCTCTATTTTTGCCTCAGGTTTTGCTGGGCTGAGTGGCTTGGGTTTGGCTAAATAGCTGAGTTTAATTATTCCCCATATGTCACGTCCTGATTGCTCCACCCCCAGGGTGAAGTACAACGGTCTGTTATTACCCCATATCTGCCCATTCCATTTGACAGAAAAAGTTACTGGATTTTGGGACACGTGATAATCTCGCTGAAACGACACATCGACCCACCATTTGCTCAAAGAGGTCATGGAAGGGTTACCTTTCTTATCTCCTAATGTCGGTTTCCATCTCCCCGAGTACTTTATCACCGACCCCCAACCAGGACACCAGTCTGCACTATAGAAACTCCCCCTTCCAAGACAGCCCGCATTAACTTGATTGGTCCAACATATGTACAAATCACATCCTCTGTATGAGGCATTGGCTCCCCCGCAGTCCACTACCTCACATAAGTCAAAAGTCCAGCTCGAGGCTGTACCATCTCTATAACTCAATTCCACACCTCCGTATGTCCGTACACACCGGTCCTTGGATTGTCCGACTGGCCTGGTTCCAGCTTCTCTTGGTTTTCTTACTTTAAAGTCTATTTTCTCTGGTTTGGTCGCGTTTACTAGCGGGTTAGGGCTGTGGATCTCATCGGGCCTCACCTCTTTGCAGACAGTGTGATTGTCGTCCCACCGACACAAAGTTACGTTCACGTTATTGGGTTGTTTCTGATTTCCTACACTAAATATTACCACCGCTCCTATTATCACCGCGGCTAGAAATGTTCCCCCCCATAGCCAAGTCCATGTTCTCAAAGTTAATCTCCCTACTCTAACATATTGTTGGTACTGAGCCTCATCTGGACGTCCGACACGTCCCGACAACATGTCTCTTATTTCCCACAGTTCCATCCTAGGATGGAAGATGGTGCACCACCACCTTGGTACCGGTTGGTTTAAGTAAAGTTTTAATGATCGGTTTCACAGTCCTCCAGTCTAATCCGTCTAGTCCACAACCCAGCTTCGGTATGGCTAGAGTGTTAATGTTCAATGATATTAACAATGTGGCCAGGTGTTGTATGCTTGAAATCAGATCTCCTAATTCTGGCTTCTCCCTGTAGTATCTTTTGGTCACTAAATGGAATATAATGTGTGTCTGTGTGGTTTGTGTGGCACACTTGCCTATGGGCACCTTGGCTATACCTGTAGTGCCAAACGCTTGTCTGATCTGCAGAGCCACTCCAGCTCCCAGGTTCAGGTCCGCGCTCACACAGTGTGCTATAGCCTCACAGTCAGTCTCCAACAGGTCTCCTTCACCTTCCTCCCACCAGTCCTCGGCTGTGATGTATTCTCTGTAAAAAGCTACACTGGGGTCGGTACTTACCACTAACTCCTTCCCTGGGGCTTCTCCTGTCTCCTCCAGGTGTGTCTTGATCTCTCCTGTGGTTCTTGTTGGTTCTTTTGCTGCAACACAGTGTGAAATGTGGTACCAGGTCTTACCCTTGTCTTTCCTCACTTTCACTGAGTGCTCGTTGGCACCTTCGACCTCCCACGGGCCTGTCCACCGTGGCTCGTTCCACTTCCTCTTGTGCACCTTGATCCTTACCCAATCCCCTGGCTTCACCTTCACCTTGGGTGATTCCAGGTCTTCTTCTCCTTTTTCCTGTTGAACAGACTTATTGATTTCACAAAGCAACTTGGTTAATTCTCTCATGTACTCTGACATCTCCTGTTCCTGGATTTCCAAAGCTGGTCCCTCAATCCTTGGTCGAGGGCACCCTGGCATGGGTCGTCCTGTCATGAGCTGGTGTGGTGAGAGATTGTATTCTCCCGTGGGGGTTGCTCTCATGGACATCAACACTAGTGGCAGTGCCTGAACCCAGTCCATGTCTCCTGCTGCGCACACTTTGGCCAGTTTAGTCTTAATGGTCTGGTTGGCTCTTTCCACCAACCCCTGTGACTGTGGGTGGTAGACAGTGCCAAACTTGTGGGTTAGGCCCAGCTTTTGTTCTACTTCTGCCAAGTGTTTGTTATCAAAGTGGGACCCATTGTCACTCCTAATCACTTTTGGTAGGCCGTACCTGGGAATCAACTCATTTTGCAACCATTTTATGACTGATTTTGAATCTTCCTTTTTGGTGGGTATAGCTTCTACCCACTTGGTGAATCTGTCTACCATGACCAGCAGGTACCTGTACCCCCTTACCCTGTTGTCTGGCACCATGTCTGTGTAATCGATCACAATCTCCTCAAATGGCCCCGCGGGCACTGGGTATCCTCCAATTCTCACCCGGTATGGTTTCTTCACATTGTATGACTGACAGATATCACATTCGCTCACGTATTGCTTCACATGGTCTCTGAGGTATGGATGCCACCATAAACATTCTAATTTGGTCACCATGGCCGACACTCCAGAGTGAGTAGGCCCATGTGCTTCGCATAGTATCAATTTCATCTTCTCTAAGGGCAAAACTACTCTCCCTTCTGGACTCCTCTAGAGTCCTTTAGTGACTGTGGCTCCCCGGTCTATCCACAATTGCTTCTCATAGACCGTGGCTTGTTCTTGGATCTGTGCCAGGTGGCTCTCCGTCAACTCAGGCATGTTATGAGTTTCCAGCAACAACAAGCTCTGTGGGTTGTACCCTCCAGCAGCTTTGGCTGCTCTGTCAGCAGCTTCATTACCTCTAGAAACAAAACTGTCATTACCCTGATGTCCTCTTACCTTTATCACAGCCACTTCTTTGGGTAACATGATAGCTTCACTCAACTCATGTACTGCTCTCAAATGTTTGATTGGCTGTCCTGTGGCGTTAGTGTACCCATTATCCATCCACCTGACTAGTTCATGGTGGATGACCCCGTGCACGTATGCTGAATCTGTGTAAATGTTCACAATCTGACCTGACGCGTGTTCCAGTGCTCTAGTGAGTGCGACCATTTCTGCCAGCTGAGCTGAAGCTGGTTGTGGAACCACTCCTGATTCCACCTCCTCCCACTCTTCCCCACATGCTTGTACCACAGCGTAAGAGGCCTTCAGTTCGTTACCTTGTCTCCAACAACTCCCATCTGAACAGAGTTCCCATGCTCCTGGTTTAGTAATTCTGACCTTGTGCAGTTCTGGTCTGAGCTGAATGTATCTTTCTGTGGCGTCAGCGCAGTCATGTGGTGTCGCATCTTCTGCTACTTCAATGTTATCAGTCAGATTCACAAGTTTTGACGCAGTGTTGTACGTGATGTGTGGCTGTGTGAGTATGGCTTTTATCTTGTTCTGTCGTGCTCTTGACAAAGAAAAGGCTTGTGAGTTTATGAACGCCATTACTCCGTGATTGGTGCTGACTATTAGTGGGTGACACATTACCAAGTGTGCTGTCTTCTCTATCGCTGTGGTGAGTCCTGCCATGTATGTTGTGCATGGTCCTGTTCCTATCACTGGTTGATCTAATTTGGAACTGTGAAAAAATAAAATGTTCCTTCCTTCACTCTCCCCCTTCTGAAAGAGACAAGCATGAACATGATTGTCTCTTACAGAAACATTTAAATGAAAAGGTTGTGTGTAGTCTGGTGCTGCTAATTCAGTAGCGCTAGCAAGTGCTTGTTTCAGAGTTATAAAATCCCTCTCTGCCTCAACCGTCCAGTCAAGCTCCACCTTCCCGTTACTCAGACCTTTTGACACTGCGAGTTTTCTGAGGCTGTGAGCTAAATCACTGTAGTTAGGTATGTAGTTGCGGCAGTAGCCTGTCAGGCCTAAAAATGACATCATTTGGGACACTGTAGTGGGCTTTGGAAATGACAGTATTGACTGTCTCTGATTTGGAGTCAGGGTGTGACCTTTGTGTGAGATGTTTTTCCCCAGAAAGGTGACCATCGGCCTGGCCACCTGGAGTTTTGACTTGTTCACTTTGTAACCTAATTCAGCTAACAAGGTTAGAATGGTTATGGTGTCTCTAAGGCACTTATCAGGTGAAGTACTAGCTATTAACAAATCGTCCACGAACTGTATTAGTACGGTGTTAGAGTCAATTAAATCATTGTCAGTTAATCTAGACAGATCTTTCAACAGACATTGATTGAAGATGCCTGGTGAGTCTTTGTAGCCTTGAGGTAGCCTGTTGTATGTGTACTGTTGACCTTTAAAGGTAAACGCAAAAATGTCTTTCACATTCTCATCAATTGGTATAGAAAAGAAAGCATTAGCTAAATCTATGCATGAAAAGCTGCAGTGTTCAGTCGTTAGGTTCTGCAAAGATCGATAGGGGTCAGGTACTGGTATGTTGTCAGTTACAGTGACATCATTAATGCGCCTCAAATCATGCACCATACGATACTCATCTTTTCCAGGTTTTTTAACAGGTAGTATGGGCGTGTTCCACGGTGACGTCGTGGGTTTCAGAACTCCAACTTTGATCAAATCTGCAATGGTGTCTGTAATACCTGCCATGGCTTCTGGCTTGATTCGGTACTGTGGCTGATGAACGACTGTTTCTCCTGGCTTTAACCTAATAGGAGCCATGTGGTGTGATGCACATCCTACATCTACCTTTGTCGTGGTCCACAAGTTGGCTGGGACCGTCTCTAGGTGTTCTTTGGCCTGGGGGTGATCCAACAGTGCTCTGCCGTGTGTGGCTGTCAGGGGCTGGTTACAGAAGTACGCCAAGTCACTGGTGTCACATGCGACTCTCCAGTACTTACCATCCGACGTACCCTCTACCCCTGGCAGACAGGTTGGGCGAAACTGTTCCTTCATGGCAGTGGCCAGCATGGGGCCCAGCTCACGAGGTTCGTGTCCAGCCGAGACCAACAGCGAGACATGTGGTAGTGAATCCTGCTGGTCCGGGTTTCTCCAGTACGTCATCTGTTCTTCTGTTAACACAACTAGTGCAGCCACACCTTCAGGTCCAAAAATCATTGATTCACAATTTATATTTTGTAATTGACCTTCAATGTTATTCCACAGCTGTCCATAAACCCCATCCTCCCCTCTGATGTAATTAAAAGTGCAGTGTGTGCTGTCTATTGGTGGGGTCATACTCTGAAGTGACAGGAACCATGGTTTCCATAAATTAAAACGTGTAAAGCAAATTTTTTGCAGTTGCTTGTTCCTCAGGATGTTGTAATGTGGCCCAGTAAATGTGAGCTGGGCCGTCTGCTGCTTGTTGATTAAGTATTCTGAGGCGCTCATCGTGGTTGGTGACAGAGACAGCTAATTTACCTTCACTCGGTGTGCATTCAATAATGGCTGAAAATTGACACAACAAATCTCTACCTAACAAATTAATTGGGCACTGTTCTGAAAACAAAAATGTGTGCTCGACCTGTGGGCCTGAGCCCACTGACACCTTCAAGGGCACAGTCAGTGGCTGCAGTGTAGTTTTTCCCAGAAATCCAGTAGTGGATAGTGACATCTTCGACAAGTAGCCTTTCCACTTCCTGTCTGTTAAGACTGACGTGGTGGCTCCCGTGTCGACTAAGAACTCCACTGGCTCCCCCTCCACCAATAGACATACAACTGGTTCACTGCATGTGGGGGAACTGGACATCGGGCAGCTTCATTGGCCACCAGGTGGCGCTGGCATGTATTGCATGCCAGGAGGCACAACCTGTTGTCCTTGTGTGAGTGCGGGTTTCTGCTGGTAATTTACATTTTGGGGTTGCTGGTACTGTATTGGCTGTTGATACTGTACTGGTTGTTGCTGCTGTATTGGCTGTTGCTGCTGATACTGCATTGGCTGCTGGTACTGCATTGGCTGCTGCTGCTGCGTCATCGGACAATCTCTTGCCCAGTGGTCCATCTGGCCACAACTAAAACAGCCATTGCTTTGTGTGGTTTGGAAGTTCCCTACTCTGCCTCCCCTGAACCTACCTTTGGCTCTGCCTCTGCCTCGGTATGGGCCTGCCTGGGCGTAGTAACCGGGCTGTTGTGGCACCGCCCAGCTGTTGACCTGTTGTGGCATAACATAAAGTTGCATCATGGGTTGTATGGGTTGCATCACTGGTTGCGCGGGTGGCTGTACGGCCGCTACCTGTACTGGAGTGTCTTCCTTTGACACTAATTGCTTTTTAGGCTTTGAATTGTCCTTCTCCCTCAACAATTTGAGTAATGCATCCTTCATTAACTTATCAGTGTTTTCGCCCTTCTCTGCCTCACGCTTCATATGGTGTGTAATTACAGCTTCCCATTCACCTTCTTCCTTTTGATCCAGCGCGACCACATCTTTTAGTTTCGTTTGCACTCCCTCAGATAAACTCGCCACGACCGCTGCTCTGTACATAGCCCGCACTGGGATTGATTTATCATGCCTAACGCCAGTTTTAGCTTGCCAGATTTCTTTGCACCTATCTAAGTACGACATCGGGTCTTCATCTTCTTTAGGTTTAACCCCTGATAAGGCTGCCGTGTCAAACGTGTCCTGATTTTGCAATCTCAGCTGTCCCCACAAAGCACTTCTTATTCTACCGAACGGGGCCTCATCAGCCAGATGCTCTGTTCCAGCCGCCTTCTCGGCTGTAGACAACATACTCAAAACTCCCATAGCTTTAAACAATGTCCTTATATCTCCCAAACACAACATGTCCCCAGCCGTGTACTGTTCAAATTTAGACAAGAAATACTGAACGCCCTTTTTAGGATTGGGTAATTTATCTATCATAGTGTGCAAATCTCTGTGTGTCCACGGTGCGTATGTGTGTGCGTAACTGCTCCCTGGTACTGCCATTAGCGGATAATGGCCACCAGGGGTCGACGTGTTCTTGGCTTTTGATCGCGTGACCACACCGTGCCTGTCATAGTAGGCGGGCACTCTCACCCATTGCTCGGATTCAGTCAGGTTTATACATTCATCTCCCACCTCGCTCTCCTCTGAAGAGGGAGTTTTCACTTGTCTGTTCGCCACACCCTCGTCATTCTCCACTTCCCATTCTAAATTTTCACCAGTCACAATCAATGTATCTCTTCTGTCAGGTGCACCTCTATCTCTCCTCCTATCATCCGCAGCGCATTCCTCTAGCTGTCTCGCATGCTCTTTTTCCAACTTAGCTTCTTCTTGCCTGATGGCTTTCTCCACATCACAGACCACTTTCTCTGCTCTGTTCAACGTCTGTTCGAACCGTGTGGGGGCACTCAGACTCAAACTCTCAGCCATTCACTGTTCAATTCTTTGCAATGCATCACTTATCTCTGTTTCTCCAGTTTTCTCACGCACACAGTCTTCGAGCCTCGCTAGTCTACTCTCTATTTTGTCCATAGCCACATCACTGACAACCTCCATTACCACTTGTCTCCCCTCATCACATTCACGCTCTCTCACTGATTTTGGACGTGCAGAAGCCCCGTCCACACCAACGTCACTCATTTCACTCACAGACACAGGCGCCATCAGCGCTGCACGCGGACATTGAGGAGCACTGGGTTCACACGCTTTTTCTGCATAGGGAGGGGGCACAGGGAGTTCTGTCTTTTTGGTTTCAACTCGTTCTTTATCATTAATCTTCTGACAAATTTTCCGAAATGTTCTCACATACGACAAATAAGTTTCAGCTTCTTCCAGCTGGATTTTACGCTTTTGCTTAGTTAGGGCTCCGCTAGCCTCTAATCTTTTTTTCTCTTTATTAACCTGTGTGACCCAATGCTTCTCGATGTGCTCCCAATCAACCTGATACACACCACGGTCGTCCGGGTCTGGCCACAACCCTTCGGATCGCATCTTTTCAAAACATTTTTTCACATACATCACCGTGTCAGACCTCATTCTCGGCGCAGCACGTTTCTCCATAGTATCAACCAAATAATCCTCCAAACCCTTAATATTATCCATGATATAACTCCGATTTTTAAACTACTTCCAAATTACTTTTGCTTCGACTCAGTAAATTTTAAAACTTTTTCGTTGTACTCACTAGCACTTTAATACCCCCAAATTAATTCAGTAAACTTTATCACTTTATCGTCGTGTTGAAACAGCTCGCGCGAGTTTCACTTCCAGCACTTAAATCGTATGTTTACGGAGCGTCATAAACCAAATTATAATTTCATGCATGAAAAAATATATAATAATTTTTGTTTTACACTTTAACCTCTTATGAAATGTTTCTCTTGTGCTTGTGTACACAATGACGAACGTCTTTCTTGGGGGCTCATGCAACTTACTCAGGGGTTCAAATGTCCTCACAGAGGCTCATGGATTTATGGGCGTGGGTTTATAAGTCCCCCAATGAAAGGCTCTCAAGTTTTATTATAGCACGTATGCTCAAACAACTTATACAGGTCTTTATTCAACATAAAACCACACGATACATGAAAACCAACCCAACCCAGCAAATTTGCAAACACACACACACGGCCGTAATCTCACCAATCACACACGGAATTTTACCAAAACACACGGGGCCCCCAATAATCAAAATGGCGCGTCCTCCGGAATCCACAGGATTCCAGGCTACCTGCCTTAATTAAAATAATAAACTGGCGCGTCCTCTGAAATTCACAGAATTCCAGGCTACCTACCTTAATTAAAACAACAAACTGGCGCGTCCTCCGGAATTCACAGAATTCCAGGCTACCTGCCTTAATTAAAACAACAAACGGGCGCGACCTCCGATTGTTCCAAGAATAATCGGGCTACCTGCCAAATTTACTGCAGTTTACAGGGCGTCCTCCTACGACTTTATGAGTCGTAGGGCAATCCTCCTGTCTATATATCGAATTTGTAACACGTATACAATTTCAATACTAAATTTACAGAGAGTATTTCGCCTCGACCATTTAGTGACTGAACTTTAATTTAGCCTATGACGTAGTAACATCAGCCAATAGGAGAGAATGGCTCCTTACCTTTTTTCAGACCGCGCGGTTTAGTTCAGTCACCTCACGGACGGATTGACCTCCTCTCTTGTCCTAATTGCAGAATTCGACTCCAGCCAAAACCATCCTCTGCTACCAATTTGTTGGGAATTTTCTTCTCCGACCCAGACGGGCCCCAACACCGCCCCGATGAACCGACTGGTTTTTGACTGAGTGGTCCAAGCAAAGTCTTGACAACAAAAGTTCTTTTAAAATGATTTATATAGAATATAATTGAATGCAATATAATAGAAGTATACGTGGTACAAACTCTTCAGTGCACTGGTGCTAGTTGCCTAGGAATCTACCTAACCCAAGTGGATCTCAGCAGTGTCCAAGCGAAAAGCCTCTCGTGCTGGGCAATGTCCTTTCTTTCATACTCTCTGTCCATAAGTTTCGATTTGTTAAGTTTCGATAACTCCCCAATCCTGGCTGCTCTCCATGGAAATTCACCTGCTCCTCTTCTCCCAGCCTGTGTGTCTGGTTATCTAAAAACTGCTTGCTACACATCCTGCACTGAATAGGCCCCTTCTGTTCTCCTCAAGGCCACTGAGGCCTCCTTACTCCTGCTTTCCCACAGTCTTCCTGAAAAACACTAAATTGACACATCAAGTTATTAGCCTTTAATTTTCTTTTTTCCAACATACTTTCATTTTTTATGCAATTATGTTCATCTTTACAGAGCCACCAAACATACACATATTTCATGCTTCACTGTTTTTTAAAACACAAATGCTTAATCTAGACATAATTTTACCATTCTGTATGACGACTAATGGAATGCTATATATTAAATGCTAGTTAGGCTAGCTAGTTAGACTAGCACAGATGTCAACAAAGCTAACTTTAGCTAGCGGCAGCTTAACCTGATAGCTGTGAAGGAACCTTCCACAAAGAATTTGTAGGATTTATTCAGTTTGGAATCTTCGTTGCTGAATGTTCTCCAGCAATCCTGGAAATAAATGGAAATTTCAGTCTTGGCAGCGATGATAGGGATGAAGTAAAAAAAACAAAATTTAAAATCTTGGACACCAAAGGACAACTATTACAGCCGTCATTAGAGTTAATACATAAAACACATCCAGATAGGTTTGCTTAGTGTACGCAAGACACTTAATCGTCATTACAGGTAGTGTAGTAGCCCCAATTAGCGTAGTGGTCACTTGTAAACAAACATCAAAACAACCATCAACATTTTAAGTGAACTCTAAATAAATTTAAGTATTTTTCTTGCCACAATTATTGTTTTACAGCAGTGATATGTGTATAAATGAATGTCCAAGACTATCTCCAATGTTCGTCCCCCAATATCGCCACCGCATTAAAGTTTTACACAGAGACAAATAACAAATAACAACGTCGCAGAAAGAAAATGACTGATGCCTTCTTTATGGTTTCAGCAAAGTTACACCAATGTTGATGATGTTTAAGTAGTTTTTAGATGTGATTATTTACCAAAATAAAGTTTAAACGTCATAAGACGGGAGCTTACATTTAAAAAAATAATAATCCCAACGGTATTGGCGATAAGAGATACAGAAAACACGCAATACGTGGGAATGGTCGATAATGGGGGACAGCCGACAATGGGAGCCACCTAGGTTATATATTAAATAGTATTTTCCATCTTCTGCCCCTGAGCTTATCCTGGAATTAATATTCTGTCAGCTGCGGCTGTGGGCATGCACAGTCTGCTATGCTCTGTGAAGAGTGAAGCATCGGGGTCAATCAGTGATGGTTTGGGCTACCATATCATTGCATTCCCTTTGCCCAATACTTGTGCTAGATGGACCAAGGACTACCGAACCATTCTGGAGGACCATGTGCATCCAATGGTTCAAACATTGTATCCTGAAGGTGGTGCTGTGTATCAGGATGACAATGCAAAAATACACACAGCAAGCCACTTTGGGGTGTTTTGAAGGAGCGAGTCAGGAAACGTTTTCCTCTACCAGCATCACGTAGTGACCTGGCAAGAAGAATGCTTAAAATCCCTCTGACCACTGGGCAGGACTTGTGTATGTCATTCCCAAGATGAATTGACGCTGATGAAAAGGAGGCCCTACACCATACTAATAAATTATTGTGGTCTAAAACTATGTGTTTCAGTTTCATTGTCCAACCCTTGTACAACCAGAAAATAAAACACTGGATGGCATCTAATTTTCTTCTTCTAAATTCTGATAAGACTGAGGTGTTGCTTCTTGCAAGACGCAATTGGTGCAATAGTCCTCTTACCCTAGATGGTTTTTCAGTAACACCTAAATATCTTTAGGTATCTTTAGGCACAAAGCTAAATAAATATCTTTAAGCACAAAGCTTACGTGTCACTATCAATTCTGACCTTTCATTTGACACACACACATATGCAATGTCATTAAAGCTACCTTTTTTCCATTTACGTAATCTTGCCAAGCTAAGACATTTACTTTTGTTATCAGATGCACTGGTCCATGCTTTTGTCTCATCAAAGTTGGACTACTGTAATGATCTTTTAATTGGATGCTCTAAACAGTCCCTAAAGAAAGTCCACCTTGTAAATAATGCTGCAACCAGAGTCCTAACTACGGCTATAAAATTCAATCACATTAATCCTATTCTCTCAGCATTGCACTGGCTCCAATTAAACATCAAACTGATTTTAAAATTATTCTGTTGACCTATAAGGTCTTGCTCCACATGTGAGAGAACTCATTGCATGCTATAACCCATCACACCTTCTCCTTTAAAGCCCCTTGTCATGGTGCGAGGTAGGCAAGATGCAGAGACAAGTATGCGTAAACATATACAAAGTTTTACTACAGAACAATGCTAGCTGTGCTTATAGCGTGGCAGCAGAACATGGAACAAGACTCACAAAGTCCAGAGCGGGACAAGACTAACGCACAATATATACCACGTGTAGTACATTAGACTAACCAGACATGTGAACACACACACACAAAAAAAAAAAAAAAAAAAAACCACACCCACGGAAAGTACATGGACTACAGTTTAGACATGGACTACACCTACACATGACCGAATGGAGGGGTCTAGTGCTGTACCGTGAGATCCCTCAATTATGGAACAGTCTTCCAGCTCCAATCCGAGATTCTGACACAGTTCCAATGTTTAAATCTGTACTTAAGATTCGCCTATTTAATCAAACCTTCAGTTAATATACTACATTTGAAGGTGTAGAGCTTGGGAGCCCCCAGTCATTAAGTCTTCTGGTAATCTGAGATGTTAATGCTGTCATCCAGCCATGTCATGTGTTCACTCTAGTTGGGATAATAACTTGGATGGAAAGCAACATCTCAGTGATGACCTTTAGTTATGCTGCTATAGAAGGCCTGCAGCAGCCACATGCTAATCACTGGTACATGAGCAATATATATGAATATTTAAATTGATGTTTACATACTTAACCTGTATTTTGCCTTCAGAACTGCCTTAATCTTTCATGGCACAGATTCAACAAGGTACTGGAAACATTCCTCAGAGAGTCTGGTCCATATTGACATGATAGAATCATGCAGTTGCTGCAGATTTGTCCGTTACGCATCCATGATGCAAATTTCCTGTTCCACCACATACCAAAGGGGCTCTATTGGATTGAGATCTGGTGACTGTGGAGGCCATTTGAGTACAGTGAACTTATTGTTGCGTTCAAGAAACATTATCCTGCTGGAAGTAGCTATCAGAAGATGGGTACACTGTGGTCATAAAGGGATGGACATGGCCAGCAACAATATTCAGGTAGGCTGTGGGTTTGAAACGATGCCCAATTGGTACTAAAGGGCCCAAAATGTGCCAGGAAAATAACCCCCACACCATTGCACCACCACCAGCAACCTGAACCGTTGATACAAGGCAGGATGGATCCATGCTTTTATGTTGTTGATGTCAAATTCTGACTCTACCGTCTGAATTTCACAGCAGAAATCGAGACTCATCAGACTCAACGTTTTTACAATCTTCTATTGTCCAATTTTGGTGAACCTCAGTTTCCTGTTCTTAGCTGACAGTAGCCTCATCTGCTGCTGTAGCCCATCCGCCTCAAGGTTTGACATGTTGTGCGTTCAGAGATGCTCTTCTGCATGCCTCGGTTGTAACGGTTATTTGAATTACTGTTATCATTCTATCAGCTTAAACCAGTCTGGCCATTTCCTCTGAGCTCTGGCATCAACAAGGCATTTGCGCCCACAATCTGTGACTCACTGGATATTTTCTCTTTTTCTGACCATGTTCAAAGTCACTTAAATCACCTTTCTTCTCCATTCTGATGCTCGGCTTGAACTGCAGCAGATCGTCTTGGCCATGTCTACATGACTAAATGCATTGAGTTGCTGCCATGTGATTGGCTGATTCGACATTTGCGTTAATGAGCGGTTGGACAGTTGTACCTAATTAAGTGCCAGTGTAGGTAGTGTATTTGTGTAGTCAAGTATTTTATTAAATACTTCCCATCTTAGGTAAAGGTGTTGACCTTGGTTGGGGGGGGCTTTGAGAGCTATGATAAGCAGAGATGTTATGATGGTGTCACTTGACCTCTTCATCTCTTTTTTATCACTGAAGTTTGTTAGCTGAGAGTGGCAGAGTGCTGATGTTCCAGGCAGCTTTCATACCCATGTTACCAGATGGCAGGGGTCCATCCTTGTTCATTATAGTTTCTTAATTTCTTAAACACCTTTGTATTTGGACATGACTAATAATCTTTCTGTTGCTATATGATTAAATTTGACTCTGACATAAACAAATGTACTTTTCCTCTTGTCTGAAGTGAGAGATCTCTCAGAAGATGAGCTTGAAGCACAAGTGAAAGGAGAAGTATACCAGGAAGAAAGCTTAAAAGATTTGCAGAACAGGAAGAAGCATTAAAAGGGTAAGAGAGTAAAACAGAAATAAAGGACAGAGCAACAACAGGAAGAAGCCCTGACAACTGACTGGCAAACAAAGGCTAGATGTCTCTATGAGATAATTGTATCCAGGCAGTTGTCTGGTTGCAGAAATGGGTAAGCCTGTGCTACTCAGTGTTAGTCTGGTTCAGAAACCACAGATCCTCATCATGATTACATCACTACGCTGCAGTACTTCTACTTCAGTCATGACTTTTATACAGTATCATGTCCAGTGTTGGGAACGTTACTTTAAAAAAGTAATTATAGTTACTCACTACTTGTTCAAAAAAGTAACTGAGTTAGTAACTGAATTACTCTATAATAAAAGTAACTTGTTACCATGGAAAGTGACTATTTGCATTACAGTAAAAAGTTATATGCCAATGAATAAGGATTTTTTGAAAAAAAGTCAGTTGAAATGAGTAGATCATAAAGGTGTTTAACTTTTGATATTTATTGCACATCAACAGACCAGTGCAGGATAAAATCCTTTAAAATCCCAAATCTTTGAAGAAAAAATTAAGCAAAAGTAAACAGTTACACTATATAAAGTGCATTTACATCTATCAAATTAAATTAAATTCTCTCAACCTGGTTTGTTATGGTTTGTTCACAACATAAGTAAACTTAACAATAAAACCTCTATTCTTAATTAAATAAATCAAATACCCAGTCTGGTAGACATTCAGGAACTTCAAGTGTTTTCTTAAATAAAATATCGCCACCTTGAAAATGCAAATTTTTCTTCGGCTTGCTCCTGACTCGCCATTTCTGCCTCTTCTCCGTTTGTGTGTGTCATTGGCGTGCTTCAGCACGCATGTAACAACACTGGCTGTGATTGGCTACCATAACGCTGCCTTAGCCAATCGCTTACTGATTTATTAAGTTAAACAGGTGTTACACTGAGAACTGTGACCTATCGAGACCTGTTACCCTCACTAGCCTGGGCAGGGGTCCGCTTGCATTACTGTTAGTATATCAATATATAGTAACGCACCGCTTTTAATGACCAGTAACGTCAACGGCGTTGTAACGACAGGAAAAGTAATTAATTATATTATCCCGTTACTGACAAAATGACGCCGTTACCTAACGCCATTATTTTTAACAGCGTTATTCGCAACACTGATCATGTCTGATGCATGATTAAACCCTAATTATTTAACCATTATACTGCTCCTAGCTCATTTAATCAATGCATACAACATTTGCTTTCATCACTAAGCAGACAACACCCAGCCATATTTGTCTTTAGCAAGCAGTGCCTACAAGGTTGTTGACTCATTGTTTGACTACACAGATAACATCCAGTAGATGGGGCAGCCATAATCTAGTGGTAAGAAAACTGATCCTGTGATTGTAGGTTTGATTCCTAGCTAGGCCATGACTGGAGTGGTGTTGATCAAGTCACTTAACCCCAACTTCTCCCTGGGTGCCGGGGCTAGGACTGCTGCTCACACTGCTCTGGATACTTGCATCCACAGGCTCCTAGTGTTCACTAGCGTGTGTGTGTGTGTTCCAACTGCACAGATTAGTTAAGTGCAGAGGACAAATTCCAATTTGGGTGTAACTCACAATTGACAAAATTGGTAACTAATCACCAAGATGTCCCAGAATTCCCTGCAGTTAGACCAAAAATGTAGGAATTGGAAATGTATAAAAAATATATCAATCAGAAGCTTTTTATAACAGTTGTTGTCACAAAGCAGCTTTAACCTTCGGTTGACTCTCTCTGACCACCGCGAGCTCCCGGCGCCTCAAGGGAGGCAGAGCCGCAGCAGAGAGAGCAACCGAGGAGCTTGTGTGTCTGTGTGTTCTGCCAGGCTCACCCAGGACCCTGAGGAAGAGGACCCACCGCCTCTGATCCCGCCGGCTACTCCACATGACACCCCCAAGTGTTTTTTGGGGGGGAGTACTGGCCACGTCGGCTTGGCGGTCACGCCCTCCGATGACGTCAGTATGGCGGTCACGCCCCCCGATGACGTCAGTGTGGCGGTCCCGCCCCCCGATGACGTCAGTATGGCGGTCCTGGGCCACGCCCTCCGATGACGTCAGTATGGCAGTCACGCCCCCCGATGACGTCAGTATGGCGGTCACGCCCCCCGATGACGTCAGTATGGCGGCCCCGCCCCCCGATGACGTCAGTATGGCGGCCACGCCCCCCGACGACGTCAGCATGGCGGCCACGCCCCCTGATGACGTCTGTATGGCGGTTCCGCCCCCTGAGGACGTCAGCCCGGTGGTTCCTGTCCCCGCGACCCGGGAGAGGTCGTCCACGCCGGTTCCTGTCCCCGCGACCCAGGAGAGGTCGTCCACGCCGGTTCCTGTCCCCGCGACCCAGGAGAGGTTGTCCACGCCGGCTCCTGTTCCCGCTGCCCGCCAGCGGACCCTGCCTGTTCCCGCTGCCCGCCAGCGGACCCTGCCTGTTCCCGCTGCCCGTCTGCCGGCGCCTGTGCCCGCCGCCCGGCCGCGCCTGTCGCCCCAGAGACTGTGCTGCCCACGTGTGGGCTTGGACTCAGTGTGTTGTCTGCTCCGCCCCGTGTTCCTGCCTCTATGCCTGTGTCCCCCTTGCTCCCGTGTTCCGTCCCTGGCTTTGTTTTGGTTCCTGTCCCCGTGGTTGTGTCTGTTCGTGTCCATGTTCCTGTGTCTGTTCCCGGTGGTGTCGTCTCCGTCCCTGTCCCCATGTCTGTTCCCCAAGTCGTCACCCACCTTGTGCCTGTGCCTGTCTCGGTCGTCCAAGCCGTGTTTGCCTCCGTGTATGCCTCTGCCCTGTCCCCTGGCCCGTCTCCTGTGTCTGTTCCCGGTCCTGCTCCCGTGCCTCACCCTGTCCCTGCCTGTATCGCCATGCCCCAGCCCGGCTCCTGGCCCGTCTCTGGTTCCCCTGTCCCTGCCGTGCCCCGGTCTCCGTGCCCTGCTTTCCCCTTGTCTGTTCCTCCGGTCTGTCCTGTGTCCGCTGTCCCTGTCCTGTCTGCCCTTGCGTGCCCCGGAGTGGCACGCTTTGAGGGGGGTTCTGTCACGTAGGACAACGCCCCCTCTCGTAGCTGTCACTCTGGGTTCCCTCATGTCCGTGTTCCCTGCCTGTTTGTCCCGCCCTGCTCGTTGGTTTTGATTCCTCGTTTGTTACCACACCCCTGTGTCATTGTCATCACCTGCCCCTTGTTTAAAGTCTGTGCATATAAGCCCCTGAGTCTCCCTGGTCCTTCGTCCTGTATTTTGAATTTATTTGTGATTGTGTCTGTCCCATCGCTGTTCTCTGTGCCTGACCGTTTTCGTGTTTCTCCTGTTTCCCGTGCTCCCTGTCTTGTGATGCCTGTCTTTGCCTGTTTTACGGACTGCCCTCCTGTGATTGACCCTGCCTGGCTAAGCGACGACGATTATGGTATTCCCTTCAATAAATCTCGCTCTTCTCAGCGATTGTGTCCGTCTCCTCGCTCCGTGGCGCAAGCCACGTTACACCCTGACAGTTCTAGCTCACTTTGAGAGGGCAAGTTGCCGGTATGGACTTCCATCAAGGGTCAGATCAGACCACGGGGGTGAAAATACAATGGTAGC
Organism: Brachyhypopomus gauderio; assembly: GCF_052324685.1. Taxonomy (NCBI): domain Eukaryota; kingdom Metazoa; phylum Chordata; class Actinopteri; order Gymnotiformes; family Hypopomidae; genus Brachyhypopomus; species Brachyhypopomus gauderio. The sequence goes on from NC_135225.1 coordinate 21,446,000, forward strand.
ACTGTTAATGAACCTTTTGAATGGGGAAGGACGAGGGAGCCACATTACTGGGCTATCAGTTCACAATCAGCGAATTGAACGCCTCTGGAGGGATGTGTTCACACAAGTCATCCATTACTATTACAACTTGTTTTACTCTTATGAAGATGAAGGCCTTTTGAAACCAGACAATGAAATACATAAATACTCACTCCAAACAGTGTATCTTCCAGAAATTACAGAGAGATTGGAAACTTTCAGGAAGGCATGGAACAACCACAGCATGCGCAGTGAACATTCTCACACCCCTAACCAAATGTGGCTGGAGGGCATGATTGGCAGCCAGCAAGCAGACAGCACTGCAATCAACAATGTCTTTGGTGAGAATCCTTACAGTGAGGACAGCTTGGAAATGCTGTTGGCACAACATGGTGTGCAGTTGGAGCAGTTAGAAGCTGAAGAGGAAGTCTTTGACCAGGCAGTAGTATTGAGTCGACCACACATCGGTCTTAATCAAGAACAACAGACTCTTCAGGATGTTCTCACAGGAATTACAGACCTAAAAGGCAAATACATAACCTGCTGTAGAGAGATGCTTTCAGCCTAATGCTTTCTGACATCTTAACTAGGGGTGTATTCAACTAAGGATTTTCATAGTCGAATCTGATTCGTCAGCTTTTCCCTTTAGTCGACTAATAGTCGAATCGGGTATATTATTTTTTTATTTAGAGCACCTTAAATGGGATCCCGTTCTCATTCAGGACTTTTTTCCTCTTCAAAGTAAAAACCTAAAACACTCAGATAAATGAATAAACACGGTAGGTTGGCTTTATTCAGCTATTATTTATTTACTTATTTATTTTTTTATGAAACGTTAGAGAACATTAACCGTCAGTGCGCATTGCGCATATCGAACTGTCAGACAGGCACTGTGCAAAATGTCAAAAATACTTTAAATAAAATATGCCTGCCTGAAAATATTTTTTAAATTGCTACACAACAGCAAAAAAATATAAGGAAAGGTTCAAGTAACGGGGTTTAAAAGCAAACAACAAAAAATGTTTATAGGCCTACTTGCAGAGACACACCGCGACGAGACGACACGACCGAAACAACAAACGGCTGAACTGTTTTTTTTCGCCTTACGCGTTTTAAATGGTATGCCATGTTGGTTGTTGTCGTGCGAAATGAAAGACGTTGATGACATAACTTGAACTTTACTTTGTTTGATTCATCTTTATCTTTTTCAAAATACTTTTGAAGTTTTTTAGTAGCCATTATAATCTCGGCAGATGCTGCGTATTGTGTAGCGTGTTCAGCTCCGCTCGTTTGGATTGTGCAACTGCAGGGTGTGATTTATTAATGTGTAGTAAGGAAGATGCCTATTGTTAATGTGCAAACATCATTTTAAAATATTTATTAACAGAAATTAGGATGATTTTATTTGACAAAAGGCTATATATACTGAAAACAAAGACATTTCATGTAACAACTAATGCTTAGCTGCATCCTTGGGCACCCCCATGCAATTACAATGGTACATTTAAGTGGTGCAGTAATGGTGCAGTTAGAATGGTAGAATGTTAGTGTAATGCTGCTCGCAGAGCGAGAGGACGGACACAATTGCTGAGAAGAGCAAGATTTATTCAAGGGAATACCATACTCATCGTCAGATAACCAGTCCGGGTTCAACACGGGAGGGCAGTCCGAAAAACAGGCGTACACAGGCATAACGAAACGGAAACACAAGTAACAAGCAAAGAATCAAAACCCAGGAAACACACTAAGGGCAATACAATAATCAAACAATGAAACATCCAAACATCCAAAACAACCGACGAGGGACAAGGGACACTCAGGGACTATATATACACAGAACTTCAAACAGGGAACAGGTGAGGGCAATGATATGGGGGCGTGGTAACAAACGAGGAATCACGGAGACAAACGAGCAGGGCGGGATAAATAGGCAAGGAACACAGACACAAGGGAACCTGGAGTGACAGCTAAGGGAGGGGGCGAGGCCATACGTGACATCATCGGGAGGCGGGGCCGCTGTACAGACGTCATCGGGTGGCGTGTCCGCCACACTGACGTCATCGGGGGGCGTCTCCGCCACACTGACGTCATCGGGGGGCATGTCTGCCACACTGACGTCATCGGGGGGCGTGTCCGCCACACTGACGTCATCCCGGGTCCGAGCCGGCCACTCCTGGGGGGAGTGGCTACTGCGTCCCCCCAAAAAATTCTTGGGGGGCCTTCGGGGAGTGGCTTCCGGGATCGGCGGAGGGAGGTCCTCTTCCACGGGGTCCGGGTCGAGCCTGGAAGAACACACAGACACACAAGCCCCTCGGTGGCTCTCTCTGCCATGGCTCCACCTCCTCTGAGGCGTCAGGAGCTCGCAGCAGCTATCGAGAGCCAACCGAGGGTTAAGCCAATGCTCATCTGTGCGCTCGTTTCGTCTGCCCGCTGCTTGCACCACCGGTTGCTCCTCCCTGTGGTGTTCGCCAAGCCGGGGAGTCTCGTCGCAAAAGCCAGCCGATACTGAAAGTGGCTGCGCTTTCTTAGGTCTGCGTCGAGACCTCCTTGTTCCCACAGCGCCAGGGGTATTCCTGTCTCTGGTTCGTTCTAGCTGTAATACTGGAGAGTCGAACCGAACTAAACCAGCCAACATCTCATTACAGTGATCGAACTCACCAGAGTCTCGCTCTCTCGCTGTGTCCTTGGCAGGTCGGTTGTTATGTAACGCTGCTGGCGCAGCGGAGCGAGAGGACGGACACAATTGCTGAGAAGAGCGAGATTTATTCAAGGGAATACCATATTCATCGTCAGATTACCAGTCCGGGTTCAGCACGGGAGGGCAGCCCGAAAAACAGGCATACACAGGCATAACGAAACGGAAACACAAGTAACAAGCAAAGAATCAAAACCCAGGAAACACACTACGGGCAATACAATACTCAAACAATGAAACATCCAAAACAACCGACGAGGGACAAGGGACACTCAGGGACTATATATATACAGAACTTCAAACAGGGAACAGGTGAGGGCAATGATATGGGGGCGTGGTAACAAACGAGGAATCACGGAGACAAACGAGCAGGGCGGGATAAATAGGCAAGGAACACAGACACAAGGGAACCTGGAGTGACAGCTAGGAGAGGGGGCGAGGCCATACGTGACAGTTAGTCAACAAATCTTACTTACTATTAAAGCACAGATTATATAGAAATACATAGAAGACACAACACATTGAATCCAGGACAGCTCTAGGAATAATACCTGTGAAAGATTAAATGTTTTACAATTTGTGAGATGATCTGTGGAATATTAAGAACTTGGCTTCATATACCCCTGGCACACCACAGTCTGCAATCCAATCACCCAGACTCTCCTGCAGATCTTTCCAGTCCTCCTCAGTTTTACATTTTTCAATCTAAGAAGACAACACAAGACAAACAAGAGAAACAAACTCCTGTCTATATCTTTACATTTCTATGACGCTCGGGGCGCGGTGAAGGACGAGGCACGGAACCCTTTGCACTTTCGAACGTTACGTTTATTACAAATAAAGCACAGATGGCGCACATGAAACACGATAACAATGAACGTGTAAGACTCAAACAACGACGAGCACAGGACACTGCACGAACACACATTAAATAGACAAACCACATAAACCCCAAGTGATGACCAGTCCCACCAGGATTTCGCGGGCCTTTTTTGTGATTGTTGCGGGCAAAAATGTTTGATGTTGCAGGTGTTTTTCAAAACAATTGCAATGGAAGTTGCGGTGTGTTTTCGCTTTTTTGTGAGTACATTGCAATAGGGAGTAAATGTTGTATGGTTTCCTCTATTTAGTAGTCCATTTTAATTATCTATTTACCTATTTATTCGGGGTTGCCAACTGGAGAACATTAATTGTTGACGGGGGGGGGGGGGGGGGGGGGGGGGGGGGGGGGGTTAGCGAATGTAAGTTGTTACCGGGCGGCCTGTAAAATGGACACAAATTAAGTATTGTATCGAGATCGATCGCCAGTGGTTGGCGCCAGAGCGAACTAGTAACTCAGATATGGATCAGAGATAAATAAACTTTATCTCTGACTTTAAACTTTAACTCAGTTTAAAGTTTAAAATTATAAACTTTATCTCAGACCCTTGCCGCTTGCGTGCGCTGCAGTGACTTGGCGGGCTACCGTTGCATTGTGGGGAATGTAGTGTTTGTGCGTGCAAAACACCATCGGGCGGATGTGGCCTGCGGGCAGGTTCTAATAGTAATTAAATATCATCCAGGGGGCCATAGATAATCAATTCGCGGGTCGGATCTGGCCCGCGGGCCTTAACTTTGATATATGTGCTCTATGTGGTATGAAATAGTTTGGGCAGGAATGATCCCTCTCAAGATTTTGTATGCCCCGCCCCCTGAAACAAAGGTGTTGGGACAGAGAATGCACAATGATCCCTCTCACTTTCTTGAAATGATCCCTCGAAGTGCAATAGCTCGGTGGCAGAAATGGACTTTCCGTCTCTTAAAAGACTATGAAAAATCACTTGGAGTGGATGGGCTGGTGCTAGAAATGTTAAACTTGTTGGAAATACAAACAGTTTACCCCCGCTTTCATGTAGTGTACCGGGATACTGCTTTTCCCGATCTTTTACCGTTATTTTCGTCGCTCATGCTGCTTTCAGTCTGCTCCTCTTTAATGTATATACGGAAGTAAGGCGGGAGTTTGTCGATGTCACATCAAGACGACATCAGTGATTGGTCAAATTTGCGGGAATGTTGCGATGATTGGCTGAAGTTGCAACACCACCCTGAATTCGTGGGGTTTGCTTGAAGTTGCGTTGAAGTTGCAAATCGCAACATCGCGACTTTCTGGAGGGTCTGGATGACGAGACGAGCCACAGGTGAGACGGAATAACACAAGACGTAACCGCACCACCCACGGAGAACCACAGACGCAGACGACAAGATGTAGACAACGTAAACACACACCCAAAAGGGAGGGGTCGGGGACCGTAACGTGCCAGATGAGAATAACAATTAGTAATATTTAAAGTAATAGTTATTTTTCTCCCCTCAGTTAATCTCTGCAAACATGTTAAAAATCCCCTCTTTAAAAAAACTTCAACAAAGCAAAAAAAAAAATTGCATAGTGTCAGAATACCTGCTGAAGCTTGTCCTGCACACACTTGTCTGGCAAGTTGGCAATATCAAATCCTTCAAGATCTGGAGCCTGACCACACATTAACTGATAAAGGCTGGGATGTAATGCCTTCCCACCAGTATAATACTTTCCCTTTTCTAGGGCTGCCTGATCATAAGAAAAAAAAGGCTGTCTGGCTGTCCCTCGAAAATGCCCATAGTAGACTGCACGTCCTTCATTAAAAGCCTAGCAAGAAAGAAGAAGAAAACGTACTGTAACGTTGGCAGGAGGAAGGCATGACGAGGCACGTTGTGGTGAACAACACACATTTATTAACACAAACTGTGGAGTCCAGCGCGAGTAGCGCATAGCACTCTTAACAAAGCAGCACACACACACAGGCACGAGCTGGGGACAAAGACTGAATACATTCCCCAGTGATCACGAGACAAGGCACAGGTGAGACTATGAACACGCTCACGAACGACCCACACCCACGGATCTACAAACATGGACATAACTGCACGCAGACAACATAATGACACGCCCACAAGGAGGGGTCCGGAGCTGTCACCGTGACACAGCATAACATTTTTTTTAAATACAGCATATAATTACCTCAATAAAACATACAACTGGGTCATCTCCAGTAAAACTAACAAAATGGCAAAGAATATTCTCTCTATCCAATGGTTCTACATATTGGCCCCACCGTTTAGGAGGGCATGCTTAAAATACTGATGCTAAATACTGATAATGATAAAATAAGCCATTGCTAATTCACCAGTTTCTCTGGTTTTGGATGTATTTCTTCCTTACGCTTGCACGTAAAGTGCATTCATTTTGGCAAATGTCAGAGTTTAACCTTCCAGTCATGAAAGACAAGTTATTCATTTTCCAGTTTTGTTTTTTTAAGGAATCTTCTGATGGGGCAATTTTGGTGGTTGCTTTGTTTTTGTGTTTTTTTTTTAATTCTTTTTTACATCTTTTAATTTATTTTTTAACCCCATTTTATACATCAGAGCATTTCTCAAGCTCATATGGGTTTGCATATGATATAATTTCCATCTAATCTTCTCAGCAATACAGGCATGAAAATGGGTCAGGGGTTAAAAAGGTGAGAAGACCGGGAGAGGGGGGGGGCATGACAGGTGATGGCACAGGGATACGGTGATTACATTACAGTTTTTCTCTATTGCCAAAACACAAAACCCAGTACTCTAAACAAAATGACCAGTTACCTAAACACATTTAGTAAAACTACCCCCCATTTGCCACAAACACAATTCACCTATAGACACTGTTCACAAAACCCATCCCCTTTTTGTCAAAGCTCTAAACACATTTTGCCTTGCTAAAACACATTTTGCATATATCTCTGCTCCAATATGCACTGTGAAGCCCATGTGATGCAAAATGCCACCCACAGTCAGCAAAACTTCTGACACACAATCAACATACCTGGTGTCATTCAGGAAACACAACGACTCATAATTGAAAACACATGTTGCAAATGATGTGACCACACCTATATAAGTCAGTTTGCTGAAGGTTCCAAACAAAAATGGATGATCAAGGCAGAAGAAGAGGAGTTCATGTCAGAGGAGGGAGAGGAGCGGGCCGAGGAGCGGGCCAGAGAGGGCGAGAAGCAGTCCAAAGAGGAGCAGGCCAAGGAGGGAGAGGAGAAGTGGGCAAGCTAGACAACACATTTTCATTACAGATGAAATGAGAGCAACAGTCATTGACCATGTCATTGTCCACGGCATGACAATGACCGAAGCGGGACAATGAGTCCAACCTAACCTCAGCAGATTCTCAGTGGCCACCATTATTCGGGCCTTCAGAGAACACAACAGGTACTGTATGTACTAGGTTTTTAGTCACTACTGTACACTAGATGTTTACAGTATACAGTACTATAGTGGAGTGCACCTGCATACAGACAAGTGCAATCATGGTTACAGTAAAAGTGTGTACTGCAAGGACCATTTCTGACCAAATGACTGTTTGTTTCTCTAGAGTTGAAAGATTGCCATTTGCAGGTGGGAGGCCTTCCAGATTCACACCAGCCCAAGAGGTCCTCATTGTGGATATGGTCCGTGAGAACAATATGATAAGACTACGGGAGATACAGGAGAGGATCATTTGTGACAATGTGAACTTTCAGAACATTGATAATGTCAGCCTGACAACCATAGACAGAGTCCTCAAGTGCCAGAGAGTACGCATTTAGCAGGCCTATAGGGTACCCTTTGAGCGCAACTCTGACAGAATAAAACACCTACGTCACCAGTATGTGCAAGTACAGTACAATCCATGTACACGGTGGCCTACAGTACTTTACATGCAATACTTGTAGGTACCATGCTAAACCAGCAGGTGGCAGTACCACTGGCAACACATTGAACAAGCTTGCTTTGACGGAAGTAAGGGTGTGTCTACAGTTCAGGTGTTTAAATACCCTGAACAGCCATTCATCTCTCTCTCTCTGGTTTGACCGACACGAGGTTAGACCTATTAAAGAGAGGCTCCGTAATATCTCTCTCTCTGGTTTTCTTTGAGAACACGCGAACTTTGCAACGACTAACAGCAAACAGCTGAAAGTCGTATTACTTAATTAACGAGCCCGAGTTACGGTGCAATCTAACCAGCAACTGATCAACGGTACCGCGGAAACAGATTCACCGAACTACTTCAATCAAGCTTGCTAACGCGGCCACACGGACTGAAACAAAGGCGATCAATTCCCTGTTGTTAAACCGTGAACGAGACTCTCATTCCTGGACGATTCCCCAGCACACCTGGACGACGTCGCTTTTAATCAACAAGGAGCCGGCGGTGGAAATTCCCTCCTAATTCCAGGAGAATTCAGGGAGGACGAGGAAACCACCCAAAACCCTCAACACGTGAGACTCTTACCGCTGGGCATAGTTTATCAAAGGGCAAAGTTACTTGAAATGTGGAGTTAACTAAGTTTTCTGTTAATACATTCCGAATGTGTTTAACTTTATTTTCATAGTCTTCATCAAGAATTGTATATACAAAGTTATCTTTGCTGTGCATGCCACCATCTTTTATTTATCTGATTAATGGACAACTTGTAGTCTTCCCCATTCTCAGACACACCACATTAATTTTTAGTTATTAAGCCAGCGCCATTACTCTTTGTTCTGACCACGTTGGAATAAACCAGCTGAGCTCATTAACATAGTCGCGCTGCTCTACTGTTTAAAGTCGGCGCCATTTTAGTTGATTTGTTCTCCATAGGAGAACTGAAACTACAATCCCCGCCTCCTCACACGCGCACAAGCGCGTGCACACATTACACTCCTCCCCTTTTTACACACACACACACACACACACACACACACACACACACACACACACACACACACAATAGATGCTGAGTCTTCACTGTAAATATACTGATCCTTGTTCATGCTGTTTGTTTTAGAATAATTGGTTTTAAAATAAATGTATCATTTATTTTCACCAAATTGTCTGTGTTGATGTCATTCAAAAGTGGTTGTTGCCAAAACCTCCAAAGAATTCATAGTTACTTCAGATACCAAACCATTAATTACCCTTAGTCGATAACTAAATGTTATGGTTCTGGTATAATTAGAATATGAGACTGATTCTAAATTAATGAGACTGATTAATAATTAAGGTAAAACAAATTATATCTACTTTAAAGGATTAGTAGGTGAAACCCCTACATACTATACTATCGTACTGTAATGTGCTATATTGACTGTCTGTCTGAACACCTGAAAACGTTTTTTGTTTCCACAGAGGATCTTCGAGTTGGAGTCCATGGCCAGACCCCATGAATTTATATTTGTGGATGAGGCTGGCTTCAACCTCAACAAAAGGAGGAGGAGAGGCTATAACATCATTGGACTGAAAGTTATCGTTGATGTGCTCGGCCAACGTGGAGGAAACATCACTCTCTGCGCTGCCATGAGTTTTAGAGGGCTTCTCCACCGGCATGCTGAACTTGGTGCCTACAACACTGAGCATCTCCTCACCTTCCTAGGAGAGCACAGATGTTTTGCATGACAATGACCACCCGAATGCTGGGCCAGCTGATCACCACGACCAGCAGAATCCTGGGCCGGCTGATATTCCCATATATGTCATCCTCTGGGACAATGTTAGTTTCCATCGCAGCATCCAGGTCAGAGAGTGGTTTAACATCAACCAGGAATTTATTACAGTTTTTCTCGATTGTTTACACACTAATACTGGTAATTGAGACACAATGACCACAACATCTAACTATTGCACCAACCCCCTGAACCAATTCTACTAAACTACAAGCACAATTCCTGCTTTACACTCAAATTGCAGTTCTAAAACACACTTTTTTCAAAATACTACACACAATTTTCTGCATTTGGCATAATTTTCATGAAGAAAATCTCTTGTTTTCACAAGGAACACACTGTTATTCAAAATTCTAAATGTAATTGTCCTACTATGCACACTGACTCATCACATCAGCAAACACCTGTCACACATGTTTACAACCAGCAATCAGAGCTTTAGCATAAAAAGGCTCTTCTGTTTTGGAGCAATGCATGCCAACATTGGAAACGGAGAGCCAGAGTAGTGAGAGTAAGAGGAGGAGGACGGGGAGGACGAGGAAGGCCAAGGACCGCAATCTTTGATGAGATTCGAGCCACTTTGGTTGACCATGTGGTCAACCATGGTCTAACAATGAGGGAGGATTGGCAAAGAGTACAGCCAAATTTGAGTAGGTACACTAGCATCCATCATCCAGACTTTCCGTAATGAGAACAGGTAAGAAATCAACTCTCAGTAGGAAACTGCAGTGCTGCATATCAATACAGTACTCAATGAGTACAGTATTTCCTGTGGACTGTTCTGTAGGACTGTAAATATAAAGTATGTTTCAAGTATTTGGGAAATGTATTCCTACTTTGTATTCCTACACAGTATTTACAGTATTTTACTATTTGTATTGCAGAACTGAAAGGTTACCAACACAAGGTGGACGGAAACGTCTTTTGTCCCCTGAACAGGAAACTGAAATCCTGAACATGGTCCTAGAAAATAATGCAACAACATTACGGAAAATACAAAGAAAAATAGATTTTCAACGCTCGACCGTGTCTTGTGCAGAAATAATCTGAGGATGAAGCAGGTCTACAGGGTGCCTTTTGAATTCAGAAAGAGTCAAAGATCTGAGATATAACTATGTGCAAGTAAGTCCTATACAATCTCACAACTGATGTAAACACTCAACACTGTATAAATGATACATATTTCAGTATTGTAATCATAATGATTGTGCTTCACAATAGTGACTCCTCCATGTCTATTTCTGATACTGTCATGTGTGTTTCAGAGAATCTTTGAGCTAGAGGTGGATGCAGTGGAGCACCAATTCATCTTCACTGATGAGGTTGGATTCAACCTCACAAAAAGACGAAGGAGGGGAAGGAATATCATTGGCCAGCGTGCCATTGTATGCAACATCGTTTTTTTTTTACTGTAATTGTAACTATATAGTAAATTCTTCTGTTGTTGTGTATGTAGACCACTGTATGTGCAACTTTGTGTTGGGTGGGATGTACACTGTGTACATTGCTTTTGTGTGAAAAAATAAAATATATTTGTTATTGTGTATGTGTGTTCTGAGTATAAAAACACTATTCTAAAATCTTTTACAACACACTTATGTATTTCCTGTCTGTAGTAAGTGTAACACTGAACAAAAAAATGCCTAAGTCATTATGATGAATGGAGAAGAAGTGTTTTCCATTCATCATAGTGTTTTACATTGAGCACATCAGTGTTCAACTGGTTCTTATAAATGTCTATTCATATGATGGTTTGTGTGTGTCATCTGAGAACAAAATACAATTTTGAGAAGATATAATATTGTTCTGAATGTAAAGTTTCATTTTGAAAGAGAACTGAGGGGTTTTGCCCATTGTGTGTGTGTTTTTCTGATTTGTGTGTAGAGTTCTGAGAGTATGAGACATGCTTTCAGACAATGTGTGTAAACAATCGAGAAAAACTGTAATGTGTGTCTGCCACCCTACTCTCCATTCCTAAACCCAATAGTAGAGTTCTTCTCATCATGGCGGTGGAAGGTCTATGAGCGCTAACCTTACACCAGAGAGAACCTTCTCAGTGCTATGGACCTGGCCTGTGATGATGTGGCTGTGGAGGCATTCCAAGGCTGGGTGCGGCATGCCAGGGTGTTCTTCCCACATTGTTTGGCTATGGACAATATTGCCTGTGACGTTGATGAGGTCCTGTGGCCCGACCCAGCCCGACAACGTGATACCGTCCAATGATTTCAGTGTCAATATACAACATACTGTGTCAATTTACAATGTTTTCGATTGTTACTGTACTATCTATTTTGTGTAATGGATCCTCCATGGAGTTTACAGTACTCATTTCTGCATTGAGTTGTGATATTACTGCATTTTCTGCATTATTCATTATTCCTATGAAATGCACAAATCTATAGTAAATGCCCAATACTTGAGAATAAATAAGGGTTGCTCAAATGCATCCTGGCAGTTGTGAAACTGTAAAAAGTACAAATTGTGTTTTCAATATTTTTGATAATGTGGTTAATGATGCTCAGTAGTGTGTACATTTTTGCAGGCCTTGCGCGGTATTGTGGTGTCAAAGTTTGCTTTTGAGCATATGAGCAACTGTTTTGGTGTGATGGGGTTGGTTTTGAGCATATGAGCAACTGTTTTGGTGTGATGGGTTGGTTTTGATCATATGAGCAACTGTTTTGGTGTGATGGGTTGGTTTTGATCATATGAGCAACTGTTTTGGTGTGATGGGTTGGTATTGAAAAGAGACTGTGAGGTTGTGTGTATGTAGCTTTAGAAAAGTGTTTTGGGTTTAGAGTTTGTGAAAAATGAGGGGCAGTATCGTGAATTGTGTTTAAGCAATAGAGAAAAAACTGTATGTCCTATTTTATGTCACCGTTAACTACACGGGGTTGACGCGAACTTAATAGGCCCATCTATCTACCTATTCTTCACAAGAGTTTTGCAGTAACTTTGTTTTACCGCAAAATATGAAAACGATTGAAACCATTAATCACCCAATTAAATCCACTGGGAAATGTACGATCTGGTAAATGTAGTGGTAAATGTACGATCTGGTAAATGTAGTGGTACATGTATGATCTGGTAAATGTTGTGGTAAATGTAGTGTTAAATGTAAGATCACTGTAAACCCCAATGTTATCTTTACTAAAACAATCCAGTAATCATTAGTAATCTTTACTTAAAATCTTACATTATAGTACCAGTACTTGGAAATCAAAGTTGCTTTCACTTTCTTAGCCGTAAATGTTAAAATTAATTGTGTTTTTGAGTTTTAACTACACAAAATAACAAGTTTGATTGGTCAACATTAAATTTAGCTGAAACGTCCCACCAAGAAGAGCGCGAACAAAAAGAGCGTGAGGTAAGTTGTCTGTATAAATCTGCTGTTACTGATTTAACTATCTCTCAAAATGTGTATGCATGCATAAAATGTGACCTAGGATGGCATATTATAGTAATAAAAGATTACATGGATTGTTATAACAATGGTGATAATGCAGACACAAGATAAAGACGACTATTGTATTCTTCATCACAGCTGTGGCCAGTGCCGTTTCAAGGTATTTGGGGGCCCCAAGCAAAGACACCAACCGGGGCCCCCCCAACCTCCACACCAGAAATCTCATGCCCAAACCCCCCTCCGGCCAAAAAAAAAAACATATCTGGCCGCAGTCCACCTTCAAGAACCACAGCATATACACCTCAAACTAACTACTTTACAAATTTACTACTTGTAGCTGAACATAGCAGATTTAAGTATGGGATTACCCGGGACGTATATATTGTTTTTAGCCTACCTGCTGCTAAATTACACCATTTGTACAGGTAGGCCTAATTTATCCAGTGTAAATCATCACTTACCACTGTCTTGTGTTTTTTTTAGGGGTGGGCATAGATAAATTTTTTAAATCTAGATTAATCTCACTGAAATCTTGAAATTAATCTAGATTAATCTATATTAAAATGGCTCATATGTGTGCTACCCAAGTAATAACTAAAAGTCAGCTTTTGAGATAGGGTTTCTTAATACAGAGGGTGCATTAGACCAGGGGCTCATCTCCTGTTTCCAAAATGCATCAATGACTGCTTGAGGAAGCTGTTCTACTTTGATACTTGAAGAAAAAAACATACTCAATAAAATGTAGGCTACTCGTGTTCAACGGTTTATTCAGTTAAACATGAATTTGTAAGCCTACATACTGTACATTAAAAGGGGTTGATAACATGTTTATTCAGCTAAACATGATATTTGAAATGTAAGCCAACATTTAGTACATTTAATCTCACGGACATAATTTGGGGGGGACTTTTTCAAAAGCCGGTTTGGTCCTCTGAAGTTTTAACGGTTAAAAATAAATATTTAAATAGCGACGAATCTAGCGCTAGGACCATGCAGAAAACGACCGCTCCGAGCTCCGCTCCGGTAATATTTTACGTTCCTAAAAATGAATTTTCCATGAAGCAAACCTGGCGACTTCGTGGCTGCATCCATGTAAACACACGTACGATTTTTAATTCACAGGTTTGAAAACTCGTTCTCGCCCCTACTGTGCAATTTGGTTAGGAATACAGCCGAGCTAAACTGTCAAGTTGAAAGTCATCATAGTTTGCTTACCCATTTAGTAGATATATTAACGGCGATAATTTTTATATCGCCCGATAAGAGTATCAAATTAACGAACGCCGTTAACGGCCCACCACTAGGTTTTTTTGTGTTCCTCTTCCTTCTTTTGTTTTCTCTTTTGGCTTCCTGATGGATAAATTCGCTTCATGGTTAAGTTTCATATTTGCCGGCGTCTAAAACTTGGCTGTCTGCCAGGACAGTGTCTACCTGCCTTCAGCAGCTGGTGGGAGGGGCCCCTTGAGGGGGATTCTGAGAACAGTGTCATTGCTCATGACTTTGAGAATGTAAAGGGGGGCTCACACAGTTTGTCGCTGCATTTAATTCTTAACCTGTTGTTGTCTGGGGGCCCCAGGCCAGCTTGGGGCCCCAAGCAATTGCCTGGTTTGCCTGCCCCATCACAACGGGCCTGGCTGTGGCATTATGGCAAAATATCCGATCGGTTAGAGCACTTCTTAATCAATTAGATTGTGTGGCAGGAACGAACTGTTTTATAGATGTGTTAGCAATGTATTAACTATTCTGCAGAAGCGCCCCCTAGTATGGCCTTATAAAACATATTAATCATTATTGAATCTCCCAACAATAGCGATACATTCAAAACTTCCTATCCCATCTACATGGCTACCGAGTTTTAGACGTCTACGTAAATTGAGCCCTCAGAAAGTCGCGGTTCATTTCCTATGTGAGTCCGCTAGCATAGCAACATAAGCTAACCTTTGCTAACCTAAGCTCCACCAGAACACACTGTTCGGCGAAACTGACGCAGTCATGGATCATTTTGTTCGTTTTTATTCTGATCGTGGATACTTTTGAACATCACAGAAAATAAAAGGATTACTTTATATGGAATATATGTCACGGTGAGGCGGCCCCCTACCGTTTTTTTTGGCCATGTTCTTCTGTAATATAAGCTCTTAAATAAAACCACATTATGGAAATTTAAGCCTAGAGATGAATCAATATGTTGGCCTAACTGTCTTCTTCAGTTTGAGCCCTGAATGATCATTTTCCTATATGTACAACTTGAGATATCTAGTGTTGAAGTGTACTAGTACCATTCGCTCAGAAATGCAGCCTTTGGGCTGCCTAGCATCAAAGGGAGTCATATGCAGTATATTGCTGATAATGCTAGCTTGCTGCTAATGTTAGCATTCAGTTACATGTTAGCATTCAGTAAATGTGTTGCTGTGTTTAGAGTTTTGAAAATGTATCTTAAGTATTGGGAAACGCATTTTAGCAGTCATAAAAAAAAACTAAAGGATTTCTTAGAATTTAGCAGAAATTTTAGTTAGAAATACACTCACTACCAGCAGGATGTAAAGTTGGTGTTTATTTTAGCTTGGTTGAAGTAAATAAATGAAAATGCTTCCTCTCTCTCTCTAATTTTATGTTGTGCAAGGCAAGCATTTTATTGGTCAAAAATAACTTTATTGCTTAAAAGCACTGATTTGAAGAATCTTTCTGTTCATGTCACGTTCTAGCCTATGTGTTGTCATTCACTTGATTTTTTGTATGATAGCACTAGGTCCTGCTTCTCATCCCGCTTAGCAATAAATTAATAACATGAATGAAGAACGTTCGTATAAACGCAATTTGACTTCTATGATGGTTCTGGGCGGAAATTGCTGGCCACTGTCATTGAAATTGCCAATGTGTTCTCTTTGCTTATAGTGTATATATATATATATATATATATATATATATATATATATATATATATATATATATATATACTATAAGCAAAGAGTTTATATATATATACTGCAGAGATGTATAGTGTAAGGAATGCCACCTGATCTCCACCTAACCAGCCTCACCTGACACTCATCACCACACCCCCTGTATCTCTACTTAAACGCCCACATTCCACTTCCTAGTCGCGAAGTATTGCCGACTCATGCCGCATACCAAGCCTTTCTATTACCTGCCTGCTTTCCTGTGTTCCGACCCTCGCTTACGTCCCCGACCTCGTCTCCTGCCTAGTCCCTCTGTACCTCCTGACTTCGGCTTCCCCGGTATGACCCTGGACCGTCCTGACCACGCCAAGACAACGCAGTTGTTACTAGTGCTCGTGATACACCTGCCTGTGCTTGTACCAACGTTTCATTTCAATAAAAGCGGTGTTCTTCCGCATTTGGATCCCTCTCTGCCTGTTCAATACGTTACAGAAATACTTCGCCAAACCATGGATCCAGCAGAAGATACACTAAAGACACTCACCGAGACGGTCCAACAACTCGTGGGGATAGTTCGAGATCAAGGACTCCAAGTGGCAGCACTCCAGGAAGCCGTTCGTCTCGTCACAACGACAACCTCCACACCCGTGAGCGTCCCCGTAGCCGTACCCGAACGTTACGACGGGTCTCCCGACCGATGCCGTAACTTCCTCATGCAGTGTTCAATATACTTCACGTACCACCACGCTCGATTCCAAGCAGAGTTGCCAAAGGTCCACTTCATTCTCTCGTTCCTCACTGGTACAGCAGGTGCTTGGGGCACCGCTTTGTGGGACACCAAAGACCCAGCCCTCCAGTCAGAGAACCAGTTCACAGCGCTGCTCCGAGCAGTCTTCGATCACCCTGCTGACGGTCGCGACATCGGAGACCGACTCTACGACATCCAGCAAGGACAACGGAGCACAGCAGATTATGCTAGGGAGTTCCGCACACTGGCAGCAGGGAGCGGTTGGAGCGACTCAGCCTTGAGGACCGTGTTTCGTCGGGGTCTGAGGACCGACGTGCAGGTCGAACTAGCCTGTCGGGGAGAAGCATTCTCTTTAGCTGAGTTCGTTCAGGCAGCGATACGAGTAGACAAATTGTTGGGGCCCTACCGCTCCGAAATAGAGGACACTCCCATTCCCATGTCCTGTGCACCATCTCCCCACGTATGTGAACAGAACCCCCATGAATCTGATGAGTCCATGCGGCTAGGCAGGTCCCCACTCACTTACCAACCCTTACTGGTTACCCAGAGGAAAAACCAGGTTAACCTACCAGTACTAGTATCTTGGGGGGGCATAGACACGAACCTGTCGGCTTTAGTGGATTCAGGAGCGGCTGGCGATTTCATAGACCGGGACCTAGCCTATCACCTCCACCTTCCCACCGTACCTATGGATCCCCCCCTGAAAATCAACTCGCTAAACGGACAGCCGTTGGGTGAGGGTGTAATTTCGCTTCGTACCTGCCCCGTAGAGCTACGAGTGGGCCTGTTCCACAGCGAGATGCGGGAGTTTTTCTTAATATCCACGCCCCGGGATCCTCTCATACTAGGCTTTCCCTGGCTATCGGCTCATGACCCGGAAATCTCCTGGAAGACACGAGAGCTAGTACGGTGGAAAACCCGTTGTCTCGAAGATTGTATTCACTTACCACTCCGGTCCTCCTCAGTAGAAAGTCCTGATACACCCCTGTCCGAGGTCATCCCCATGCAGTATCGTGGATTCGCTGACGTGTTCGACAAGGACAGTGCCTGTCGTCTGCCTCCCCATCGGCCATGTGATTGCGCAATCGACCTCCTCCCAGGAGCCCCCTTACCTCGTAGGACGAAACCTTACCCTCTCTCACGTCCCGAGGATCAGGCGATGGAGTCCTACGTCACCGAAGCCCTACAGAAGGGATTTATCCGACCATCCACTTCTCCTGTCGCAGCTGGCTTCTTCTTCATCGAAAAGAAAGGGGGAGGATTACGTCCTTGTATTGATTACCGTGCCCTCAACGCAGTCACATCGAAGTACGCTTACCCTCTTCCCTTTATCACCGCCTCACAAGAACGTCTGATGGGGGCGAACCTCTTTACGAAGTTGGATCTACGGAGTGCGTACAACTTGATTCGAATCCGAGAGGGCGATGAGTGGAAAACCGCCTTTATCACCGCCAGGGGGCACTATGAGTACCTCGTAATGCCATATGGACTGACGAATAGTCCCTCCGTGTTCCAGGCATTTATGGATGACATCTTCCGTGATATGATTGATGATTTCGTGTTTGTTTATATTGACGACATCCTAATTTATTCCCCGTCTGTCTCTGAACATGTCCGACACGTCTCAGCGGTGTTGCAGCGCCTGCGGGAACACCACCTGTATGTAAAGGCTGAGAAATGTGAGTTTCATCGTTCCACAGTGACTTTCCTCGGATGTACGCTCTCTCCTGGTCAGGTCTCCATGGATACAGATAAAGTCAAGGCAGTCACGGACTGGCCAACCCCCCGTTCTACTAAAGAACTGCTGCAATTCCTGGGTTTCGCCAACTTCTGTCGCCGTTTCATCCGCGGCTTTGGTGAGTTGGCAGCTCCTCTTACCAATCTCCTTAAAGGGGGAAAGTCACGGGAGTTTATCTGGACTGCCGAGGAAGACCGAGCGTTTTCGCTCCTTAAACGGGCTTTCACGTCGGCTCCTGTACTGCATCTCCCTGACCCCCTGCTCCAGTTCATCGTGGAGGTCGACGCCTCAGAGGTGGGAGTGGGCGCTGTTCTCTCGCAGCGTCAGGGAAACCCGCCGAAGTTATATCCCTGTGCCTATTACTCAAAGAAACTGTCAGCCGCCGAGATGAATTACGACGTCGGTGACCAAGAGCTCCTAGCCATCAAACTCGCCCTCGAACAGTGGCGTCATTGGTTGGAGGGAGCGACACACCCCTTCTTAGTCTATACAGACCACAAGAATTTAGAATATCTGAAATCTGCCAAGCGACTGAACCCGCGGCAAGCCAGATGGGCGTTATTCTTCTCTCGGTTTCGCTTCACTGTAACTTACCGACCCGGATCAAAGAACGTCAAAGCGGATGCCCTTTCCCGACTGTATGAAAAGGACACTGTTGTTAAGGAACCCGAGTATATTCTGCAGGATTCCTGTTTCCTTGCTGTCATCAGGTGGGAGATTCAGGAAGAGTTGGATGAAGCCCTGCGTACCGATCCAGGTCCCGTGGAATGCCCCGAGGGTAAACAGTACGTCCCCGTACCCCTTAGGGGGCGTGTCCTCCAACTCGCTCACGACACGGCAGGCACGGGTCACCCAGGTATTACACGTACACGACACCTCATCTCACAACGTTATTGGTGGCCGTCCTGGGAAGATGACATCAGGGATTACGTGTTAGCATGCTCGGTCTGCGCCCAATCCCGCACTCCCCGTACTCTCCCAGCAGGAAAACTCCTTCCTCTACCTGTTCCTCTCCGGCCTTGGACTCACCTCGCTGTGGATTTTGTCACAGATCTACCCACTTCTGGAGGTAACACAGTTGTCATGGTTATCGTAGACCGATTCTCTAAAATGTGCCGCTTGATTCCTCGCCCCAAACTACCTACAGCTATGGAATCCGCGCTGGATCTGTTTAATTATGTCTTCCGCATATACGGCTTACCTGAAGATATTGTCTCAGACCGAGGAGCACAATTCACATCTCGGGTCTGGAGGCAGTTCTGCAAGCTTCTAGGCATAACTGTTAGTCTGACTTCGGGTTACCACCCCCAATCTAACAGAGAGGTAGAACGATACAACCAAGAATTAGGGAGGTTTCTCCGTCAGTATTGTACCTCCCAACATGACTGGCACAAATACCTCCCGTGGGCAGAATATGCCCGCAACTCCATCATACACTCCGCAACCAAACTCACACCCTTCCAATGTGTCTATGGTTATCAACCTGCATTCTTCCCGTGGGACAAGACACCCGCTGACGTCCCGGCCCTGGATGAGTGGCTCAAGCGCAGTGCCCGCACCTGGGAGATGGCACACGTCCATTTACGCCGCGCCCTGCACACACGCCGGCTCAACGCGGATCGCCGTCGTCTTCCAGCCCTAATCTATCATCCGGGACAGAGGGTATGGCTATCGACACAAAACCTGCATTTGAAACAACGTAGTAAAAAGCTTAGTCCACGGTACATCGGGCCATTCAAGATACTCAGCAGAGTCAACGCTGTCTCGTATAAGCTCCTTATGCCTGCTCATTATCGTGTCAATCCTGTCTTCCATGTCTCTCTCCTTAAGCCAGTTCACTATAGTCCGTTCACCACTCCCCCTGTGTCCACTAGCCCTCCGGACCCCCTGGAAATCGACGGTCGACCGGCATACATCGTCCGGGAGCTTCTGGAGTCTCGGCGCCGAAGGAACGGACTCCAGTACCTCGTGGACTGGGAAGGATATGGTCCCGAGGAGCGGGCCTGGATTCCGGCGAGGGATGTCCTCTGCCCTGCCATGATCGCGGATTTCCACGCAACGCACCCCAACTTTCCCGCTCCCAGACGCCGCGGTAGACCCCCGGCTCGTCGTAGAGCGTCGGGTGCCGCTCCTTTGAGGGGGGGTACTGTAAGGAATGCCACCTGATCTCCACCTAACCAGCCTCACCTGACACTCATCACCACACCCCCTGTATCTCTACTTAAACGCCCACATTCCACTTCCTAGTCGCGAAGTATTGCCGACTCATGCCGCATACCAAGCCTTTCTATTACCTGCCTGCTTTCCTGTGTTCCGACCCTCGCTTACGTCCCCGACCTCGTCTCCTGCCTAGTCCCTCTGTACCTCCTGACTTCGGCTTCCCCGGTATGACCCTGGACCGTCCTGACCACGCCAAGACAACGCAGTTGTTACTAGTGCTCGTGATACACCTGCCTGTGCTTGTACCAACGTTTCATTTCAATAAAAGCGGTGTTCTTCCGCATTTGGATCCCTCTCTGCCTGTTCAATACGTTACATATAGTAACGAAGTAGAACTACTTCGCTACTCTACTTAAGTACTAAAATGCTGTATCTGTACTTTACTGGAGTATTATTTTTTTCTCCTACTTCTACTTTTACTTCACTACATATTTTCCATTAGTTTAATACTTTTACTCCGATACATTTTTTACGTGCTGTATAGTTACTCGTTACAATTATAAACATGTTAGCTAGGAATCAAACCCATATTATCATCACTGCCAGAGCGGTAGATGGTGCCGTCACCGGGTTAAACGATCAGTCTGTCTCGTGAAAACTGCATTCTCCGATCAGGTCCCGCCTTTTTCTCTGATACCTGCCTCAACACTTTAGCTTCGTAAGCCAAGATGAAAGAGCCAGCAACACCTCCTTCACCACTTCCAGCACCTTCCACGGCGAGTGATCGTGGCGGTGAGGACGGAGACCACCCCTGGCCCTATCTAGATACGATGTTTTCTTTTGATGGAGTAAAAGAAAATTCTTACAGTATGAAGTGCCTACTCTGCCTCCCTAAAGAGTGCAAAATATTGGCTTTTAAAAATTCCCCTTCAAACCTAAAGAAACACATAAAGGTAAATTACAAATATAACGCACAGAAGACACACCAGCTTGAGCTATTAGTAAGTGCTAGTTAGGTTAGATATCTTAGCTAGCTAACTAACCTAATTATGTTCATGACATGCTGCAGTATTCACTTAAAATTAGAGGCAGCACTGAAAATTGTGTGCACAGATTTTAAGGTTTCAATGTAAGTAAAAATATTTCATATGGTCTTTCTGTCAAACTCAGTTCTGGTCCATATTGTCTACTTGTTAGGGCTGAAACGATTAGTCGACATAATCGACAACGTCGACTACAAAAAATTGTCGATGAGGAATTTCATTGTCGACGCGTCGGTATTTTTGCAATGCACTGAAGGAACTATAGGGGGCAGTATCACTTACGCTGCCTACAACGAGTGCGGTCAGTGCTAACAAAGAAGAGCAGCTTGAATGATGGCGCAGCATGAAGACGGAGAGGCAGCGAAAGCGAGATCTAAACTTTCCAAAGTTTGGAGACATTTCAGCCAAAATAAAGAAAAAAAACAAGTTGAATGCAGACACTGCAAAGCAGAGTTATCATTTCACGGCAGCACCACGGTGATGCATGAGCATCTAAAACGCAAGCACCCTGGAGCTCTGAGTTCAAGCGCTAGTTCGGACGGGTAAGTTTTTACATTGCTTCGTGTTTAAGCCAACGAACCTTTTATAAACAAGGGTGGGGAATTCCAGTTCTGGAAGGCTGAAGGCCTGCACAAATTTGTGTGCTTTTTCTGCTGACGCACACCTGATTAGAGGGGGGTATAAAGAAGACCTCATCACTGAACTGTGAACTGAAACTTTTTTTTTTCTTTAGTAGAGGCATTATTTGAACATTTATATTGAATATTCCAGAATATTTTTTCTTTCTTTCTTTTTTTCATACTTTGTCACTTGTTGCTTATTGTATTGTACAGGTATATTGTATTGCCTTTTTGTACTTAAATGTCACAAACTTATATAGTAGAGTGGTGAAAACCTATTTTGAGTTACACATTTGCACATTATCTTAATTTAAAAGACATGGTGCACTTTTATTTTGTATTACCTAATTTAAATTTATTTATTTTTTTTTTATTGTGACATTAATAGTGCATGTTAATGTTTCAAATAAATTTGATTAAGCTATCAAGCTTTAGTTTCATATTCATGTTTAATGGTGCCTTATTTTGATTCGATATTGGAAATAAATAACAACAAAGATGCTATCTGATGGTATGACAAATAATCGTGACTAATCGACTAATCGAAAAAATAATCGACAGATTAGTCGACTACTAAAATAGTCGTTAGTTGCAGCCCTACTACTTGTACAACATTGAATTCACGGACGTAGTTTTGGGGGGGGACGGGGGGGACATGTCCCCCCCACTTTTTCAAAAGCCGGTTTTGGTCCCCCCCAGTTTTTACAGTTAAAACCAAATATTTAAGTAGCGACGAAGTCATGTCCCCCCCCCCCCCACTTTTTAACGGTTAAAAAAACCAATATCCAAATAGCGACAAATCTAGCACTAGGATCATGCAGCACCCCCCCCCCCCCCCCCCCCCCGCTCAACAGTTCGCCACCCCAGGTTGTGTCCCCCCCACTTATGAAATCAAAACTATGTCCATGATTGAATTGATTATTAACATTGAATGATGAACCAGTCCATTCAATGCAAAATGTTTTTATTGTTTATATGTTCGTGTCTTCATCACAGGTTCAATCCAGCTGAACTTGCATTCCTGTCGGAGTATGCTGCTGTCATGACTCCAGTTGCCCAAGCGACTAATATCTTGCAAGCTGAAACCAATGTCCAGATGGGGTGGCTGCTCCCTACTGTCAAGCTCCTGAAAATTAAGCTGAACAAGATCAAGCTACCACTGAAGTACTGCAAGCCACTTGTGGATGCCTTGCAGGTGGGCATTGAGGTTCGTTTTCGCCCTATGATGGAAGACCCAGAGCTGGTGGCTGCTGCTATTCTGCTCCCAAAATTCCAGACAAATTGGACACAGGAAGAGGAAACAATCAAAATAGGTAAGAAACAATAGTGTATGGGTGCATAATGTGTGCATTTTACCTATTTGCTCTCATGAATCATACAGTACCACTCAAAATTTCTGATTACTTAAATTTTTTATGGAAACTTGCATAAGCTTGTCCTGCATAGAAAATATAACACACATACCTATAAACAGGGCATTATGATGTCAGAGAAAAGGAATTTTTATTGCAAATAATTTTCAAGGGAATTATGTATTTATATTTAAATCACTGCTTTCTTGCACACCATGCTTGACAGACAGCTTAAAGCATTTATTTAGCGTCTGAGTAGTATGGCAGCCAAGCCAGTTTGGCCAGGCTGTAAATGCTGCAAAAGTGGCCTTTTGTTTAAGAGAATTATTTGAAGTATAAAGTTGTCATTTCCATTATAATCAGTAATTCTTGCCGACAATGCCATCATGTGAAATTTGTGGTTACTGTAATGATGGGTTAAAAATATTATTGTTAGTAACACACTCTATTTCAGGATTGGACTATATCAAACGACACATTGAAGACCCCTCATTGCAGTCCTCTGAGGTCAGCAGGTCCAGCTCATCTGATGATGACTTCTTTTCTGGCTTACAGGGTTCGAAGGCACAAGACGGCGCCAAACAGCTCGATGCGTACTTGTCCTGTTCAGCAGATAACATGGACTTGCTCAAGTCTTTTCCAGCTGTGTGCAAGTTGTCTGTCAGGTTAAACACACCCCTTCCAGCATCAGCAGCCTGCGAGAGGCTATTTAGCATTGCAGGATTAGTCTTTAGCCCTAGAAGAGCAAGACTGAATGCATTCAATTTTGAAAACCAACTACTTTTGAAGATAAACAAAAGATTTCTGGATTCCTTAATATGACTGCTTTATGCATACCAGTTCAAGAAGAGAATAAGCCATTGAGGGGAAGAATGCACAAGCAGCTGTAAAGGGGGGAAGGGACATAGTTCATCTGTTTTGTTTACAAAGAGTCAAGCCCAGTTTTTATAGGTGCTGTAATTGCTTTTATTTATAAAATATATACTTGTATTCTTTGACAGCTTTGATTTGTATTTATTTGATTTGTTATATATAAACAATATATGTTATATATTTGTTATTTGATTTGTTATATATAAAGATGTTATATATAATCAATATGTTATATATATATATATATAAATGTTATATATACATTATATATATATTATATATGTTATTTGATATGTTATATAACATATAACAAACATAATTTGATAATCAAACTTTGACTGCTTTCTTTAATTAATTCAAAACATAATACTTGTACTTTTTACTTTCAGTACTTGAGTAATAAATTTTAGAATAAACTACTTGCAATACTTAAGTACAAAAAATGCTGAATACTTCTGTACTTCTACTTAAGTAAAGTTTTTAAAGAACACTTCAACTTCTACTTAAGTAAATTTTTTGATAGACTACTTGTACTTTTACTCAAGTATGGGTCTTGTAACGTTCTGCGTGGGGCAGAACAGGGAGGCGGACACAAACGCTGAGGAGAGCGAGATTTATTCAAGGAAATTCCAAAACCAGTGTTGACGGACAGGCATGGGTCAAACCGGGAGGGCAGCCAGAACAAGAAAGGACAACAGGCATATTCAGACAAGAAACTAACGACGAGGGGGAAAACACGGAACAGGCAGACGTAGACGGAATACAAAACGCAAAGCTCAAACTTATGAACAACAGGAGTGACGGGTTTAAACAAAAAGACCGATACGGACATGGGAGACACAGGGACTTTTATACACAGAACTAAACTAGGGACAGGTGATGACAATGACACAGGGGCGTGGTAACAAACGAGGAATCATCAAAACCAACGAGCAGGGCGGGACAAACAGGCAGGGAACACGGACATGAGGGAACCCAGAGTGACAGCTACGAGAGGGGGCATTGCCCTACGTGACAGAACCCCCCCTCAAAGCGTGCCACTCCGGGGCACGCAAGGGCAGACAGGACAGGGACACCGACCAGGACAGGACAGGGAACTATGGCACACGGCGAGGGACAGGAACAGCAGACACAGGACAGACCAGAGGGACAGGACCGGGCAGAACAGGACATGGGACCTGGGGCATGGCAGGGACAAAGACAGGGGACATGGAGACTGGCCATGAGCTGGGCCTGGGAATGGCAACACAGGCAGGGACCGGGCGAGGCACGGGAGCAGGGCTGGACGGGACAGGACTGGGAACAGACACAGGAGTGGGGCCAGGGGACAGGGCAGAGACAAGGACAGAGGCAAACACGGCGTGGACTACTGAGACCGGCACAGGAACAAAGTGGGTCAGGACTTGGGGAACAGACACGGGGACAAGGACCTGGAGGAAACGACCAGACACAGACACAGGGACGGGCACGAGGACACGAACAGGTACACACACAGGAACTGGGACCAACGCAAAACTAGGGACAGAACATGGGAGCAAGGGGAACATGGGCAAAGAGACGGGGGCACATGGCAGAGCAGGGGGCACAAAGAGTCCAGGCCCAATAGAGGGCAGCACAGTCTCTGGGGTTACAGGCGCGGCCGGGCGGCGGGCACAGGCGCGGCGGGCACAGGCGCGGCCGGGCGGCGGGCAGCGGCACAGGCACGGCCGGGCAGCGGGAACAGGCAGCGTCCGCTGGCGGGCAGCGGGAACAGGCAGCGTCCGCTGGCGGGCAGCGGGAACAGGCAGGGTCCGCTGGCGGGCAGCGGGAACAGGCAGGGTCCGCTGGCGGGCAGCAGGAACAGGCAGGGTCCGCTGGCGGGCAGCGGGAACAGGCAGGGTCCGCTGGCGGGCAGCGGGAACAGGCAGGGTCCGCTGGCGGGCAGCGGGAACGGGAGCCGGCGTGGACGACCTCTCCTGGGTCGCAGGGACAGGAACCGGCGTGGATGACCTCTCCTGGGTCGCAGGGACAGGAACCAGCGTGGACTGCCGACGGGCAGCGGGAACTGGAACCGACGTGGACGACCTCTCCTGGGTCGCGGGGACAGGAACCGGTGTGGACTGCCGACGGGCAGCGGGGACAGGAACAGGCACGAACTGCCTACGGGCAGCGGGAACAGGTTGCTGAGGCAAGGAGAAACCCTCGGGGGGCGTGTACACCAAGCCGACGTCCTCGGGGGGCGTGTACACCAAGCCGACGTCCTCGGGGGCGGAGCCGCCAAGCCGACGTCCTCGGGGGGCGGAGCCGCCATACTGACGTCATCGGGGGGCGGGACCGCCAAGCCGACGTGGCTTGTACTCCCCCCCAAAAAATACTTGGGGGTGTTGTGTGGAGTAGCTGGCGGGATCAGCGGCGGTAGGTCCTCTTCCTCAGGGTCCTGGGTGAGCCTGGAAGAATACACAGACACAGAAGCCCCTCGGTGGCTCTCTCTGCGACGGCTCCGCCTCCTCTGAGGCGTAGGGAGCTCGCAGAAGCCATCGAGAGCCAACCGAGGGTTAAGCAAACGCCAGTCTGTGCACTCAATCCGTCTGCCCGCGACTTGTACTACAGGTTTCTCCTCCCTATAGTGATCAAGCCGGGCAGACACGTAGCGCTCAACAGGAGTCTCGACGCGAAAGCCAGTCGAAACCGAAAATGGCTGGGCTTTCGTTGGTGCGCGTCGAGACTTCCGTGTTCCCACAGCGCCAGGGAAATTTCTGTCTCTGGTTCGTTCACGCTGCGATATCGGAGAGTTGAACTGGACCGAACCAGCCAACATCTCATCACAGCGATTAAACTCACCAGTCTCTCGCTCCCTCGCTGTGTCCTTGTATGATCGGTCTTTATGTAACGTTCTGCGCGGGGCAGAACAGGGAGGCAGACACAAACGCTGAGGAGAGCGAGATTTATTCAAGGAAATTCCAAAACCAGTGTTAAACGGACAGGCATGGGTCAAACCGGGAGGGCAGCCAGAACAAGAAAGGACAACAGGCATATTCAGACAAGAAACTAACGACGAGGGGGAAAACACGGAACAGGCAGATGTAGACGGAATACAAAACGCAAAGCTCAAACTTACGAACAACAGGAGTGACGGGTTTAAACAAAAAGACCGATACGGACATGGGAGACACAGGGACTTTTATACACAGAACTAAACTAGGGACAGGTGATGACAATGACACAGGGGCGTGGTAACAAACGAGGAATCATCAAAACCAACGAGCAGGGCGGGACAAACAGGCAGGGAACACGGACATGAGGGAACCCAGAGTGACAGCTACGAGAGGGGGCGTTGCCCTACGTGACAGGTCTCTAATACTTTATACATGTCTGCAGCTGACAAACTCGGCTTTAAAATATGAATTGTAGAGGCAACTGGGCCTAAAATATTCTTAAAACATTAATATAATTATAATATAATTAATGCAATTTTATTTTATCTACTTACAGTTTGACAATCAACATCTAAACAATTACAAAAATATAAGCAAATAAATTATTCAATCATGTCTATTCAATCTGTGTTGGAAGGTGAGGGGTTATGTTGATATTCTATGTCTAACTGAAACGTGGATTCAATCTGGTGATTATTTAACTCTAAACGAAGCCACTCCTGTGGGATATAGCTATATACATAAACCTAGATTGTCAGGCAGAGGAGGTGGAATATGTATAATCTATCGAGATTGTTTAGAAATTCATCAGAAATACCTAGATATCTCAAATTCATTTGAGATGCTGTCTATTAATGTAATTAGTCCATCCGTAAATAAAAGTGCATTTTCCCTGACAAATGTATACAGACCACCAGGGCCTTAGTCAGATTTCTTAAATGATTTCACTAGGGGTGTGACGAGATCTCCGTGTCTCGTGATCTCGCGAGATTTCTCGTCGTGTTAAAAATCTGTCTCGCGAGATTTGATGACGTCACAATGACGTGGGAAAATACAGGTATTACTATTGAAGATGCCCCGCCACTTTCAAATAGTTTGTTTGGCATCATTTTCTGAACCCGGCGGAAATGATAAATGGCAAGAGAGTGACTGATAAGACACTACATATGCAAACATTGTATGAAAATAATGCCGTACACCGCGACTAATGCGAGCAGGATGCAGAGACATTTACAGCTGCACGCACCACAGCTCAGTACTCAAATCAACACATCTCACTTGAACAGAGGTAGCAGGGACAGAACGGCGCTTTGGCAAGTTGAGACAGCAAAGGATATCAGGAGCAGTGTGGGGATGCTAATATTCTTAAAAATGAACATGGCAGTGTAGTTGCAGCAAATTCAGTGACATACTTGGTCAGGCTCAGTTTGCACTATTTGCACTCTGTATTGACAGAGAAGAACTTTTTGTTTTGTACATAATACAGTGAGTCCCCGCTTAACGACGGGTCTGGATAACAACGGATCGGAGTTACCACCGACTTTTAATTTAATTTTGCGCGGTGTGCAGAGGAGCAGTGGAGTGTTGTGTAGTGGAGTGTTGTGTACGATAAGCCCATCTCGGTAACGTGATCGCTCTTTCTCACGCTGTACGCACGAGAACATTGTTAGTTTTTTCTATACTGTATTTACGATCAAAACGTATCTAAATATAGGGTCACGCTTAATGACGAAAACTGCTTTACAACGGACTTTTCAGTCTCTTACATAATGCATGTTAAGAGTTATAATAAAACATTTCAAAATGCATGTTTAAAGTTAAATAAAATTTAAATAAAAGTCTGTTGTCCAGTCACATAATTTGTAATTTTAGTGTTCTTAAAATCTCGTCTCGAATCTCGTGAACCCAGTCTCGTGTCTCGTCTCGTGAGCTGAGTGTCTCGTCACACCCCTAGATTTCACCGATTTAGCAGTAAATTTAGCAGTATGTAGTGACAAAATAATAATGGTAGGAGACTTTAACGTACATTTTGAAGAAAAAAGCGATACCCCAAGAGTCAGCGAGAGCTGGGGTGGAAGATGACTCACAGGTGGATAACACGGTTACGGATTTTGGAACGGATATGACTACGAGAAGTGGGTTGAGCATACAGGCAGGCAGGGTGGTAGGGGAAAAGGCGCTGCAGACTTGCGTGTGTGGGTGGCGCAAGGTCACGTCAGTGAGAGGGCTGAGGATTCACCAAGGGAAGATGAAATGTTTGAGTGAAGGAGTGCAGGGGCCCCACATTGAACAATATCTTGCACAGAATTGTTAGTCAGTCAGCTGAAGTCCAACGGCAGGTTATATACCACAGTCCGCAGGATATCAACACCCTTGTTACTATAGCGGCCAACTCAAGCACAGGAGGTGGACAGGAGGATAGCGGTGATGGGCCAGGGGTTAGTGGAAAGCAAAAGGGAAGAGAGAAAGGGTTAGGGTACAGATCAAAGGTTAAATGGCCAGGGGCAGGTGATAAAATGTTGTGGAGAAGTGTTAATGATGATTTAAAAGGGATGTTGGAAGGGTTGAAGGGAAAAGCAGAAAGTAAGTTTAACAGGTTAGGTAAAGTTATCTATGATTATGGTGTGGCAAGGTAGAAATAGGAAAACTTGTCAAGGAGTCAAGGTTATTGAGGAAGCGGTGGAAGCGGGGTAATGAGCAGGAAAGAGAGGGCTTTGAGTTACTGCAAGACGAGTTGAAAAGTAAGTTAGGGAAATTGCGGAGAGCAGAAGCTATGAGGAAAAGAAGGAAGAAGAAAGAGCACGCTAGAGAGGCATTCTTTAAGGATCTGTTTAGATTTGTTAAAATGTTTAGTCAGGAGAAGTCAGGTAGCCTAAAGGTAGGAAAGAAGGAGCTTGAGGGGCACTTTCAGAAGGTGTACTCAAGGGAGGAAAGGACTAGTGAGTTGAAATTGCCAGCAGATATTCCACCAGTAGGTGACCTACAGTGGAAGATGGATGTTAATCCCCTTAAGTGGAGTGAGGTACAGGATGTAGTGCGGTGCGCAAAAGCAGGTTCAGCACCAGGGCCTAACGGAGTTCCATATAGATTATATAAAAGTGCGCCAGATGTTTTAAAGTTGTTATGGAGGTTGATGATTATAGTGTGGAAGAAGGGGATTATCCCAAAGGACTGGCGAAGGGCAGGTGGTGTTCTTATTCCAAAAGAGAAGGATTCTGTAGCCATAGAGCAGTTTCGTCCCATAAGCTTGCTTAATGTGGAGGGTAAAATATTCTTTAGTGTAGTTGCACGTAGGTTGGCATTGTTTCTGAAAAAGAATAAGTTAATTAATACATCGGTGCAAAAAGCAGGGATTACAGGTTTTTCAGGGTGTATAGAGCATAGTAGCATGATTTGGCACCAGATTCAAACAGCAAGAGCAGAGAGAAGAGATCTACATGTGGTTTTCTTAGATCTGGCTAATGCTTTTGGTTCAGTACCGCATGCTCTGTTGTAGTGTTGTCAAAAAAATCGATATATCGATACGTATCGATACTGAACATTCTGAAACGGTACAATACTCGTTTCCCTTAAGTATCGATTCTCTTGACATAAAATGCGCTTTCGTTTGTCCCACCCAAGCTGCCGTAATGCACAGGACAGTTTGTAATGCTAATATGGCAGCTAAAGCAAACGCAGTGCTGTTGGATTCGAAGCAGATACAGATGGAAAACCGAAGGACATGAACAAGCCCGTTTGCAAGCGGTGCTTTTGGAACATTTCAACGAAGGGCGCTAAAGCCTGGTTGAGTGACCATAGCGCTCGACTCCGCGCGCACCTCCGCGAGCAGTGGAGGCTTTATACTTTCCGCTTTGCAGTGTTGTCCGAAACTGTATGTGGTAGTATAAAAGAAACACCCCTCAAAACAGGGGAATGAACACTTACCTGACGAATTTTAATGCTGCTTTGTGTTTCAGTGTGTTTCAGGTTTGAAAAGTGCTGCAATTTAGGCTAAAGTACTTGAAAATGTTGAAATTGTAACTACTTCGTTTCACAACAAATATCTGTCTGACTGAACAGTTTTCTTGTTAACAAATACGAGCCTCTTGTAATTCCAGGATGAAACATGAGAGAACGTGAAGACGTTAAGATTGGGCGTTTTGAAAATAAACAACCATTAAATAATGTGATTAAAAGCGCAATATTTCTAATCATTTCGAGTATATGTATAAATATTTAACTTAATTAAGTTTAACATGCTGGGAAATATTGGTACAAGCGCTTGAATTGAACCCTGCAAACATGACTTTGTTCATTGCGCTGAGGCTTCAGCCAGAACGAAAGTTTTTGCGACGTCTTTTTTAAACGTCTTTTGAACGTCTATTGCTGCCGTTCAGTTGCAGTTTTTGCACGTCCACTGACATCCAATAAAGGTCCTAGTCAGACGTTCAGATAGAAAACTCGTCATAGACGTCCATGTTAAGTTAAGGTTAAGGTCCTAGTCACACTGTCAGATTTTGAACCAGTTTTGAACGTCCACCAGACATGCAAAATGGGTCTGGACTGACCGACGTGATACAGACATGATTTTAATGTCTTTCTGATATCGCATGTTTGCTGGGATAAGTTAAATATTTATACATATACTCGAAATTATTCGCTTTTTTATCACATTATTTAATGGTTGTTTATTTTCAAAACGCCCAATCTTAACGTCTTCACGTTCTCTCATGTTTCGTCCTGGAATTACAAGAGGCTCGTATTTGTTAACGTCATATAAGTGAACTGATCAGTCAGACAGCTATTTGTTGTGAAATGAAGTTACACTTTCAAGCATTTTTAAACACAAAGCAACATTCAATTGTTTGTTTATAAAAAAAGGCTTTAAAACGGAAATTAGCACAGTATCTGACTTTGGTATCGAAAATGGTATTGAATTTCAATATTTTTTTAAGTATCGTATCGAAGTTGTAATTCTTAGTATCGTGACAAGCCTACTCAGAATTCCCCCTCTGGAGTTGAGATTCTGTATCATATAAGAACAATGGAATTTGGAACACTTTTGGCCACTGATGTGTTCTTAATGTCTCTGGAGAAGAGCAGCTGAGCAGTACGGTATCATCTGTATGTGCTGACCCTGAGGAGTCATAATTGTCCTGTCCAGCTGAAGGGACGCTACTGAGAGGGGGATCAACTGGGTACAGGACAACAGTTGAATCAGGGTCTAATTCAACAACCTTGATAACTGAGAGATCCTTAATTACAGCTGTAGAGGTCAGATTCACAAACATGTTCCCAAAATCAGTGTCCTTGTACTGCAGCCTTACACATCCTCCTAATCCACATGCTCTCCTGACCTCCTCTATGAGCTCATCTACTGAATCAGGAATTCCACTGTGTAGCTCCATTCTTATGCTGTTGTCTTCATTCAAAATGACCAGCAATCGAACAGGTGTGGTATCTGCCATGGTGTCCTGAGAGAATAAGAGAGATAGAAAGAGATAAGAAAGACAGAGCCAAAAATAACCAAAAAAGAAGGCACAAGGGAGGACAGAGTGAGAGATTTAACACAGCTTCTGACCACTTAGACCAATATTTTGCTTATTTAGCAGCAGAGTATCAGTAGCACCATTAATAAGAAAAAAATGATCAATTACATTTTTTAGCTGGGGGTGGGGGTAGTGTTTTTTATGAACTTTAAAAAAATGCATGCAGTCCAAATGCATCCATTTTATAACAGCAAGTCCTGACATCAGCTTGAGTCTTTTTGAACTTTAGTTTATTTTCATTAGGATCTGATTTTGTCTTATTATAACTTACCTTAAACATGTATGTGTCTTTTGAGTGTAATCAATCGCATTCCTCCAATACTATAGTCAGCCAGTGGGTATGGATCAGCCAGTTCATTTAGTTCAAGAAGTAGCATTTCCTTTGTAGGACATGTTTTTAGTTCGTAGGCTCTGCAATGTTCCCTGTACCAGGCGCTCAGCTTTTTAACAATGAAAAGCACCATATCTTTGACAACAATCATTTGGGTGATTTCAGTAAATTCAGGCAGCCCTGATAATGACCCATGTGCAAGGATCATTCCATTTGCGACTTCCAGGGGAAATTTAGGCAAGCTGCACATGTAAAAGTGGTGAGCCATGAGAAACTGGTGCCTTTCTGCCAGGGACAGCAACACATTTTTGAAGCAGGTTGTATACCGCACAACTCTCTTAATGAAACTGTGCTTTGCTTCAAAGCGCATTGTCCATAGTGCAACTAAAGGTCCAAACTGACAAATTAGCTGGGGATAATGTTCTACAAAATGGTGCTTTGGAAGAAAACATGACTCAGGGAAAGCCTCTATGAATCTCACTCTGTGCTCAGAGATCTTTAAGTTCAAATATGCAATTGACTCCTCAGTCTGGACTGGAGAAACCACAAGATCCACAATGTCCTTTAAATCAGCAAGGAGTTGCCAGGCTGGTTCATCAGGGGGCACTTTCTCTCCAACTAGCAGTGGAAAAAATCTTTTCCACCAATTGTTTTTCTGGATGCATAAGTTAGTGGAACGGGATGGGGACAGTTTGTTAGATCACTCCATTTATAAGGAAAATCTTCTATCGCCTTGTTCAAAGTGATTGAACAAGGTTTTAAAATACTAGTGCTCGTCTCCTCGGCAGTGTATAAAGCGATAAATTTATCAACAGCAACACAGTTTATTGAAGCCCTCCCTGACTTAACTGCATTAGCCCACTCGCCATCCGATCCAGGAGAGTTAGATAGTCTAACCGACTGCGTAGAGAATACCTACAGATCAACTCTAGATACAGTAGCTCCACTCAAATATAAAAAGGCTAGATCCAAAAAGCTCGCCCCGTAGTACACTGACCAATCTAGAAACTTAAAACAAATAGCACGTAAATTAGAGCAGAAATGGCGATCTACTAAGTTGGAAGTATTCCACTGTGCCTGGAAGGATAGCATTATTGACTACAAACGGGCCCTCACTAAAGCACGCTCAGCATACCTAGCCTCACTGATAGAGAAAAATAAAAACCCTAGATTTCTTTTTAATACTATTTCTAAACTTACAAAAAAATCAAGCAGGCGCAGAACCTCAGATTCCAGTAAACCTCACTAGTAATGTATTTATAGATTTCTTTGATAATAAAATAGAGAATATTAGACAAAATATAAAACCTTTTATTAGCAATACAACTGGTATGTCATCTGGTTTGGTTGATATTGATTTAAATTACATACTGGGAGAAAAACGTGATGCTTTTCATTAGGGATGCACCGAAAATTCGGCCACCGAAAATTTTCGGCCGAAATGGCTTAAATTTGCATTTTCGGTTTTCGGCCGAAATACTTTCATCACCGAAACAACACGGCCGAAACAATGTGCTGTGATGACGCAAGCAAAAATCGCCTGCACGTGTTTATTTGGATAAAGCTAGCAAAAACGTTTTCCAGTGATGGCGCCAAGGCAAAGGACATTACACCAAAAATTATGGAACTCGTTGCCTTAGACGATCAGCCGTTCTCTGTCGTAGGGATTTCGTAGGCTAATAGAGCATATTGAGCCCCGTTATGTTTTGCCGAGCAGACGACATTTCTCAGAAGTGTGTTTACCTGAGCTGTTTAATGTTGTTGCAACTCACGTCACGTTTTTATGAGAGAATTTATATTTATCTTTCAGGCCAGTCAGTTATAATTAAATTTTATCCTCTCAGATAAATTTAACTCGCTTGCAGACCGTTTTTAATTAGTGGTCGGCCGTTGTCAGCGGTATCGCCGTTAACGGCCCACCACTAATTTTACTTTATAATATGCATTACTGTAATGTCAGTGCTAAATAAATATTTTCAAATCAAATTTTGTAGTTGATTTATTCTTTGAATAGCAATGCCTTGATTTTAGTGAGGTTAGCCATAAATCCAATGTTACTAATAATTGGCATAATGTGTTTCGGTTTTCGGCTTTCGGCCTTGGTTTCCTCATTTTCGGTTTTCGGTTTCGGCTAAGAATTTTCATTTCGGTGCATGCCTACTTTTCATCCACTCCCACAATCAGAATTAGAGAAATTCTGCACACTAGACTCAGTTCCCTCAAAGTTATTAAAAGAGGTATTACCAGCTGTAACTGAACTTCTTCTAACTATAGTTAACTCATCCATTACAATAGGTCACATGCCCAAATCATGTAAATTAGCAGTTATTAACACTAGAGTTCCTGAGATCTCAAGGTCCTGAGGACATCACCCCTCCTTCTCCTGCCCAATTAGCAGGACCATACATATGTTAATTTCAGAGAAAGACAGGCAGGAGCTCTGTGGTGCACCAAGTCTAGTTTGTAGTCTCCCAGATAGCAAATGAACGTTGAATCGACGTTGAAATGACATCGTTTTTCGTCATTTATGGTTGACAACCTAAATCCAACTATAAATCAACGTTCTAAAAGGTTGAATTCTTAAACGATTGTTAACGTTGAAAAAAAGATGTTGAATCAACGTTGCGTTTGGTTAGATATACGCTACTGAAAAAATAAGTGTGTGTGGGAGGTGGTGGATATCACCGCGATAAAGACGATGCTGGTTTTGGCAGGCCATACCGGATCCAATGGCACAGCGTTCTATATTCGCCAGACAATCACGAAAGAATTGGCTCGTTATTTAAAGAAATCAGATAGGGTATGCGATAGATACCTATTATGCAATTACATATTGCACAATATTCACATATTGTGAATTTATCTCCACACAATGGCTTTCAGAAAAGATAAATTTAGAAGATGTGAAAAGATCACATCTAGGAATTAACGAAGTGTTCATGTTAGTTGGTAAGCGCTTCAGTGCCAAGACAACTTTTCAAAATAAAAGTCATGGGTTAATTCAACTTTTTAACATGTGCAACTGAACATGTGGGAAGGGCAGGACTGACCCAGCCCCGCTTCTCATAAACGGAGTCTGCGTGGAAAGGGTCAGCTCCATCAGGTTCCTGGGCGTGCAGATCACCGACAGACTCTCCTGGTCTGCAAACACAACAGTGGTGAAGAAAACCCAGCAGCGACTCCACTTCCTGAGAGTGCTCAAGAGGAACAAGATGGAGGAGAAACTGTTGGTGCTCTTTTACAGCTCCATCAATGAGAGCATCCTCGTGTATTGCATCACGGCATGGTACGGAGGGTGCTCAGTGGCAGACAAAAAGGCGCTGCAGAGGGTGATAAACACGGCCCAGGGGATCACTGGTTGCTCCCTGCCCAGCCTAGAGGACATTGCCACCTCTCGCTACCTCAGTAGGGCAGTCAGCATCACCAAGGACTCATCCCACCCCAGCAATCACATGTTTAACCTGTTACCCTCAGGCAGACGGTACAGGTTGCACAAAACTCGTACACGTAGGCTCAGGGACAGCTTTTATCCTAGAGCCATCACTGCACTAAATGTAAATTCCCAAGCCATGTGAAATATAACCCATGTAAATAATTCCCACGGGCAATATGTGCAATATTTGTAATATGTGCAATATTTGTAACATACATTGTAATATAGCTTGTGCAATATTCAAAATATCACGCAAGTAATCCACGAAACATGTATATGCGGCACTACCTCAATTTATAGATTGTTTTATGTTATGTGTGTATTTACTGTACTGGCAAGCAACTTGGAGTAGAATCAAATTTCATTGTAATGTAAATTATAATGACAATAAAGGCGATTCTGATGTGCACCTACAAACACAAAGGTATCAAGTATATACAAGGAGCAATGCATTTCATGTGCATCTGGACTTGTGAAACATTTCTCACATTTGTGAAAACACATCAAAGCTCAGATTTCCTATATTTTGCATTGGTGGTTCAGAATACATGGGGCTCACTGTTAAATAATATGACCTAGACCCCTCATTTCAGGCCTATGATCAAGTACACATAAGGAGCAATGCATTTCATGTGCATCTGGACTTGTGAAACATTTCTCATTTGTGAAAACATTTCATTTGTGAAAACACCTTATAGCGCAGATTTCCTATATTTTGCATTGGTGGACCAGAATACATGTGCCTACTATGTATTTATGTCCAGATGGGTGCAAGCATAATTGCTTCCTTTCCACGTGTACCTCAGAAGATCCAAATAAAATCAAAGCAGACATTGCACATTTGGAAGAGCTGTATGTAGCCTCTGAGTATGAACATCTAGACACACATGCATATCTGAGCGCGTAGTGTGTGCTTGAGTCATAGAATAGAGAACAGCAATGACATACTACTCTCATACATTCTCCCTAGGGTCAAAATAGTTTAAACTATTTAAAAAGGGCATTGGGCTTTTAGAAATACATTTTCATCAAATTAAAATAATGATAGCTTTACTGCTAAATATCTTTATTTAATAATAATTTATTTTTAATTTTAAGAACCAGTTAATTTTACACACATGATTCACAATGTGGACAACTTTGCTCAGCAAATAACCAACAATTTATTTAAATGTGTTTGATAAAGTTCACTTTGCCTATATATAAAGAAAAAATATCTACAAGGGGGTGTCACGCTACGGTCCCCGAACCCTTCCTTTGGGGCGTGTGTTAACGTCGTCTGTGTCTACTCGTCTGCGTCAGTGTAGCTCCGTGGGTGCGGGTGCGTCATTATCCGTCTCACCTGTGGCTTGTCTCGTCATCACGTGGGGTTGATGTGGTCTGTCTATTTAATGTGCGTTCGCGCAGTGTCTTGTGCTCGTTGTTGTATAATGTCTAAGTTTACACGTTGTGTGCGCGTGTTTCAATGTTAGCTGTGCGCTTACTGCGCTATTATTGTCTAAATAAAAGTGACGTCTGTCGCCACAAGAGGGATCCGTGTCTCGTCCTTCGCTGCGCTCCCAGTGTCACAGGGGGTAAATGATTACATAGCACAAACAGGAGTTTCTGATGAGTCATTGAGTTTAGGTATGGTCATGAAATAAAATATTTATAAGATATATTTAAGGAGGAAAGTATTTAAAACAGTCCCTCTACTACCCTCTCTGCTCTAACACAATCTCAGGTTATAACATACAGCCTGAGACTACAGAAGGACAAATGGAGCAATGGAGTCCCAATGGAGATAATGCTTTGAGATGTGTATGTATATGCATATATATTTAAAAATAAATAAATAAACAAAGTTTTTTTCTCTTTCCTTCCTAATCTGAATGAAGTGTATGTGATTGCCAATGGAAATTGGTGCTTAATCATTTGTTAAATTTAAGCCCTGACTGTGAAATTATGAATATTACTTGATCCTCAATAAACAATAAGTTAAAAAGAAGAAGATAGTTAACATTCCATTTACAGCTAAGCAAAGCTAAACAGAGCACATTTTCCACAAACAGCATTTTAGATGTGGGACCATCTAAACCAAAAAACATCAAAAGAGAAGTCGAACATCCCTGTAGATTGTGGAGTAATGTCCACACAGGTGGTAAGAAGCAGAGCCGGAGTGGCTAATCGGGAGATTCGGGAGAATTCCCGATGGGCCGGCTCATGTCACTCTCTAGTTTGGGCCGATTAGGAAGGACATTTTTTTTACACTTATCTGTCTCTTATCTAAACTTCATCTTGCATTCATTCTCCATTCAACTACGTATTTATTCTATATCCAACTAACAGCACAGCCCCTACGTCACAGTAGATTGGGTGGGTTCTACCATATGAGGGAATTCTCCCCTCTCAAATGTTTAAGTTGGTCTCGACCAGGAGTCGTCTTTTCTGGAGCGGTAAAATTAAATAAAGCAACAGAACAGCGCGAAGCATCAGTCGGAGGTGATGGAGGGTAAAAAGAGGCCAGGTGGAGCAGAAAAGGCCAGATTAAAAAAAAGAAAGAAGATGGAAGAAGAAGCTGCAAAATGTGCAAAATTAACAAACTTGTTTTTCAGAGGACACATTCCAGCTGCAGCCGGTAATCAGAGATATAGAATTAATCTTGAATTGTCAGCTATTGCGGAACGTTTGCAATGTCGACTTAGCGTAGTTTATTTTGTAGAGCCCAATACACACCATTAATCATACATGTCCAGTTTCAAGCTGAAAATAACATAATTTAGAAGTGTAATATATTAATAACCGAACTCATTAATGGAATGTTTTTTTAGCGTCTGAGCAGCAAACCCCTTCTGACGCTACTGATGATCCCGAGGAGGCAATGACCACCGAAGGGACAGGTAGAGGATAGTCTAACAGAGTTATTTAAACTAAGATATCTGTAATGTAAAATCTAATAAAACTTCAACCATGTTATATCATTCACCAAAATAGGTTAACCCTTAATGAAATGTTTTTGTAGCCTCAAAGCAGCAGATAAGCCACTCTGATCCTGCTGGTGAACAGAGTAGGCATGGAGAGGCCAGGCCTACAGAGTCGACAGGTAGAGAGGATAAAAATTAACTAAAAAACCTATTTTATTTAACAAGTTGCACACAGAACAGATGTGATGGATAGATTCTATATGATACCCAGATATTCAGAATGCTGAAAATGCATTCAAATGAGAACAAATTAAATTAAAGGACAAATGAATTAAAATGCAGAACAAATGAAATAGGTAACATTGTTTAATCAATAATTATAACTCCATGACTTCACAGTGTATACCCTTCTATTTTAATGCTATATAATACAGATGAGTCAGATGCTGAGAGGGAAGAGACAGAGTCCATTGAGACAGCAGCAGTGCAGCAGGAGATCCCACAAACTCAGGCAGCTGCTAGTGTAGATGAAGAGACTGATTTTGATTATTTTGTTCATCCTCAAAGACAGGATCTACAAATGTTTTTCAGTTACCATCCACAGCAGCCCACAACACTCCCTATAGTGGCTAAAGTGTTTTACAACAAGCAAGGCACCAACCGCAAATGGTTGACATATAGTGAAAAAACACAATCACTGTATTGTTCTGTCTGTTTGGCATTTGCACGCGCTGCAACTGATAATCCTTTCATAAAGGGTATGAAAGCATGGAAACATATTCATCAGCGCATTGGAGAGCATGAGAAAAGTAAGATCCACAGGGATAGTGCTGATGCTTACTTTCTGATGGCTAAAGGGGCAGATTTAAAAAGCCTTCTGGCAGGCAAACAAATGTCTTTACATCATGAGCAGGTGAAAAAGAAGCGTCAGGTAATGGAACGCATAATAGATGTGGTTAAGGTCATAGGAAAATGTGGTCTTAGTTACAGAGGGAATGAAGAGAGTGCTTATTCTCTAGAAAACACTGCAGTCAATCATGGCAACTTTTTAGAGTTGTTAATTCTTTTGAGCCGGTATGATCTGTGCCTTCAGCAGCACATTAGCAGTTGTATTGAGCAAAGCAAGACACATCATGACAGCGGGGCAAAAGGTAGGGGTTCTCTTGTGACCCTTACATCAAAGGACATAGTCAACAAAGTTGTGAATGCTCTCAAAAATGTGATAAAGAGCACGATTGCTGATGAGGTTAGAGAGGCAGGCATGTTTTCAGTTCAAATAGATACTACTCAAGATGTTTCATCAACAGAACAGTGTGCTATCATCTTAAGATATGTTACAGATGTCATTCATGAGCGGCTGGTTGCTGTGGTGGACTGTGAAAAGTCCACAGGCAAGTATTTCACAGAGGCATTGAAACAGACTTTAGATGAGCTCAGCATTGATATTGGCACATGTGTGGGCAACTCCACTGATGGTGCTGCCAATATGCAAGGACTGTATCAGGGGTTCTCTGCATTTCTCTCCGAGCAGTCTCCTACACAGATCCATGTCTGGTGTTATGGCCATATTTTAAATCTAGTCCTGGCAGACACAACATGCAGTGTGGTTGAATGTGCATCACTTTTTTCAGTACTAAACGATGTGGCAGTGTTTCTGAGGGAGTCATGGAAACGCATGCAGAAGTGGGAGGAGATGAGTGATGACAGAAGACATAGAAAACTGGCCCCTATAGGGGCGACAAGGTGGTGGGCTAAGGATCAGGCCCTAACAAAAGTGTTTGGGTGCTTTGGTGATCCTAGGGATGCCCTCTATGTTGACCTTCTGTTGACCCTAGTCGCAATCGAAGGGGATGACACTATGAAGTCAGTGGTTAGGGCGAAAGCAAAGGGACACATGGAAACCCTTATGAAATATGAGGTTATCCTCACTGCTCAGATTTTCCTCCGCATTTTCGAACACACCTCCCCTCTATCCAAGTATCTACAGACACATGGGATGGATATTTTGGCAGCTCAGCGTTTGGTTGAGGGGACAGAGAATAGTCTCAATAAATATGTCAGGGACTTTGAGGGAGTTAAAGGAGCAGCTGATGTGTTTGTGAGTTGGGCCAATGAGAAACTGGAAGAGGAAGACAGTGAGCTTGTTGTGGAGATTGCACTTCCACAAAAACGTGTTCGAAAAAAGAAAAGAATGCCAGGAGAGCTGATGGAATGATCCAGTGACCTCACCTGATACTGCATTTGAGGTTAAGGTCCATAATGTAATTCTGGACACTGTTGTTGGCAGCATAGATAGGAGGTTTTCAGCCAATGCAAAGCTTGCCTCAGAATTTGCTTGCCTTGACCCTAAACAATTTCCAGAGATAAGGGCAAATGGACTCCCTAATACAGCACTCCAAGAGATTAGCAAGTGTCTATTGAGGTTTGATGACAGAGCAACTGTTAGTACATTACATGGAGAGCTGAATAGCCTGGCATCGCAGTGGGAGAGATTGAAAAAGTCCCCTTTGGAGGATTACATTGTCAGGACAGGAAGAGAGGTGACACAGACAATTAAGGAGGATAGTGGGCTGTCATATATGGAGCCAGAGTCTGAACTTGAGAGTAAGACCTGCTCTTCTTGCAAAAACTGTGCCATCTGTGTTTATCTGATCCTCTCACAGTATAACCTCCTTACAGATGCTTACCATGTAATTGGGCTGGCATATAAGTTTCTGTTGACCCTTTCAAACACTCAGGTTGCATGCGAGCGTAGCTTTTCTGCATTAAAATGTGTGAAAAATAGGCTACGAAGCTCACTGTCTCAGGAACTCTTGGAGGCATTCATGTTAATGTACACAGAGAAGGAAATTCTCATGTCTATAGACAATGACACCATTATTAATAAAGTTGCCGAAACCAGTGCACTGCTTAGGAGGCTTTTGATGCTGTAGGGTACACATGCATGTAGTGAAGCTAGTTTAGCGTAAATCTAACAATAGAGCACCTCTCTGTTGGGGAAAAAATGCAATTTTAATTTGAAATTATTTTCATCCTGTACAAATGTAAATACGTTTTCAGCTTTATCACATTTTTAAACTTTTAAATTTTATCTGATTTAAATTTTAATTAAACATGTTTAAGTGAAGGGTGTTCTGTTAACTTACCAACATATACTTGAACTTATACGCAATAAAAAGGCATTGTAAGAGCTAGCTGCTGTTTCATTTATTCAAATTCCTCCTCCATGGAAAAAGTGGGCCGGATTTGGGCATGAAACTCCCGGGCTGAAAAAGGGGCCCACTCCGGCCCTGGTAAGAAGTATCCACAGAGGTTATAGGATGTGCACGCAGCAGATCAGGAACTGCAAACATCGTCAATAAGGACTGAAAAAGAAAATACAAGTGTCGATACAAGTAATTTTTCCCCTTCAGAGGGGCAACTCAGCCAAAGATTGCAAATGAGCTGTTACTTAAGCAACTTTAACCCAGTCATGTACAGTCTTGCTGCAGTCCTGCTCCTCATCCTCACTTAATACCCACGAGTGGTAAAAGCAGTTAAAGTGTGATGTCTGTTTGCCCAGTCAGTGGGTCTGGGGAAGGAGCAGGAAAGAACGCACGAGCAGCCTCTTCTCGTGCAGTAAATCGGCGTCATAAAATAAACGTTATTCTTTTTGGTTTATTACTTCTAGTTTCAAGGTGGGTTGAACAATATGTTGAGATCAAATTTCCAAATGTCTACAAACAAATTAATTTGAAAACGTTAATTTAAGTATAAGAAAATATATTATAATATAATATAATATAATATAATATAATAAGAATAATAATTTGAGTTGACATGTTAATTAATCTACAAGCTAAAGGTTACAGCCAACGTCAAACGATAACGTTAGCTAATTATCGCTATGGCAGCGATCAACTTAATTTCTACGATTAATTCACGACGAATGTCTTACCAAATCTCGCTGTTAAATATTTCGAATAAATCAGCCAAGATAGCTACCTAGCTAATTAGCTAACGCTGGCTACTGAGATACAAGCAGCTGTGCTGTCGCCATAGAAACAGAGCCAGTAGCTAGCTAGTGTAGCGCAAAACGGCAACTACAACGGCTCTGCTTCAGCCTAACCAATGGGCTGTAGAAACGAGAAACGCTAACCGAGGAGTTTTAGCAGTTTTAGCACAGATAAACATTATACAGAAATATATAAAAACACACACAAGACAAAGCTATTAATGGTAGCTTGGAAATTAATGGTAGCTAGTTAATTAGTTACAGTAGCTATAACGACAACAGGTCTCTTGGTTAATTATATGGTTAGCTCATTAGCTAACTAGATAACTCATTAAACACAGTGGGACATACCATGAACTCCAAACATACATGAAGCATAGGGTTAGACTTAGCCTGAAGGGGGAAATAAAGGTTAGTTTAATCTCACAACATCAGTAAAGTCTAATTTCAGGTTCGAAAAGGCACCTATAGTAAAAAAAATACTCACATCTAGCTCGGAAACTAGTCACGTTTATAATCAATGCATTCTAACTAGTTAGTTGTTAATAAATAAACACGGTAAAAGCTCACCCATGCCAAACTTCACGATCTTGCTCCCGGATCTGCTACACTTGACCTATGTAAACTGGCTCAGAACTGGGATACGTAGGCAGGGTAACTCCAACTATAAATCCCGCTATTAGCCAATCCTTCTCTAAAATTAATTTGCATCCTGCCTTTTTATCCGCCCTATCGGTTATGACCAGCACATTCATAC
Source organism: Brachyhypopomus gauderio (assembly GCF_052324685.1). Classification (NCBI taxonomy): domain Eukaryota; kingdom Metazoa; phylum Chordata; class Actinopteri; order Gymnotiformes; family Hypopomidae; genus Brachyhypopomus; species Brachyhypopomus gauderio. Next base: position 21,489,936 of record NC_135225.1, read on the forward strand.
ATCCACTTATGACTTCTATGTGTACAGAGAGCCTGAGCTTGCATGCAATAATCAATGCAATGTACACTTCTGCACACAAGTGTCTGATGTATTAGGTTGCAAGTAAATTTAATCAAAATATGTGGGAAACCATATAGTGTTAGGTATTTATTATCAGGTGCATGAAATGTGAGTTTATGAAAATAGAAATACTTATTATAATCAGCTTTTATTTTTACGGAATGCCTTTATATCAACAAATATAAATTGCTTCGGATAGCTCAGTGTCAGACTGGTATAAACTCAAAACATGGGAGTTAGGTGTGTTAAAAGAACTGCTAATGTACTAATTTGACATTTACAAACTCCACTTTCTTTTGTTTCTGCAAGTACTTTGAATACTGACGGATAGTAAACAGAAGGTAAACAAGCTATTCTGATTAGAATACTTGAAGTCTAAATATGTCATCTTTCTGGGCAAGGAGACGTAGAATTCAGAAACTTGTGCACAACACAGAGATAGATATAGCTCAGCAGTTTATTGAAAACCAGAGAGTCAGAGAGAGACAGGGAGCAAATGTTAGTCTGCATGATGTATATGAACCAACTCATATTTCAGATGTGCAACCTTCTTGTAGCACTGGTCCTGGAGGTCTAGTCTTGAGTGACTGTAAAGAACCAAATGTCAAAATTCCATCTTTTGAACATACGTCTCCTGGTAATGTCAGTTCGGACAGTTCAGACTTAAATGATTGTAGGTTCAACGAATCAGATGATCTCATGCTCCTTCATCAGTTAAAAGACTGGGCTACTACTTTCTCCATTTCCTTGGTTGGACTAAATGCACTGCTGAGCATTCTGCGTGTGTGTCATTCGACACTTCCCAGAGATGGAAGGACATTACTTGGTACCCAATCACGAGTAGCCACACAAAAAATGGGAAATGGCGAGTACTACCATTTTGGGCTGGAGCATGCAATACAACAAAAACTGAGCTGTCTTAACCTCCGAACTAGTCTCAAAAGACTCAAATTACAGTTTAACATTGACGGTCACTCACTTTTCAAAAGTTCCAGAACTCAACTTTGGCCAATTCTTTGTTTAATAGACTGTGATTACTCCAAGTCTCCTTTCATTGTAGGTTTATATTGTGGAGTAAGCAAGCCTGTCAGTGTTTATGAGTATCTTAAAGAATTTGTGAAGGACCTGACTAATGTGTTACACCATGGCATTGTTTATAATGGCAAGCAGCTACAGGTGTTGGTGTCCGCTTTTGTGTGTGATGCACCAGCCAGAGCATTTGTTAAGCACATAAAGGGACATAATGGTTATTCTGGCTGTGACAAATGTGTGCAAGTAGGTGAATGGCACAACAAAATGACATTCCCTGAAACTAAAGCCAAGCTTAGAACAGACATGGATTTTTGTGCTATGGTTGATGAAGAACACCATTTGGAGCAGAAACTCAGCCCTTTGACAGGCATTGTAAAAATGGTCTCCCAGTTTCCAATTGATTATATGCACCTGTGTTGTCTTGGAGTTATGAGAAAGCTGCTGGTTTTTTGGTTAAGGGGCAAGAACTTGGCTACCAGGATACCTTCTCAAACCCAGGCATTAATATCTAATAAATTCTAATAAATTAGAACCAATAACTCACCTCTTCCATCCTCTCCTCAGTATGCACAGTGCTGAAAATAAAAACATCTCTTATTAGTATACCAGTTAGTAAGGCATATAATAGAAACTTTTTGACTGCCTTATCATTACTTACATGTCATTGTTAAAGCTGCCTTTGTTATTACATAGTTTTTTGTTAAGTCTCATCAATGCTGTCTTCTTAGGTGTCTTACCTTTCCATCATGGGTGGACACACACAAGAAATGGTTATGAGACGGATGCTGACCCATGCCCTTTTTAATGGTTTGGCAAGTCAGCTGAATTGGGCTGGTAAAGGCCACAAGAGGGCTTTCAAAGATACTGCCCTTCATGACATAATGTTTGGTAAGTTCATGCATGCACGTGAAACACATTAGCTGGGCATTTGCAAACCCAACTAATATATAAATATATTGCAGTAGTCACCTGATTTTACATCAGTGACTGAATTATGTAGAATTTCAAACAGTCAAATCTAATTTCTAATCAAATATGCCCACTTATTCCCCGCCTTAATTTAGATAACTATTTGATAAGATAACTTACTTTCTTACCTCAGTTTATCCTCGTGGTTTCCGCTCTGCAAAAACACAGCTCTATTTGCTGGAGGGGGTCAAAATGTCAGAACACCAGTACAAAGCATTAAAGGTTCTGTTCAAACCTTTACATACATTTGATCATTTAATTCGCTAAATGTGAAATGCTTAGGTTTTACTTTTAGTTAGTTTCACAGGCAAATAATGTGCAAAACGAATACGAA